>NC_058518.1:188629354-188965604 GCF_904849725.1 Hordeum vulgare subsp. vulgare | reverse complement strand
TCGTCAGAAGCTGGAAGTACTTCAGCTGTTTTCTTACTTTTGTTGTGCTAATTTTGTTGTTCTTTTGTCAGAAGCTGGAAGTACTTGCTCAGTCGCCATTTCTTCTTCGCTGCTGCCTGTGGATGGGTTGGCTTGGTGTAATCCCTAGCTATCACATTATGTATGTTAACTAGTGTGTCATCGTCTATTCCACATATGAAGTTAGATATACCATCTATTGCACTGTCGTAGCTTCTAACATCCCGGATTGTTTATGAACTTTGTCATCTAATTGCTCAGTAGCCTGCGTCATGGCAACTGATCGTGTTATGACTCGTCTAGTTCCAGATATATATCTTCGACTTTGCCATGCACATGAATGAGTGGTGTTGCGTGAATGTGTTGTCTTGATGATTATAGTTAGTTGATAATTTTAGAGCACCGATAATTTCTCTCTGCTACACTTAGCACATCACAATTGTACATTGTCTTCTCATTTCATGTCAGCAAACTCTTATGAGATTTCTCATCTGTCATAGGGATTGTCTTATATCTGCATATGTTTTCATCTGTGCAACTGTCGTGCTATCGGCGGTAACATTATACATTTTGTGGGGTATCAGCAATGGAAATAACATGTTGATATGTCACTCTATAAAATGTCATTGGTCTATGTAAGTGGCATTTCAGCTGGTGTGGCGATATGGGTTCCTTAATGGAATAGAATAGGAAGACCTTCGTTTACATAGTCCACCTAAACTAACCAACCAAATAGTAGGGAAATGAGCCGAGATATATAAACCATCCCTGGATAATTACCTAAAGCAACATTCTGCACCAGATCAACTTTAGATTAGCAAATAGCTGTAGGTATGACTAGTAAATGTTTTTCATCGCGTGCAGCTTTATGCTCCCTTGGTTAAAACAATGCTACTTCAGTGCAAAAGAGAAAATCTTGCACAATGCCCGTTCTGAAATCTGAATATAAATGTTGTTTTGGAAATTAATATGTGAAACATCACTGCGAGCCTATGATTTAGTAGGAATCAATTTGTAAAGCCAGAGTGTTGCCCGCCTCCAGGTTCCCACACGTCTGATTCAAAATTCAAAATCCAAATAGAAGGGAGCCACACACATCACCATCAGGAGGAGGCACATATGTTCAAATCATATTGCCGTATTGGTAGAACTCATCTATGTTGATTACTTGGTTTGGCTTATATTCAATAGTATATGTTAGCTAGATTCATGTCCTTTCAGTATCCCAAAGCAGAAAAGTTCTTTTATTGATAAAGATGGCTATGTTCAAAGTAAGTCACCCCAAGTGCAAACTTATCATAGATCTGATCAAGCATACAGTGTATTTCCTTTTCTGTGGGTATTTTATTTAGTGGAAAAGATTTGTTTATTTTCTCTGTGATTTATTGCATTTGAGTGAATCTGCTTCTTGACTAATCTTAGGAGTTCATAACTCTTGAAATATGTATTTTGTTGAAGAAAATGACCTGTTGTTACAATTATGATGATGCCTTCTACATGCCTACAGTTATTACAATTATTTTGATAAAGATGGCTACAGAAACTGCCCTCTTTTTTCATTGGCTGAACACATAGCTTGTTTGTCTCATCACTCCGTTATGCTACCATCTGCATATTATGTGTTTGTTCCATGACTAACTTGTCTATTCAAATTTTTTGCATTCGAAGGCTGACGGAGGTCATTCTACTTAGCTCCGATGATGAGGCTGCTCCTAGGCCTGCTGTCAAGATGACAACAAGAGGTCCCAAGAAAACAGGAAATGCTGCTTTTGATAAACATTGTGTGTATGCAAACAAAGTTGCCTTGAAGCCCTCACAAGTTGAGAAGTTGAAGCGCCGAGTTCGTGATCGAACGCCAACCATACCATATTATGTATGCACCATTCAAGAAGCTCACGTGATACCTAAGAAGGCAAAAATGGTAAAAAGCATCAAGAAGCATCTTTTTGATAAGTTGTGTCTAAGTTTTCTTTCTTACAAGTTGCCCATGTTTTTTTGTGTGTAGTACTTCAACAAGCCGTACACCACTCAACACATCAAAAAGCGTCTTGCGTTGGAAGAAGAACATTCCCTCGAGGTCTATTACAAGGCGAAGAACATTGCTCAAGTTAGGATGATCTTCAGCAAGGCAAAGAACAAGGGTGCTAGCATAACAACCAATTGGGAGGATGTTGTGGACAAGACCAAGATGAGGAGGGAAGACATCTTTGAGTTTTGGTTCCGCCATCACTTTGGTGGACTCAAAATCGTAGTTAATAAACTAGTTTAGGGTGATGTGTAAGTAAAATGGACAAGTTATCTAGGTGTTATGGAACTGGTTATGCTAGGTGTTATGGTACTTTTATCTAGGTGTTATGGCACTGGTTATCTAGGTGTTATGTTATGGTACCCATTTTATGGTACTGGCTATGTAAGATGATGGTACCCTGGTTATCTAGGTGTTATATTATGGTACCCAGTTTGATCAGAATCAAGTTTGACAAGTACCCTGTTATTAAATCAGTTTGACAAGTATGATGGTACCCTGTTATTAAATCAGTTTGACAAGTACCCTGTTATTAAATCTTGGATATCTCTGTGTTATTAAATCAGATGATGGTACCCAGTTTGACAAGTACCATGTTTATTACGGAATCAAGTTGCAAAAGAGCTAGAAGCAAAAATGAGCTCAGAAGTTGCCCATACATTACACTGATACATGCTCACAGTGAAATACATAGTTCAGGTATCATTCTCGTCGTCGATGATATTACACTGATACATGAGGGGAACTGTTTCGAAAGAAACAGAAGAGAACTACAACCAAGACAATCTTCCTTACGCTACTCGTCATCGTCGATATCATTCTCGCTGTCGCTACAATATTGGAGGATTGTATTATCAGTCCCAATCTCTTCATCATCCTCGCTTTCATGACCATCCACTACCTCCTTCCTCCTTTTCTTCATTCTTTCTACCACTGCAGCCTCAACAAACACGACTTCCCTATCCCTTCGCAATCTGGTTTGCACATTGGCTTCTTGAGCTTGCACTAGAACTTCTGGGGTGTCATCTTCTTCGTATGATAGCCCGATACCACCGGGACCATCTCCTATTTCATGTTCAGTCACACTCCACAAATGCCTATGCTGAAACTTTTGCACAACTCGCCAATTTCCATGCAAACGAGTGTCTGCCACATAGAATACCAATGTTGCTTCTGTTGTTAAAATAAAAGGATCATTCTTGTACCAACAGTTTCGAGTGTTAATGCTTATGAAGTGTCCATCATCATTGAATCTTATGTAGGTTTTCTTGCAACTAAGATCAAACCAGTCACAACAGAGTAAGAGGACCGAACGACGGACACCTCTGATAGTGTTGTACTGCAGCTTTATGATGCTTTTGACCTGACCATAGAAGTCGATGTCAGCGCCTTCATGCTCTCCCTCAGTAAAAATTCCACTATTCTGTGACTTTCGATCTTTCTTGCGGTCAACAGTGTGGTACCGGACACCATCAAGAATACACGCAGAATACAATCTCACTCGCTTATCCGGTTCACATGCCAAGGCAAAGAGATCAGCACTAACATTGTTTTTCTCATGTAATTTTCCAATATGCACAAATAAAACCAGGGTGAATAACACACATGGAAAATTACGTGTCAATTGATCAAATGCTAAATATCTCACATGAGTCTTAAACCATTGAGAAAATTCCTTCGCAAGCCATTTATCAACATTGATGATACCTTGCTGGTTCAGCTCTTCCTTGCACAAGCTGTAATGCCAACAAAATAATAAATTAAAGCATCAGGCCTAAATAATGTGTTCATTCCAACCAGAGAAAAATGATACAATTAATTAAACTAGAGATGCCAAGCATCAGGGTTGAACCTCAGGGCAACTTCTGAGGACATACCAAACCATGTTGTCATAGTCATCACCAGCAGGCACGTAATCTGAAGCTCCAAGAAAGCTCACACCATGCTTGAAAACCGAGAGATCACCACCTTGCGAATCATCCCGCTCTCTGTTTCTACCCGGTCGATTAAATCTCGTTTCCACATCGTCAAAGTACCTAGAGCAAAATGTCAAGCACTCATCGACAATATATGCTTCGGCAATGGATCCCTCCGGTATGGCCGGGTTTCGCACATACCACTTCAGTGTAAGCAGCCTTCATTCAATCGGGTACATCCATCCATATTGTACAGGTCCTCCAAGCATTGCCTCTTCAGGTAAATGGATGGGCAAATGAACCATAATAGTGAAGAAAGATGGAGGGAAAATCGTCTCCAGCTTGCAAAGGATAATTGGGATTTCTTTTTCAAGTCTTTTCAGAACATATAGCTTCAGTGTTTGGCAGCACAACTCTTTAGAGAAATTCCCTAGCTCAGCAACCGCTTCATATATTTCCTTATCCATCAAACCTCGGAGTCCCGCCGGTAAAATCCTATGGAGCAGGATGTGACAATCATGTGTTTTCAGGCCATAAAGCTTGCATCCCTCAAGAGAAACACATTTTTCTAGGTTCGTGGCGTACCCATCTGGAAATCTCACATTCATTGTATATTCACAGAATACAACCTTTTCTTCTTTAGTCATCGTATGCCATGCTTCTGAAATTTCGAATGACTCCCCGTCTTCAGAAGGCTGTAGGTGCAAATCTTCTCTTATGCCCATGTCTTCCAAATCTAGCCTGGAGTTAACCGTGTCCTTTGTCTTTCCTTCAATATTCAGAAATGTCCCTAGGAGATTCTCACATATGTTTTTCTCGATGTGCATAACATCGAGATTATGCCTGAACTTCAGGTGTTTCCAGTAAGGGAGGTCCCACAGAATAGACCTCCGGTCCCAACATTGACCCTGCTGACGCTTTCTTTTCTTTCCATGCTTTCCTGGTCTCACATCTTTGACCTTGTCAAGTTGCTGCTCAAGCTCTTCTTGAGTGAATTGTGCTGGCTTGTCGCGAGTTTTAGTCTCGCCGTTAAAATCCTTGCTTTTCCGCCAAGGATGGTTGCGACTAAGAAAATGACGTGCCCAGTAAAGCAAATCTTGCTCCTTATTCTCTTTGAGCAAGGGTCCTTGTCACAATGAACGCATGCTTGATACCCCCCTGCGGTCCTCCCCGATAAAGTGTGCAGCGTCGGGTAATCATGGATGCACCATCAGATCACAGCACGTAGATTGAACTTTTCGGGACTTCCGGCATCATACGTAAGTACACCCTTCCATAGCAGGAGCAGTTCATCTACAAGGGGCTCCATAAAGACATCAAAATCCTTGCCGGGAGAATTTGGACCCGGAATCAGCAACACCATCATGACGTTGGACTGATCCATACATGCCCATGGCGGAAGGTTGTATGGAATCACAAATACAGGCAACATACTATAGGATGTGCTCATCTTTCCAAATGGATTAAAACCATCACCGGCAATGCTGAGTCTAAAGTCCCTTGGATCAGCGGCAAATTCTTTATCTAATTTTTCCAACTCTTTCCATGCCTCCCCGTCAGCTGCATGGCTGACTTCACCCTCCACGGCTTTCCGATTTAGCTTGTGCCATTGTACCTCCTCCGATTGTTTCTTCGAAATAAACATCCCCTGCAACCTTGGAATCAAAGGAAAGTGCCTCAATACCTTCACCGGTATCCGCTTCTTCCCATCAGCATTTTTCCACCTGGAGGCATTACATTTTGGACACTCGTCGTAGTGGGCAAACTGCTTCCGAAACAAGAAACAGTTTTTCGGGCAGACATGGATTGAAACATAGCCAAGTCCCAATGTGTTGATTATACTCAATGTTTCATCATAAGATTTGGGAATTTCGCTATCTGGATATTGCAAGTTCATGATACGGAGAAATCCGTTGAATTGAACATTGGTCATCCGGTAGAAAGACTTGGCGCGAAGTAACTTCACGGTGAAGGAAAATTTGAACAATTTACCACCATCACTAGCTGGGCGCTTCGCCTCCTCTAACAGCTCGGCCAAGATTGTCTTATGTCGATCACCTTGCGGTTCTGAATTGTAGAAATCCTTTAACAACTCAGGAATTTTGTCATCTTCATTTCCACCCTCCTCAAAACCAGCACCCGCTGGCGGATCATCTTGTACCAAATCATTGCCTTCATCAACATGTTGTGGGTCTGCATCACGTTCAGGTTCAGGTTCAGCATGTAAAGGTTCTCCATGATAGACCCACAGATCACATGTGCTTGCCATCCCAAAAATCAATAGATGAGCCTCTACAGTTCCTAGAGGTTGTTGTGCACGGTTGAGACAGCTCCGACATGGGCAAAGAACATGAGCATCCTCGGCAGCACTTCTGCGAAAAAATTGCATAAATTCTTCGACTCCTTTTGTATGTTCAGCAGAAAGCCTTCTAACTCCTTTAATCCAGCTCTTGTCCATCTGCCAAAGACCAAGAAGTGTTGCAACCTAGCATCAATCAAAGCTCAGAGACCAAACCTAGATAAATCATCAGTGAGCAATATTAACAATATTCTTTGAATTCAAAGCTAGCAGTAAAAGGCACAAATTTACTAGAATGGATCCAGGAGAGAATTTGTTCATCTGAGACAGCAAGCACATATCATATACTCCAGGAGCAAGCAAAGTGATATATCATATACTCCAGGAGTGAGCAATATTATCAATATTGTTTGCATTCAAAGCTAGCACTAAAAGGCTTTTGAAATGAGAACAAATTTATTTGGGATATATCATATACTCCAGGATCAAGCAAAGTGATTTAGGCTGATTTAAACAATGGATTATTAAGAGCAATGCTAGAACCCTCTACTGCAACATTCATCCATGAAACAAAATACTTAAGCAAATTAATTTGGCCATGTTTAAACAATGAATTATTAAGAGCAATGCTAGAAGCAGCATCCATTCATTTGCTTAAGTATGCACAGATTACACACACAGGATAAAATATGAGGAAGCAACATCCATTCATGTTCAGGAAGAAGCAACATCCATTCATTTGATTAAATATTCATCCATAAAATGATTAGAAGCAGATCTACAACATGCATTTCCCCTACGCAGCCTATACCAATATTATTTTTGCATCATTCTGTGGAAATTTAACGAGACACACATTTAGCAAAAAGAAAAAGATGGATTGTTGGAAGGAGAAGCAAATAATCTGCCCATTCGTTAGACTGTGGATGATTAATAAATTTATCCACACGCACATATTTTGCAAAAGTCAAGCCATAAGATTGTACTTGTAGGTGCACCAGCTAATAATCTGGCCGTGTTTGTAGCCTGCACTGAGCTAATTTTCAGATTTGGACCGCACAAGCTTTATAAGTGAAGCAAGACGCAGAGGATGCAGCTCCGTGGGAGACTTCTCAGATCCAATTGAAATATTAGAAAGGTAGCTAATTTACTGATGAATCCATCAGAATAATCTAACCTTTAGGCGAGATTGTGTGGGAGATGAAGCGAAACTTTTTTTAGGCTGTGTAGGGGAAGAAGCCTCGAAAAAGCAGGGCAAGAAGCCGCCGCCGGACCAAACCTCCGCCCCACACCAACTCTCTCCGCAGCTCCCTCCGCCGCTGCCCGCCCCCTCCGCCGCTGCCCGCCCCCGCACCAGCTCCCTCCGTCGCCGCGCGCCCCCGCACCAGCCCCCTCCGTTGCTCACAGCCGCACCAGCCACCGCTGCCGGTCACCTTCACATCAGCCCCCACCGTCGGTCACCTCCGCATCAGCCCCCGCCGCCAGTTACCAGATCCGCCGCCTCTGTTAACTGAAAACTGCATCCCGACTCTGTTAGATTAGGGAAGGGCTGGGAAGAGCAGTTGTATCTATATAAAGTTACTATATATACACTTAGTTCTATCAACTAACACAAGCAGAGTCGCTAGCTCAGTGGTCCGGGCCATGAGCTCCGAACACACAGATCGTGAGTTCGAGTCCCATGGCGCTCGAATTTTTGCGATTTACCGGCTGGTGCACAGATGTGGACAGACCACAAACAAGCCCATTAGCAAGCCCAATATAAAAGTAAGATGAAAAAAATAGCCAACAGAAAAGTAAGATGAAAACAATAGCCAACAGAAAACTCATATAAAAAAATTCAATACATTTTACGATGTTTTTATAATCGTCGTAAAAATTATGTTACGTCATGTTACGATGTTTTTATAATCGTCGTAAAAATTATGACGATCTCATCTTATGCGGTTACGACGTTTTCGACTACATCTCGTAATTTATATGTAGATTTGATCCCCTCAAACGGCTTATGACAATCTCGGATGAAATCGTCATAGATATATGCCGAATTCATCAACGACATTTTAAAAAACGTCATGTATGAGCATATTTCTTGTAGTGGTATGACTAAATACGGTATACATGCCTACATTACATTGACGAACTAGAGCTAGTTACATATCACCCGATGTTATAACTGTTACATGATGAATGCCATCCGACATAATTATCCATCACCTATCAATTGCCTACGAGCTTTTCCTATATTGGTCCTTGCTAAGTTACTTTACCGCTAATGTTGTCACACTTGCTATACAAATTACTGCTGTTGTCGTTATCGGCGCTACCGTTACTATCATACTACTCTGCAACTAAAACTTTGCTGCAGATACTAAGTATTTGAGGTGTGGTTGAATTGACAACTCAACTGCTAATACTCGAGAGTATTCTTTGGCCCACCTTGTGTTGAATCAATAAATTTGGGTTGAATATTGTACCCTCGAAAACTGTTGTGATCCCCTATACTTGTGGGTTATCAAGACCTTTTTCTGGCACCGTTGCCGGGGAGCATAGCTCTATTCTCTGAGTCACTTGGGATTTATATTTGTTGATCACTATGAGGAATCCGAGAGATCCAAAAACTAAAGTCTTGCCCTCAACTACGAGGACAGGTAAGGAACTGCCATCTAGCTCTGCACTTGATTGACCTTTTATTATGAGTAAATTTGCGACACCACCACCTACTAGTAATTCTGATATGTTGCCTGTGCTTGATGATGCTACTTCTGCTACCCATGATGCTTATGGTGATGCTTTGCTTGATAATGATACGCCACCTGGTGAATTTCTTGATGCACAAATTGCTAGAGTTACTGCTAAATCTGATGATACTTCTGAAACTAATGAAATTATTGAAGTTGAACCTGCTGCGACACCTATTAGACCTAGCTCTCCTAGATATGAATTGCCTAATATACCTAAGGGTTATGTTATGGAGGGAGAGGTAGCTGAAGACTTTCTTGCTTGTAAGGATAGTTATGATCTTGAGAATTTATTACACAAGTGGAAAGAAAAATCTCTAAATGCTAGAATGAAATAAGATCCTAAGTTTTCTACTTCACCCATCTTTGTTACTGATAAGGATTATAAATTCTGTGTCGGTCATGAGTTAATCACTTTGGTTGAATTTGATCCTTTTCATGGTTATGAATCTGAAACTGTTGTAGCACATCTTACTAAACAGAATGATATAGCCACCCTATTCACTAATGAGGAAAAAATTCGCAATTGCTATATCCTTAAGTTGTTTCCTTTCTCACTAAAGGGTGATGCTAAAACTTGGTTTACTTCTCTTGCTCCTGGTTGTGTGCGTAGTCCCCATGATATGATATACTACTTCTCTGAGAATATTTTCCTATCCACAAGAAATAAGCTGCCTTGCAGGATATATATAACTTTTTGCAAATTGAAGAAGAGAGTCTCCCACAAGCTTGGGGGAGGCTTGTCCAGTTACTTAATGCTTTGCCTGATCACCCTCTTAAGAAAAATGAAATACTTGATATCTTTTATAATGGACTAATAGATGCTTCTAGGGACCACCTAGATAGTTGTGATGGTTGTGTTTTCAGGGAACGAACTGTGGAACAAGCTGAAATTATATTGAATAATATCTTGAGAAATTATAATGCTTGGACTATTCCCGAACCACCTCCGAAGCCAACTCCAAAGAAAAGAGGTATTCTATTCCTCAGTGCTGAAGATATGCAAGAAGCCAAGAAATCTATGCAAGAGAAAGGTATTAAATCTGAAGATGTTAAGAATCTACCACATATTGAAGAAATACATGGTCTTGATAACCCGACACAGGTAGTAGAGGTAAATTCTCTTCGTAGATTCAATGAGAGTGATATTCCTTATGATAAACCTGCTAGCTTATGCTTAGATGAATTTGATAACTTTATTGACAAACAACAGAGTTTATTGATTATGTTAGCAGACAACTGAAACAAAATTCTCATATGATTAATCATATAAGTGCTTGTGTGGATAGAAATGTTAATGATCTTAAGCTTATTGGTAAGCATGCTTCTATGGTCTCTACTCAAGTAGAACAAGTACTTAAGGCTCAAAATGACTTGCTTAATGAATTGAATGATAATTCTATTAGAGTTGTTACTAGAGGTGGTAGAATGACTCAGGAACCTTTGTATCCCGAGGGCCATCCTAAGAGAATTGAATAAGATTCTCAAGGAGTTAATACTGATGCACCTAGTCATCCTGGTAATAGGAAGAAAAAGAAAGATGATAGGAACTTGCATGCTAGTAAACCTGTTGCTGTTACACCTGAGAATCCAAATGATGTTTCTATTTCTGATGCCGAAAAAATCTGGTGATGAACATGAGCCTAGTGATAATATTGATAATGGTGTTCATGTTGATGCTCAACCTAGTAATGATAATGATGTGGAGATTGAACCTGTTGTTGATCTTGATAACCCACAACCTAAGAACAAGAGATATGATAAGAATGATTTTATTGCTAGGAAGCATGGTTAAGAAAGAGAACCATGGGTTCAGAAACCCATGCCCTTTCCTCCCAAACCATCCAAGAAAAAGGATGATGAGGATTTTGAGCGCTTTGTTGAAATGATTAGACCTATCTTTTTGCAAATGCGTTTGACTGATATGCTTAAAATGTCTCCTTATGCTATGTACATGAAAGATATTTTGACTAATAAAAGAAAGATATCTGATGTTGAGATTTCCACCATGCTTGCTAATTACACTTTTAAGGGTGGGACTCCTAAGAAACTAGGTGATCCCGGAGTGCCCACTATACCTTGCTCCATTAAAGGAAATTATGCTAGAACTGCTTTATGTGATCTCGGAGCCGGTGTTAGTGTTATGCCTCTCTCTTTATATCGTAGACTTGAATTGTATAAGTTGACACCTACTGAAATTTCTTTGCAAATGGCCGACAAATCAACTGCTTTACCTATTGGCATTTGCGAGGATGTGCCTATTGTGGCTGCGAACGTTACTATCTTAACGGACTTTGTTATTCTTGATATTCCCGAGGATGATGCCATGGCGGTCATCCTTCGAAGACCATTTTTAAACACTACAGGGGCTGTTATTGATTGCAAAAAAGGCAATGTCACTTTCCATGTTAATGGTAATGAGTACACAGTGCACTTTCTGAAGAAACAATATCGAGTTCACTTCATTAATGCTATTGAAAAATCTTCATCAATTATGATAGGAAGCTTTGAATTCCCTATACCTATTGTCAAGATGAAATATGATACACTTGTTATTGGGGATATGCAAACCCCCGTTGAGGTAACCTAGTGATTATTCGAAAATTCTCCGGTTTTATGTGATTCGAAAAAAAGTTTGTCAAGGAGACTTGATCAACCACATTGACGGATTTCTTTTGATGACCATGAGATGGATGAATCTAGAAGTCAAAACCTTCTGTTCCCAACTTTTACTTTCTGTTATTTAGTAGAAAAATAATAAATATAGCATTATTTTCCTGTTTTCTCCATTATCCGTTCAATAAAAAATGACCTGGAAATAAAAGTTCTCCAAATGCCCCGAAATTCAAGTATGATTTTTTCTGGAATATTTAAGAATTTCTGAAATACATAACTAGTCAGGGGGATGCACCAGTGGGCCATGAGCCCAGGAGGCGCGCCCACCGCCCTGGGTGCGCCCGGCAGGCTCGTGGGTCCCACGTAGCCCCCCTCCACTTATTCCACCACCCACATTCTTCTTCTACCTCCATAAAAAATCATTCCACGGCTCAAACCCGTGTTCTTGCTTATTTTGCTGCAATTTTCGATCTCCTTGTGCAAAGCCACAATCACCAAACTGTTTTGGGGAATTGTTCCTTGGTATGTGACCCCTCCATTGGTCCAATTAGTTTTTATTCTAGTGCTTTATTCATTGCATATTATTGCTGCCTTGGTGACCCTGTTCTTGAGCTTTGCATGTTAATTTTAGTTGGTCCCAAGTAGATTTGATGCATAATATGGCCTCTAGGCACTTGTAGGAGTAGTTGCTATGAGTTTTGTTAAACTTTGTTCACTTTTATTTTGAGTCACTAAAAAATTTCAGAATTATTTCAAAAAAAGGAAGATGTCCAAGAAGAACTATCATGGTGGTTCCTCAAGCAAAAGGGGTCCCCGTATCGCGATTCAGGAGCCTGGTCCTTATCAGCCGAGGAACACACTGGTGCAACCATGTGAATGGCCTTCCGATGAACTCATGATTGATGCAGGTTTCAAGGACGAGTTTGATACATTTGTTCGCAACACCGGGCTCAAAGAATTCATCTCCAATAAATGGGAATAGTATACTACACTCAGTGTCTCTTTTGTTCGTAGATTCAAATTTTCAGTTGGCCGTGACACATCCATATTGTTTGATCTTTATGACAAATCTTATACTATGAATTTAGAGGATTTTAATAGATTATGCAAGATACCTGATTGGGTAGTCCCAATGACCCTCCTAAGTCTTCGGTTGGATATTTTATTTCTAGTATAACTATTGGAGAAACTAGAGATTTTACGGAGGCTACCGTGGGGACCATTCATTTTCCCGCCTTACATTATTTTGCCCTCTTCATAGGTAGATGCATTAACGGCAAGCATGACCATAGTCACCTCTACGCACCTGACCTTAGTATTCTTAAGAGCGCAGTAACGGGAGATAGAAGTTTCAACATGGGAGCTATAATTCCAAGGAGGCTAAATAATAATGCTAATGAAGGGGATTTCTTCGGTGGGATCTATGCCACTTGCATAGCAAATTCTCTTGGAATACCCATCCGGACAGGAGTTCCCCTGCTCCACACAACTTTCCTTGATCACGCCTATATGATACATTATTAGTCCCTTGAGAGAGATAATGAATCCCTCCTATACCGGTTAATATTTAACCGACACCGTGTTTTCCATATTACCCTTCCTGCTCCTGCCTTCTTTGACTTTCAGGGAAAACGGAGATATTACATAACCAGAGGAGAGGCAGAGGAGTATGAGAGGAAGGTGAAGGATGCTCACCTCCGTGAGGCAGCTATTCAGGCGGTAGCTGCCGTGTCCCAGTACAACCCCCATTACGATTTTGGATATCGCCCGGACCAGCCGTGGAACTAGACCAACTTAGGCCAAAAGCCTAAGCTTGGGGAGTACGTGTCTCTCACCGACTTTATATTCATGCTCACACATTCCCTTTGATAGTCGGTGTTCACACTCTTCCATTGTATCATCCATGCTAGTTTATTTCTTTTTCTTGCATTCTTCTCGTGTGTTTGTTTAAAAATGAGAAAAACAGAAAAAAAGATAGTTGTAAGTTTACTTTCCAGCATGGTTCGTGGTAATTAAAAAGAAAACCCAAAAAGATTTCCCGTTCTTCTTTTGCTTGTTGGGAGCTTTCCCGTGTAAATAGTTTTCTTTTTCTTTGGGTCGAGGTAGTAGACCATGATTAAAATGATTAGTGGCTCTGATATGCATTATTGTTTATCCGTCGAAGAGCCATATTACTTTGTCTTCTCCTCTGAATTTTCTTGCAGATTCCAGCTTAGTCCAATGCACGAACACTCTTATTATTATTCACATCATTCGGTCGTGCAAGTGAAAGGCAATAATGACGATATATGATGTAGTGCTGAGCCTGGAAAAGATGGTATGAACTCGACCTATTTTATTTTTGTAAATATGACTAGCTCATCGTTCCTAATTCAACATTGTTATGACAAAGATATGTTTGCAATGACAACTTAGAGATCATACTTTCTGATGCCATGCTTAATTAGCTAGGAGCTTATAATGGTTTGTCTTGGATGCCAACATGAATTTCAAGATGATTATGATGTAGTATGATAGGATGGTATCCTCCTTTGAATGATTCAAGTGGCTTGACTTGGCACATGTTCACGCATGTAGTTGAAACAAAATCAACATAGCCTCTATGATATTCATGTTTATGGTGATTTATATCCTAGTCATGCTTGCACTCAACATTGGTTAATTTCAATGCATATTGATGACTGTTGTCGCTCTCTAGTTGGTCGCTTCCCAGTCGTCTACTAGCCTTCACTTGTACTAAGCAGGAATACTGCTTCTGCATCCACTTCCATAAACCCAAAGTTGTTCCATATGAGTCTACCATACCTACCTATATGAGGTATCTACCTGCCGTTCCAATTAAATTAGCATGTGCCACTCTCTAAATCGTCAAATAATAATCCGTTTTGTATGATCGAACCGCTCATGTGGTGACAAGGGGCGGTCAGTATCTTCCATGTTAGGCGTGTTATCCTCGATACGTGTTTATTCACTATCATTCAAGAGAAAGGGGCCGGTAATTGGAATGCCCAGTTCCATTCTCAAATCAAATCAAAAATATAAATTGCAAACAAAACTCCCCCTGGATTGTTGTTGGTATGGTCGGCACCCGAGGATTCGGCTAGTCGTGGAGTGTGATTGATCGGTGGTGGGGGAGTCAAAACTTTACTATTCTGTTTGGGAACCGCCTATAATATGTGTAGCAGCGAAGATGGTGAAAACTCTTGGTCGTCGCATTGACAATGAAAGCATGCCAACCAAAATTATCTATCTCTGTTTTAAAAAGCTTGAGCTCTGGCACCTCTGCAATTCAATGCTTCCCTCTGCGAAGGGCCTATCTATTTAAGTTTCTATTGAGTCATCCTCTTTTTATTAAAAAGCACCAGTTAGAGAGAACCTCCGTCATTTATATGCTTTGCTACTAATTGGTATTGACTATGACTGGATCTTGTTTGCCATGAATTACAATTTCCAGTCGGCCTTTTGTCTTTGAAGGTGCTCTGCATTTATGTTTTGCGGTCACACAAAGGGCTAGCGAGATACCATTTATTCATATTGTATCATGATTATTTTGACTGAAATGTTGACGTTTGAAACTTATTATTATTGCTTGCTAGTTAATTACGCCATTGTTATGAGTATACCATGAGACCTAAATGTCATTGCTTATGTGGTTAGCTTATGATCGTGCTGAAAATCTAAATATGAGTTAGACATAATTACAACAACAAGATCAAACAAAGTTCGTAAAAGTTTTTCTTTTGTCTCTTTCAGTTTATCAACTGAATTCCTTGAGGACAAGGAAGGCTTTAAGCTTGGGGGAGTTGCTACATCTCCAACGTATCTACTTTTCCAAACTCTTTTGCCCTTGTTTTGGACTCTAATTTGCATGATTTGAATGAAACTAACCCGGACTGACGTTGTTTTCAGTAGAACTGCCATGGTGTTTCTTTTTTGTGCAGAAATGAAATTTCTTGGAATGACCTGGAAACTTACGAGGATTTTTTATGGAATATATAAAAAACATCAGAAAAAGAATCAACTGAAGGTACGCTGCTAGTGGGCCATGAGCCCTGCACGCGCCCCCTAGGGCGTACCTAGCAGGCTCGTGGGGCCCATGTGGCTCCCCCGACTTCATATCCAACTCCATATAACCTCTCTCTCCTAGAAAAAATAGGAGAGAAGAGTTCATCGCGTTTCTCGATACGTAGCCGCCACCACCGCCTGTTATTCTTCGGGAGGGCAGATCTAGAGTCCGTTTTATGCTCCGTAGAGGGGAGATCGAAGCCGTCGTCATCATCAACCATCCTCCATCGCCAATTCCATTATGCTCTCCATCGTTTGTGAGTAATCTTATCAGACGGTGATGGGTTGGATGAGATCTATCATGTAATCGAGTGAGTTTTGAGGGGTTTGATCCCTAGTATCCACTATGTTCTAAGATTGATGTTGCTACTACTTTGCTATGCTTAATGCTTGTCACTAGGGCCCGAGTGCCATGATTTCAGATCTGAACCTATTATGTTTTCATCAATATATGTGTGTTCTTGATCCTATCTTGCAAGTTGTAGTCACCTACTGTGTGTTATGGCCAAGCATCCCCGGAGTGACAATAGCGAAACCAATCCCGGAGATGACCATAGTATGAGGATCCCATGTATTCACTATGTGCTAATGCTTTGTTCCGGTTCTATATTAAAAGGAGAGCTTAATATCCCTTAGTTTCCATTAGGACCCCTCTGCCACGGGAGGGTAAGACAAAAGATGTCATGCAAGTTCTTTTCCATAAGGAGGTATGACTAAATACAGAATGCATGCCTACATTACATTGACGAACTAGAGCTAGTTACATATCACCCTATGTTATAACTGTTACATGATGAATGCCATCCGACATAATTATCCATCACCGATCCAATGCCTACGAGCTTTTCCTATACTGGTCCTTGCAAAGTTACTTTACCGCTACTGTTGTCAAACTTGTTATAAAAATTACTACTACTACTATTACCGGCGCTACCGTTACTATCATACTACTTTGCTACTAAAACATTGTTGCGGATACTAAGTCTTTTAGGTGTGGTTGAATTGACAACTCAACTGCTAATACTCGAGAGTATTCTTTGGCTACTACTATTACCGGCTAAATTTGGCTTGAATACTCTACCCTCGAAAGTTGTTGCGATCCCCTATACTTATGGGTTATCAGTCCCCGCATGGTTGCTACTGTCCAGAGTCGATGCTCGTAAGACGTACAACATGTGGGCTGGGTATGAATCTAGTGGACCTCTTTGTCTAGTATCGTCAGGGGAAAGGCATTGATCGGGTATCTTACATACCGTGAGTCGTGGATGACACGGAAGTTTCCCGGGTCTCGTTGGTACAGCGTACAACCTCTGCAGAGTGTAAAACTATTCGAATAGCCGTGTCCACTGTTAAGGACAGTTGGGTGGTGGTGCTTAAACTACGTCCAGTCGTTTCCGCATAAACCAAGTGTTTGTGAGTTTAATGGTGTTAATATAAAAGAGCTGATCTGACCAAGTTTGGTGACTTGGCATATCGGGTGAACCCGGAGTGTTCAACCCTTGACAGATATATTGATATTTGTAACCTGTTCTTCTAAATACCATCTAGCTTATGTTGCACATCCATGAACATGTTTATTTACAATTAAGCTACTATCCACCAAAACTACATATCACTTGTTATTCTACCAATTGCATTGTTTATATCATGGGCTATTTGCGAGTAGATTCGATGTACTCATTGGCTTGCCACTGGTTATTTCATTGACCTTGTATGAGAGAACAGGATATGGTGAATAGTAACTTGGTGACGTTCCTGCGGGCTAGGACGCTTCCGAGTCTGAATGCCTGTAGGTTAAGGATGATGGCATGGGTTCATGCTTTCGACAAATATTTCCGCTATTGGTCATGTTTGGTGTGTTGGCCCTTACGGCCTATATATGTAAGATTTGACCGCAATGGTCATTTATTGTATGAAACAATATGTATGGATGTAAGATTCTTGTTATTCAGTTTCTGTGTGTTCGGTGGTCATTGATGTCTAGGATCACTGAGCACATTCATTCGGCAATCTCGACCCGTAAGTCGGGGTCACCAGAGTAAACAACAAAGCCCCGTCCCATAAAGGGGTAACATGGTCGCACATGTAAGATTGGGACGGTCGACACATCATAAATCTATTCCCATTTCAGAAACCACTTACACCAAAATACACCTGGTGCACCACTTCTCCAAAAGTGGCCACCTAACTCATCATCACTCTCGGGCATTAGTGTCACCCAACGAGGTTTTCATAAACTTTTGATTTATACCATCATCATGCTCATGCTTCTACTATTCTTAGCTCTACTTGTCAACATGATATTAGCGTGATTCTCATAGGTCGTAGGATCATGCTCAAAATGCAAGTGCTCGGGAGGAGCTATTTGTAACATCATATTGATGATCTACCAAATACTTATGATTATATGCAACGGGAATAATTTCTCTTCTAGCATGCAAAATAATATTTTCTCAAACATGGTCAAAGGCTTGCTTGCCTTGATCACCTAAGTATCCAGGGTCCTCGGGGTCTTCAAGTCCAACTCCTTCGTCAAACTTGGTTTCTATCGTCGTAATAATAAAGAAGTAATAAGTAGCTCACTCAAAAACATATCACAAACTCACTTTAAAAATGTTGCTCTATTCTGAATAATCCATATTATTATTTGAAAAATGTTTGTCTCTGGTTTTAGTGAAAGGATTATTTTAAAAATCATTTTAAGAAAAGCAAAACTATTCCAAATAGCCCTTTTAATTATTACAAAACAGAAAGGTTGTCTCAAAATTTGTGCAAAGGCTGTGTTAAATACTACTCATTTCTAGAAGAATTATGGTGGAAAAATAATAAAAATATATTGTATTACAAATTTTAGAAAAACTGGATTTAAACATAAAAGTAAAATACGCTAAGGCTTAGGCCTGGCTTGGCCCGTGGCTTGGGCTGGCCCAGCCAGCCAGCCAGCCCAGGCGGCGCGCGGCCAGGTTCAAACTTGAAGCGTGGGGTCGTGCGGTTAGCGGCATAGAGGAGAGAGGGGGAGCGAGAAGAGCCATTGACAGGTGAGCCCCACCTGTCGGGGTCGTCTTCCACCTCGGGACAGAGAGGAGGGGAGGCACGCCGGCGACACTACCAACGTCTTGGAGCCCAACCAAAGGCAGAAATGGGACCAGCTCACCGCTGCCTACCTGCTGGTGGTCGAGGGGTCAACGGGGAGGCCCTGGTACACCGGCGACGAGGTGGCTGCAGCGGAGCTGTTTCGGGAGGCTGATGAACTAGGTGCTACGGGTGTGGATTAGCTCGGGGAGGTGATGGGGAAGCTCCCTGAGGTTGCTTGGATAACAAAGAAGGTGAGAGGAGCATTGGAGCTGGCCCGTAGCCCGAGATCGACGGAGCTGCAAAGCGGCGGGGCCTCGGTTGATCTCGAACAAAGGAGCTCACTGTGCTCAAATGGAGTGGCTAGGGGTGGAATTTAGGCACGAGAGAGGTGGGATGGGGGTGCTGGAGCGAGGGGGAATGCCTATTTAGAGGCCCCCGATGGTGCACCGAGCCGGTGGTGCTAGTGATTTCACCGCTGCTCACAGGAGGGGCAGTGAGTGCTCGGGGTCGAAACCACGGTATGCGGACGTGGTTTAGGACCTGTGTGGCCCACTGAGAGGGAGAGGGAGCGAGGAGGAGCATTCACACGTGGCCATGGTCTTCTGGTTGGGTCTAGCGCGCGTGGGCACGCGTCGCTTCGGTCAACAGAGTGATGGAGGAGGGCCCTCAGGATGTCCTGATACAGAGAGGTGGTCGGGGACTCAAATGGGCATCAAGGGGAGGCACGAACCTGTCGGGGATGGCCACCTTGCATCAAGTGCGCCCAGCAACGTGCCTAGAGCGCAGTTTTGGCATGCCACGGCATGCTGGCGTGCTCTGGGGCGCTTTGGCCATGTCTGGGGTGTCCTGGGGCTGGGTCTGGAGATGCCTAGCCTTTTGGGAGCCGAGGGACATTCAGTTGGCCATGGGGTGAGAGGAAAGAAGAGATAACAACTTTTAACCAGAACTTAGATTGGGGTTTTTGGGATCTTGTACTTGGATTCAAAGAGGGGCCAGTCTCCTGCAGTTGGGGAGTGGTGCTGGCTGGTTGGTCAAAGAATTTGGAGGGATGAGCTTAGGTGTGGAGTGGGGTAGGAGCTGATTTGCTAATATGATAGAAGGTGTTCGACAGGTGTTTGCGATAGCAACACCTCACCACTGGTTATGAGAGTTAATAGGACTAAGTTTGATGCAAAAATAAGATACTCCACCAAATTTGAGATCCATTGGACAAGTTTGGCAATGGAAACTTGAAATCACCCCCAAATGTACAAGTATGTCCCTTCCAAAGGGAATATGGGTGGATTACCTCCCGCAAATCCCATCTTTGGCAGAGACTCCTCATCTGGGGTGTTGAACACTCCTGCAAAGTTTCAACCCATTTGGATAAACTTTGCAATGTAGAGATGTTTCAACTTGGTTCTGGACACGTATGGTTTTAGAATTATTTAGTAAACCAAATCACCTTGGAATGAGGTGAAACTTGGTGTAACCACCAAATATAGCTTGGGAAGGTTGCTAGAATTTTCTAGGATTTTATTGGAAATATTTCCTGTGGAAATATTCCAAATGATCAAAAACAGACGGAATTGGTTTTCAAGGCTTTGCTCGAATATTCTAAATATAAATAGGGGTTGAAAATCTTATGTATGGAAAATATATGTCATGTGAGTATCTCCAAATTTTCTCAGATTTTTCTTAGGCAAAAAAGTAATTTTCCATATAGGATTATCATTTTTGGCCTTAGAAATGGACATGCATAGAAAATAGGAAAATATAATTTATAAAATAATTATTTCATGGTTTTGGGAGTTAAAATAGTTTTAGAACCAGATCACCATCTTTGGGTAAGATCACTCCATTACATTCAAGGACTTGTAGTGCAACCCAAAGAAAGGTGTTGAAATAGTCAAAAAAGGATTTTGGGAATATTTATGTTATGTAAAATATGGTTTTTGATACTACTCAATCAAGCATACAAGCATACATTGACAACAATGGCACTCACATCATTGGTTTTTGAAATGTTTTAATAAACTCAGATTTTGAAACTACAGTGAAAGTGAGGTGAAAACAAGGTGTGACGCGGCAGGAATTCGGTTTCAGCCCTGTCAACGAGGAAATCAGCCACCACCTGGGACTTGATAGTAGTGCACGGCTCGTAGCGGATGTCGTGGTCGGCAATGGAGATGGATCACTTGGCGATCCGGCCAGAGGCATCATGGTTTCCCATGATCTCTGAAAGTGGAGCCGGGCTCACCATCGTAAGGGTGTGCTCCTGGAAGTATTAGTTCACACACGCCATAGCACATTCTCTCGTAGTGGGGGTAGTTCTGCTTGGAGGCAGAAAGGACTTCACTCAGATTGTAGACAGTGCGCTGAACCGACAACACCTACCCTCCTCCTTTCGCTCCACCACCAAGACGACACTGACCACACACATGGTTGCGCGATGTAGACGAGTATGGGTTCCCTCTCAGCGGGCGCGGCCAAGACGGGCGTGCTAGAGATAACACGCTTGAGGTCGCGGAAGGCTTCGTCCGCCTGATCGTTCCACTCGAATTTGGTGGTCTTCTTCATCAACTGGTAGAGTGGCAGCACGTTCTCACCATCAGGCTGACGAATCGGCTGAGGGAAGCCAGGCAACCGACAAACTTCCACACGTCGAGGAGTCGAGCCGACTCGGCCATGCGCTCGATGGTTCTGATCTTCCCAAGGTTGGCCTCGATGCCGCACACCGACACAAAGAAACCCAGGAGTTTGCCGGCTGGTAATCCGAAGACGCACTTCCCTGGATTGAGACGGATCTTGTACTCGTGCAGGTTGGAAAAGGTCTCCCTCAGATCATCAAGGAGACTAAAGTGCTTCTTTGTCTTGACAACAATGTCGTCGGTGTAGACGCGTATGTTCCTACCGATTTGCGACAGGAGGCACTGCTGCATGTAGCGTTGGAAGGTCGCGCTAGCATTCTTCAGGACGAACGCCATCGTCGGGAAGCAGTAAGCTCCGAAGGGGGTGATGAAGGAGGTCTTGTGCCGGTCGGCCGGGTCCAGCTTGATCTGGTGGTAGCCGGAATAGGCGTCCAGAAAGGACGACATATCACAGCCGGTCGTGGAGTCAATCATTTGATCTATCCGTGGCAGGGTGAAAGGGTCTTCCGGACATGCCTTGTTCAAGCTTGTATAATCGATGCACATGCGCCATGTTTTGATTTTCTTCAGCACTAGGACTGGGTTGGCCAGCCAGTCCGGGTGGAAAACTTCCATGATGAAGCCGGTTACGAGCAGCCAAGCGATCTCTTCTCCAATTGTGTGTCGCTTCCCCTCAGCGAAGCGGCGCAAAGTTTGTTTAACCGGCTTTGCATTCGGCCGCAAATGAATCTTGTGCTGAAAGTACTTCCTGCGACTCCCGACATGTCTTTGGGTGACCATGCAAAGATATCTCGATTCTTATAGAGGAAGTCGACGAGCTCGCCTTCCTATTTGGGGCTGAGGTTGGCGCCGATGGTGACGCACTGCTTGGGATTGGCCGGGTCGAGTAGCACCTGCTTGGTTTCCCTGGACGGCTGAAACGTGGCCTCGCTGGCTGGCTGGGATTGAGGAGTCGGCACGGTCGGCTGCTCGATGGCTTGAGCCACGAGCCGGTCGAGCTGCCTCTTCTCCTACACAATCACTAGCTCCTCGGCTAGCCGGCTGCTGTCACGTGCGCACTCGATCGAGTTCTTGTAGTCGCTAGCAACGGTGATAATGCCCTTGGGCCTAGGCATCTTCATCTTAAGATAGGCGTAATGAGGAACCGCCATGAACTTAGCGAGCGTCGGCCTGCCCAGCAGGGCGTGGTAGGGGCTGTCAAGGTTTACCATCTCGAACCAGATTGGCTCGCGGAGGAAATGAGCCTTATCGCGAAAGAGGACGTCCAGCTGGATCTTACCGATGGGCGAACAAGACTGTCCCGACACAATGTCATGGAAGACAGTCCTGGTCGGCGGCAGGTCCTTCTCCTCGAGCCCCAGTTTGAGCAGGTTGTCATGGTAGAGGCTGTTGATGGTGCTACCGCCGTCAACCAGCACCCGCCAGAACCGCAGGTTAGTCTCTTGGATGTGATGGTGGGGTCCAGGACGAGCGCGTAGGTGTCGGGGTTCGGGACCACTCCCGGATGGTCAGCCCAGCTCCATGTGACTGGATTTTCAGACCAGTGCATGTATTGGGGAACCGAGGGGACCACAGCCTTCACCTTATGCCGGCGTTGAAGCTGGCTCTGGTTGTCGTTGCCCTCGCTGGTAAAGACGACGTAAGCCCCATCTTGTTCATGGAATTGATCATGGAGACGACCATCATTGGGTGGCGGTGGATCTAGAGCCGGAGCCGACGCTGGAGCCGAAGCTCGAGGAGCCAATGCTGGAGGAGCCGGCAGGCCCTCGCCCCGAGCCACGCGCTGCGAGAAGTTGCACTTCCGGAGCGTGTGGGTAGCCGGATTCGCCCTGGTGTGCATTTTGATGGGTGCGTCAAGCATCTGCTCGAAGGTGAGCTTGGGCTGCCAGGTGGTCTTGTCGGTTCACTGTCGTTGAGCGGCGACTGCTCTTCCTAGATGGTTGCCATCTGCTTGCTCCCAGGCCGGGGTCCAGCTGATCAACCTTGCGCCTGTTGCTCTTCCCACCATGGTTGTCGCCAGCCGGCCGCGCTGTAGCAGGCGGCGAGATGAGCTTGTCTATTGCGCTGACCTTAATCCACATAGTAGAGTCGGCGGTGGCGTACTTGTCCACCTTGGTCATGAGTGCCGCCAAAGAGGTAGGATCGGAGCACATGAGTGTGTGCTTGAGAAGGGTGCGTTCTTGGCAGCCTTTAGTGAAGTACTGGATGGCCTGTACCTCGTGCACTCCTTTGCAGGAGTTGTGCAACTCGGTCCATCGCGTGACATAGTCGCGGAGGGGCTCGTCTGGCTTCTAGACGCACATGGCCAGCTCGCGGGGGCGGCCAAGGCGTTTGTAGGTGCCGGTGAAATTGCCGATGAAGGACTCCTCGAAGTCGACCCAGGTGTTGACGTTGTCAGCTGGCAGGCTGCTAAACCATGTCCGAGCCGAGCTAGTCAGCATGAGCGGCACATAGAGGACGACTACGCGCTTGTTGCCCCTGGTGATGCCGAGTGTGGTGGTGTAGTCGATCAGCCAGTCCTCCAGCTTGGCGGAGCCATTGTACTTTGGAGTATTGCGGGGAAGGATGAAGTAGGAAGGAAATGGATCCCAGCGGATCCGGGGGCCAAAGCACACCGAACCGATGGGACCCTCCTGCTCCACGAGGGCCGACTACACTAGTCGGTCGAGGAGGGTGGGAGCGTCGTTCTTGCTTCGGGGGATGCATGGACCGAGCCGAGCTATGAGCTCATACCTAACAGGAGGCACAGGCATGCAGGCCTTCTCCCTCCGTGTAGACGGGGGGACTTCACGGACCGACTAACCATCATCTCTAGCCGGCTCATGGGAGCGGCTGGAAAGCGCTGGATATTCGCTCCAGTGCTGGGAGCGCCGACCGCGACTCCCCTCAGCCCTCTGGCCCAAGTCCTGAGGGGAGGAAGAGTGCTGAGTTGGCTGACGGCCACTGGGTACCAGGTAATCCTCGAAGTCGAAACGAGGGGATTCGGAGAAAGCATGGTCTGGGTCAAGGCGACCCTGTTATTCGTTGGCGGCAGTGAGGAGGTCTTTAACGTCTTTTTCCTGCCCCGCATGTTCCTCGCCCTCCAAGGTGTCCATCTCCTCAAGGGCCACCTAGGCGGCCCACATGTTGGCCGTGGGGGTGTCGTAGTCGGGTAGCTTGCCGGCTAGGATTTTGGCAACAACCCGGTCGTGACCACGAACGTCACCACATCGGCTGGGTCCATCGGCAGCCGGAGTGAAGCCGTAAGCGGAGTTCTACTTGCATTGTGCGGCCTCCATCCGGTGCTTGGTGGTTGCGAGGGCGGAGCCCTCCGCAAATAGCTATTTGTGAGCCTCCTCCAGCTCAGCTCTAGCTGACGCCGGATTGACATTTGGCGCGAGGGTGGTGCTCATCCCGCCTTGGGTGGCGTGAAGCGGCTCAAAAGGGCTCGGACATAGCGCGACCACGTCCGCCGCGGCCTTGGCATGGCCCAAGATAGTGCTTGAGCCTGTGACCATCACCTCCATGAGGACGGAGGAGTCGACGGCGTCGCACAGGGCGGAAGACCCCGCGAACGCTGGTGGGTCGCTGAAGTTGAGTACATCACTCGGGTACTCGTCGAGTGCGGGCGCATCCTCGAGAATGAGCTTGGTGAAGAGCACGAAGAGGTCATCGATGTCGACGTCCCCGCCAAGGTGGCGAGGTCTATCATCAAGACGCAGGTCGTCAAAGAGAGCGTAGAGGTGATCGACTTCACGAGTGACACCGTTGAAGCGCGACTTGCTGATGGCTTGATGGCAGAACCTGCGAGGTGGTGGAGCGGACGATCAACACCACGGAAGCCTCCATGGGGGTCGGCTCCACGGGTGTGCTGATCAGTCTGGACGCGAGGAATTCGGTGGGGTTGGCGAGGGGTCCTGCCCGGAGTGTGTCTCCGACCGGTGCAGTGGACGGCCCCATGGTGGGCGCCAACTGTCATCGTTTTCTCACGACACATGCCATCGGTAGGCTTATCGAGTGGTTGGGACTGAAGGGACACCGGCGGGCTCCGGGAACGGGATTGGTAACTGGCGATGCAAGACGCACGATGTACCCAGGTTCGGGGCCCTCCGTGGGAGGTAACACCCCTAGTCTTGTCGGAGTGGTTGATGAACCAGTGGAACTACAATGTGTTCCTTGAGCTATTCGACGGAGGAGGAAGATGGAGTTGCCGGCTCACAATCTACATCTCATGTGTGGGTGTGTGTTTGTGTAAGAATGGCCAGCCCTCTGCATGAAGGCAGGCTAGGGGGTTTTATATACGACCCCCCCGACCTGCAAAATGGATATAAGGTACAACGAGGGGGGCTGGCTGGCAGCCTCTCCCGCTAGTTAGAGAGCCCGACGTTGATCAGTCTTGTCACTGGCGGGGGCCGCCGGCTGCAGGGTCCTATTAGACTCTGGGACCTGCTGGCTGGCCTATGAGATTGGTGCATGCTCCCAACAGGGGGTGCGAGTGGTACAATGGGCCTCGTCTTGCGGAGTCCGGCGCCGGTCCGCGTAATGGCGGCATCCACTATAGCCACGCCGTGCGAGGTAATGGATTGGGTGGTGGCGTGCGGGCATTGTACACGGTTGACGGGTCGCAGCTGGCACTGGTTAGTAGTACGGCCACCTCCACTATAGCCACGCATATTCCTCTCCATCATACCTGAGCTGATGTACTTTCGCCTTTAATAGAAGGCCTCCGTCACATCATAGGGGTTGATGCGACGGGTCCTTCCCAGCCGGTTGGCGGCTAGCCATCCAGCTAGACAGTAGACGGCGACGTTCCTAGCTATCGTGTGCCACACAGCCGGCGAGGAGGATTCGGCATGTGAGGAGGCTTTGCACCACTTTATGCTGAAACGTGATGGAGTAGGATTGGTGGGCCTACCCCGGGGTTATCCCCCCGTCAATCGTCGACGAGGCTGAAGTGCTTCTTGGATTTGATGACGATGTCGCCGACGTAGACATGCACGTTCCTGCCAATTTGGGGAAGGAAACACTTCCGCATGCAGTGCTAGAATGTGGCGTGTGCGTTCTTCAAGCCGAATGACATGGTGGCATAGCAGTAGGCTCCATATGGGGTGATGAACGAGGTCTTGAGCTGATCGGCCGGATCCCGCTTGATCTTGTGGTAGCTGGAATAGGCATCCACGAAAGATAGCAACTTGCAGCCGGCCGTGGAGTCAATCACTTGATCGATTCGGGGTAGTGCGAATGGATCCTTTAGACAAGCCTTGTTTAGGCTGGTGTAGTCGATATACATGCTCCAGATTTTGTTTTTCTTCAGCACCAAGACTGGGTTAGCCAGCTAGTACGGTTGGAAAACTTCCATGATGAAACCGGTTGCGAGTAGCCGGGTAGTCTATTCTCCTACAGTATGCCGCTTCTCCTCTGAGAAATGACATGGGGGTTGCTTGACCAGCTTCGCATCCGTCCGCACATGAAGCTTGTGCTTGGCGAACTTCATAGGAACATCCGCCATGTCCTTGGGGGACCATGCAATGATGTCCCGATTCTCATGGAGGAAGTCGACGAGCTCGCCTTCCTATTTGCGGCTGAGGGTGGCACCGATGGTGATGCACTGCTTGGGGTTATCCGGGTCGAGTGGCACCATCTTGGTATCCTTGGATGGTTGGAAAGTCACCTCACGGGTCGGGTGGGACGGGGGAGTCGGCCCAGCCGGCTGCTCGGTGACCTGGGCCACGAGCCGGAAGAGCTGACGTTTTTCCTCCGAGATCAACAGTGCCTCGACCAGCCGGCTGCCGTCGCACGCGCACTCAATTGACTTGTTGTAGTCATTGGATACGGTGATGATGCCTTTGGGACCCGACATCTTCAGCTTGAGGTAAGCATAATGAGGGATCACCATGAACTTGCCGAGCGCCGGCCTGCCAGGAGCGCGTGATAGGGGCTCACGAGGTCCACCACCTCGAACCACACCGGCTCGGGCGGAACTGAGCCTTGTCACCGAAGAAGAAGTCGAGTTGGATCTTCCCGATGGGGGAGTAGGATTGCCCCAGCACAATGCCGTGGAACACCGTCCGAGTTAGTTGTACATCTTTCTCCTTGAGCCCTAGCTTTAGCACTGTGACGTGGTAGAGGATGTTGATGCTGCTACTGCCGTCGACCAACACCCGTGAGAACCGGCAGGTGAGCCTCTTGGAGGCAATGGGGGGGGGGGGGTCGAGGACGAGAGTGTAGCTGCCAGGGTTTGGCATCACGGCCAGGTGGTGAGACCGACTCCAAGTGACCGGCTTTTCGGACCAGTGCATATACTGTCGGGCCAAGGGAACGGTTGTGTTCACTTCATGTCGGCGCATATGCTGGCTATGCTTGTCAGCTCCTTCGCTGGTGAAGACGACATAGGCCCCATCCTAGTTGGGGATTTTGTCAAGGAGACGGTCGTCGTTGTGGGAGCCAGAGCCGCAGCCGGCACAAAAGTCGACGCTTGAGGAGCCGGAGGTGTAGGAGCACGAAGGCCCTAACCTCGGACCCGTTGCTGGGAAAAGCTGCACTGCCGGAGCATGTGCGTAGCCGGCTTTGCCCTGGTGTGCATCTTGCGGGGGGCGTCGAGCATCTTCTTGAAGGTGAGTGATGACCCACAAGTGTAGGGGATATATCGTATTCCTTTCAATAAGTAAGAGTGTCGAACCCAACGAGTAGGAGAAGGAAATGACAAGCGGTTTTCAGTCAGGTATTCTCAGCAAGCACTGAAATTATCGGTAACGGATAGTTTTGTGATAAGGTAATTTGTGGTGGGTAACAAATAACAGTTGTAACCAAGGTGAAGCAAGGTGGCCCAATACTTTTTGTAGTAAAGGACAAGCCTGGACAAACTCTTATATAAAGAAAAGCGCTCCCGAGGACACATGGGAATTTTTGTCAAGCTAGTTTTCATCATACTCATATGAATCACGTTCGTCACTTTGATAATTTGATATGTGGGTGGACCGGCGCTTGGGTGTTTCCCTTACTTAGACAAACCTCCCATTTATTGTTAACCTCTCTTGCAAGCATTGGTCGGATTTTGAGCTCTGCAAAACTCTAAGGATTCGAACACAGGGGCGTGTACGACGATCTCTCCCAGCTCGACCTTACAAAGCCCACTACTCGATGGAAACGGCGAAGGACTCACTCGATGGTGAGGGGAACACAGAACACAACAATTTACCCAGGTTCGGACCGCTGCAAATCATAAAACCCTACTCCTGTTTTTGGTGCATTGCCTCTCAAGGAGGTGGTGGATGAACTAGTACAGTGCTCTTGGGCCTCCGGAGGCCATGTGGGTAGGTGTATTTCCCTACGGTTGGGATGAACTCTCTTTGGTCTGAATCTGGTCCGAATGAACCTCCCCACCTCTCAAGTATCCTACTCTCTCTTTTTATAGTGGAGGCCCGGGCCGTTATTGTTGGCAAGAAGGGATCCCACAATGGCCAGTTTTGGTGGGGGACAAGGGAACATGCTTCCCCTGTCAAAAGTGGTCTTCGCCTGCAAAGTAGCTACCAAAGCCACAATGGTAGGCGCAAGGATGACGCTCGTCCTGCCGGCGGGCGGCCCTGGTCTTGTTGCACCGGAAGGGAAACCTTTGGGAGATGCCTTTGGAGCCTTGGTACGCTCCCACCTCCTTTGCACTAAAGGGGAAATTGTCCCGTCCTGCCATCTACTCCTTGCTTGTCCTTCCCTGGTGTCACCCTTGACTCATGAGGCCTGGCCTTGCCTCGAAATATCTGCCGCTCCGGAGGGGTCCTAAGGAGGCCCCCTGCGGGTCTTGATGTCGCTCTTCCTCGCGAAGGTCGGCGCCTCGCGAGGGCCTTGTCCCGGGTAGTGTTGTTCCAGTCGATCTTGTGTTGATGTGGTGGGCCCAACCTGGGCCTGAGGTAGGAAGGTATGGGTACCCCCATTCCCAGAACACCGACAGTAGCTCCCGGGCCCAAGGCGCGCCTGGGTTGGCTTCTCAACGAAGCCTTCAAGGTGGCCCAAATTGTCGCGGGCCAAATTTGCCTTCGCGTCAGGCGACCCACGTTTCCCATAGCTGCGCGGTGACGGCCTCGCTCCTCGAGGCACCTGGGTGGTGCCAGGCTACGATGGTGAGATCCCCAAGAGTAGCGCAGGCCATCATGTTGCTCATTGGATGGCATGGGTGTGGCCTGACCACACCCACGCCCGTGCGGATGTGACCGATTGGTGGACAGGTGAGGCAACGTGGGTGGAAACGTTTCCGTTGGCCCATCTCACGGCCCTCGTGGGGCATGAGACGCCCACGCTCCCGCGACGGTTGGTGGCTAGGGCTCGCCTATAAATTCGCCTAGCCCCCTTCGGGGGGGCACCGTAACCTCGAGCTTCTTCTCTACTTCATCCGCCTGCCGCAAGAAAACCTCTTCTCTCCTTTGCCCTTCATCTTCATGGCGTCCCCCGTAGACGGTTCTGGCCGAGGGAAGCACGCCACGCCTTCTGTGGCTTCGTCCGCCTCCGGAGGGCCCACAGGACCTACGCATGTCCGCCACCGCTGGGTAATGGCTCACGAGTAAGTCCTTCATTGCGTTTCCTTTGTTCGTTGCGTCATCTGTTGTCCTGGGGTTGATCTTCCTTGTTCTTCAGCGCGCCCTCCTCCAAGAAGCTAAATCTCGGCGAGCTCCAAGAGGAGGTGGAAGAGCTTCGGGCCCGTCTTGAGGGCGCCCAGGCCGCCCTCTCCACTGCCCGCCAAGGCGAGGCGGAGGCCATGGAGGATCTAGTATCACTGCAGCAGTAGGTCCACGAGGCGGCGGACGCCGTGCAAGCCGCTCAGGACGAGGCGTCGTACGCCCGGCTGATGGCGTCCCAGCGCGCCGTGCAATTCACGGATATCACCGGCTGGGTGACCGCCGTGACGCGCCGGTTTGCGAGGAAGGCGCCGGCGCTGCCTAACATGAGGAGCGACGGGGGCTACCTCGTCTTCTTCCAGGAGGTCATCGAGGTGGTAGAGGTTGGCGTCCACCACGTGGAGGAGGACAGCGCGTCCAGCGCGTGCGAGCTTCTGGGCCTTGCCCTGACACTCGTCTTCTCCAACTTGCACCGCTTGCTCCAGAGCTCGACCTCCGACACGTTGTCAAACCGGCGCGTGTTGAGTCCCGCCGTCTTCTCCGGCACGAGGTCCGCCGGCATATGGACGCCCTGTTGGGGCGGTACGTCCAGGCGCCCGCCTCGAGCGAGGAGAGTGGTCCCGACGCCGGGCCGGCTAGCGCCATGGGTGATGCTAGCAACCCCTCTCCTTAGTACCCCAAGCTTCTATTTGCCTGATCCAGTAACAGTGGATTAAGAACTCTTCCCTGCCAAAAGTTAAGCTTTTGCCGTTATTACATTTGTTGTTCTCCTCTTTTCATTTTGCTCCTGAGCTGATGGCTTGCATGTTGGTGGTCATTGCGGCTGGGCTGCAAAGCTTAGGGCCCGTCGCTGCACCTGTCGTTGCTTGGGACGATGAGGGAAGCGCGACCTTCTGGAAGTCGTGCCCTCCGGAGGCACCCTCGTTCCGCCGCGTGCTTGGGTGTTGGACTCGCTCCTTGCTGCCGTTGAATCCTTAGGCCCTGCATCCCTTTGTTAGTGCGCATGTTTTTAATTCATCGTTAGTTTGTTGTAAAGAGAGAGCATCCCGATCAGGGCCTGCGAGGCAATTAGCTCGTGGGTTTGTGTCTGTCCCTTGCGTAGTTCCTCCTGTGCAGCTCCAGTTTCGTAAGTGGGGCGAGGTGAAGACCCATTTAGCACTCTATGTCTGCGGGTCCTGGTCCCGCACATTTCCCCGCCACTGTGAGGCACAACCCGTTACCAAGTCTGCTCCTTACGGGGCCAAGCCCCGACAACTTGCACTACCGGAAATCAGTTTTTTGCCGTGTGCCATATCTTTGCCGTCTGCTAGCTAATGGCAAAGAATGTATTTGCCATCAGCTCCCAGAAAGCAGATGGCAAAGAACTGGTTGATGGCAAAGAAGTTCTTTGCTAGTAGTCAATTCTTTGCCGTCTGCCGCAGACGGCAAAGAAGGGGCCAGGAGACGACAAAGATGCTCATCTGGCCGGGGAAACATTAGGTCAAATTAGGCCCTTCTTTGCCGTCTGCTCGTGGACGGCAAAGATGCGAGAGGCAAACGACAAAGAGTATATACCCTTTGTCGTCCGCCAGCAGACGGCAAAGTTCATGAATCTACTAACGGCCGTCCCGCCCCCACCCCGGCCCTCTCTCTCTCAAACGGCCACTCTCTCTCTCCTCCCCCGACCCACACCGCCGCCACCACCGTCGCGTCGCCGCCCCCGTCGCCGCCCCGCAACCCACAGGCGCCGCCCCGGTGCCCACAGCCCCCCGGCAGCGCCCCCCACCGCCCCCGGCGCCGCCGCCCCGGTGCCCATAGCCCCCCGGCAGCGCCCCCCCACCGCCCCTTCTCCCCGTGACCCGCCGTCGGAGCTCGCCCCCTCCTCCTCCCTGCGACCCCTCCTCCACCACCGCCCCTCCTCTCCGTGTCCCTGCTCCACCATCGCCCTGGTGCCCTCCTCCCCGCGACCCCGTCTCAGCCACCATTGCACCACCCCTAGCCCTGGTGCCCTCTCCCCCACGCGACCCCCTCCTCCACCAGCTCCGGCTAGGTCACCCACCGCCCCGACCGTCACCGCCCCGGCTGCCCACTACTAACCAAGGTGATTTTTTTTTCTTTTTTTGCTAATAATAGATTTAGTGGTATATATAGTTTAGTTGGTAGGTTAGTTAATTAGTAGATTTAGTGGTAGTTTAGTTAGTTGGTAGATTATCTTTAGTTAGTTGGTAGATTTAGTTAGTTAATTAGTAGATTTAGTAGGTAGTTTAGTGGTAGATTCTATTTTGTTAGTTAGTGGTAGCTAGATTCTTTTTTAGTTACTTAGTGGTAGATTATTATTTTGTTATTTTTTTGCTGCTTAGTGTTGTATAGGTTTTGCTATAGGTTTAGTTAGCTTGGTTAGTTAGGTTAGTTAGTTAGTTAGCTTAATAGAAAGAAGAGGAAGAAGTAGAAGAAGAGGAGGGGAGAAGAGGAGAGGAGGAGGAGGAGGAGAAGAAGAAGAAGAAGAAGAAGAAGAGAAGAAAAAAAAAGAAGGAGAAGCAGAGAAGAAGAAGAGAAGAAGAAGAGAAGAAGACATAATTAGCCTATTTAGCTCCAAAATGCCATAATAAGTCCAAAATGGCATAAGAACCTTGGTTAGCTCATGAATATTATATTCCTAGATTGTTTTCCTCTAAAATAACATAATTAGCCCATATAGCTCCAAAAAGACATAATTAGATAATTTAGCTCCAACAAGAGGAGAAGAGGAGAAGAAATAGGAAAAATGAAAAGAAAGAAGAAGAAGAATAAGAAGAAGAAGAAGAGAAGAAAAATACCTTCTCTATCTTCTCCTCCTTCTTCTCCTCCTCCTCCTTCTCCTTCTTCTTGATTTCTTCTTCTTCTCCTCTTCCTCCTCTTTCTTCTCCTCTTTCTTATTCTCCTTACCTTATTTTCCCCAACAATGAGATAATTAGCCCATTTAGCTACAAAATGGCATAAAAACCTTGGTTAGCTCATGAATATTATATTCTTAACTTGTTTTCCTCTAAAATGACATAATTAGCATATTTGTGTTGATCGAGTGGATTTACATGTGATATTTGTCTCGTCGCTGTGAGGTCTGCTGTGCGAAGACCTCCCCGTGCGTTGTACGAGCTTCGCCCCTGCATTCGTGGGTCAGTACAAATATTATCTCCTCCTCGCCCCTTCATTTACTATGGCTCGGTTTCCGGATGAAACTTTCTAGATTTAGGTAATTAAATTAATTTATCAGTATGTGTGACTAGTATGAGTCTCCCGTTTGAAAGGGAGACATCTATAAATATGCATGTCTTTGCATATTTATAAGCACCATCCTTTCGAATTGTCCAACATTATCCATGGACAACCTGAGTATGTGTAGATTGGGTTCGCTTTCCCATATGCTGTGCTCTGGATCCGATGCGGAATTTCGTCAGTGCCTCCCTGTTGTTCTCCGGATGCACATCCTCTGTGTTTATTGCGGAGACGTGTATCAAGAGAACATCGGGGAGGTGCTGCCAAAATTTTGCGTTGGATCCAGAGCAGAGCATGGAAAAACGAACCCAATCTTCACATACTCGGGTGGGATTAGGACATATCTTTACCTATTAGCGTGTAGGTTGCCTCGACATAATAAAAATGGCGAACCTGATTAACCGATGAATATAAATGCTAAATTATATATAAATATCTTTCTTGTGTCTTTAGTAGCTAGGCAAGATGAGTGATCGTGCGTGGATGTATACCGGTCACCCTAGTCAGAAAGAGATGACGAAAGAATGGTTTGTACAAACAAAGGAATTTGTGAAAGCCGCATTCGCTAATGGCCAGGAAAGAAACTATTGCCCCTGTCCTGGATGCGACAACTATAAAAAGACGACAGAGGTTGTAATGATTAAACACCTCCAGAGGAGGGGTTTCAAGCCTAATTATACGGTGTGGACATTTCATGGTGAGTCTATACAACGCACAAGAGCTGAGGTGGTCCGTCGTCGCACCGACGAGCATGGTACCGGGTTCGAAGACATGATGCAAGACTTTGATGATGCTTGGGATTCGGAAGATGAGATGGAGGAATCTGCAAAGGCCTTTTATGAAATGTTGGAGTCTTCAAAACGTCCTCTCCATGAGCACACTGAGCTCTGCCAGCTGGATGCAATTGCACAAGTAATGGCTCTGAAGGCTCAGTTCAACTTGGGAATAGAATGCTACGACGCGATGATGACACTATTTGGATGCTTCCTACCCAAAGGCCATGTCATGCCTGCAAACCTGTACCAGTCAGATAAAATACTTCGTGTACTTAAGATGCCCTATGAGAAGATAGATGCATGTGAGAAAGGATGTGTCTTATTTAGGAAGGAGTATGCACACTTGGACTATTGTCTCTATTGCGACTCTTGCAGGTATCTTGTGGTAGACAATGGTATGGGTGAGAAGAGGCAGACCAAAATCGCAGTTAGTGTTCTTCGGTATATGCCAATCGTACCAAGACTTCAATGTCTTTTCATGGTCGAAGAGACAGCCAGACAGATGACATGGCACAAATTGGGCAAAAGAACCGAACTAGATGCGGATGGGAATAAGATGGTGGTACACACATCGGATGGGGAAGCGTGGAAACACTTTGATGGATTGCATCAGGATAAAGCGGCAGATCCAAGGAATCCTCGAGTTTGCATCGCCACAGATGGTTTTAATCCCTTCGGCATGAGGGCAACCAAATATAGTTGCTATCCTGTATTTGTCATTCCACTCAATCTCCCCCCCGGACAGATTATGCAAAGAAAGAACATATTTCTGACATTGATAATTCCAGGGCCCAATTATCCGGGGAAGAATATGAATGTGTACCTGCAGCCGCTTAAGGATGAATTGGAAGAAGCTTGGGATAATGGGGTCAAGACATACGATGCCGCTAGAAAACAAAACTTCAAAATGCATGTGTGGTACATGTACTCTATGCATGACTTGCCGGCGTATGCACTATTCTCTGGATGGTGTGTGCATGGAAGGTTCTCGTGCCCCCAATGCAAGGCAGCTCTTCAGTTTCATTGGTTGCAGGAGGGTCGGAAGTATTCTTGCTTTGACTTGCATAAACAGTTCCTGGATCCTGACCATCAGTTCAGAAAAGACAAGAAGAACTTTACCAAAGTTAAAGTTATCAAAAACATGGCACCACCTGCGTTGACAGGCCAACAGATCCTGGATCAGTTAAACGCCGTCGAGCCTGATCTAGAGCGTCCAGGGTATTTCAAGGGGTATAATTCAAAACACGCCTGGACTCACAAGCCATGCCTTTGGGATCTGTCTTACTTCAAAGACCTCCTTCTTCCACAGAATACGACATGATGCACACTGAAAAGAATATCGGAGAGGCTATTTTTGGTACATTGTTCGACATAGATGGCAGACAAAGGATAATACTAAGGCTAGAGTCGATCAAGACACACTATGTCATAGACTGTTACAAAACATGCGAGAAGGCAAAGGAAAGTAGATGTGGTCGAAGCCAAAGGCCTTGTTCAATCTTGGAAGTCCAGCTATTAGGGAAATTATCTTGTGGGTCAAAATGCACTTGATGTTCCCCAATAGGTATGCAGCGAATCTAAAGAGGGGAGCGAGTCTTGAAAAATTAAAAATCTTTGGTCTCAAGAGTCGATGTGCAGGTGGACGGGGCCACCGTGTACAAGCGTGGTAGTACACATCTCCCGGTCGTGCCGGCTACCCGCGAGCAGAGGCCGGTGATTAAACGTGAAGGAGATAGGTAAGTACATTTACTCTTTTTTTAGCTTTTGCCTTCAAGTTTGTTTGAATATCTAATGCGTCAACCTTATCATACTGCAGGGGATGGGCACACCCTCGTGGAGTCTGCAAACCGAACTTCGTCCTTGCTGTGCTTTCTAATAACTTACAGGTGCCCCCGAGATGGTGTGTGGATAAGATGGATTGTTGGGAGGCGTTGGTTGATGAGTGGTGCACACGCAGCTTGCGAGCCGTCCACGAGAATGCAAAGGATCGGCATAGCCAAATGGTTGGTGTGCCACACCATCAAGGCTGCGCCAACTTACTTCAGTTCGGACGAAACTGGGTATGTGATTTGCTTCATGATTCATCCAACTCATTCTTCATGCTAATATTTTGTTCCGCTCTTTTAGGCGCATCACAATAAGACGGAGATGCCACACTTGGACAACCTTTATGGCATGGCCCATACTGCCTCGTACAAGAAGGAGAAGGCATTCTCTGAGTCTGACCTGGATGATCCAACTAACTTCACCAACATATCATCCCACCACAAGCTCATGACATACAGTGACACGGGGAAGGCTACGAAAGGGGATAACTTTAACCCGAGCCAGGAATCTTTGGATCCAGAGCTGGTGATGATATCTAGTGGCGGGAGGCCCCATGGCTCGATAGCCATTGGAGATGGGATAATACGTTGTCCACTCACTCTCCCGGAGATCAAGGCGCGCCAGTCGAGCAGTTGTCCTGAGATAACGCGTCGTCCACGGCCAGTCGATCTTGCCATCGAGGTTAGTTGTACGGACTAAGAAAACTTTCATCCATTTCATTATGTGTGTCACCATAGATCATTACTGTGGTAACGAGGAATGGTGTTTCAGGCTGCTCTTCAGAAAGAGAGAGCGGCAAACTAGGCTGCTCTTGAGAAAGAGAGATTGGCAAGCCAGGTTGCTCTTCAGGCTACTCTTGATAAGATGGAACAGACCACGACACGACTGATTGAGGAGGAGAGGGCCTGGAATGAGGCGGGTCAACGGGCCCTGTACGAGATTTTTGTGGTAAGTTTTTGTTTCACATTAGCCAAATCATGTGTGTAATGTCTGTTTCATTACTAACTAATACTACCCACTCTTCAGGGTCTGTGCGAGAAGAGCGGTCAAGTCCCTCCGCCGATGCCCGTTTTCTCTTTGATTGGCACGGTGAGTTTCATTATAAACTAGTATTAATAATTGAGTGTCATCATGCTAACTGAGACATTGCAAAATATCTATTTTACAGAATAACTCCCGAGCGTCATCGCACGACCCTTCTCGAGGTGTTTCTCCTCCATGATGACCACTACGGTAAGTTTCTCTTCTCCTCTTTCATATTCTCCTTGCCTTAATATCCCCAACAATGACATAATTAGCCCATTTAGCTCCAAAATGCCATAATAACCTCAAAATGGCATAAGAACCTTGGTTAGCTCATTAATATTATATACTTACCTTGTTTTCCTCTAAAATGGGATAATTAGTCCATATAGCTCCAAAAAGACATAGTTAGCTAATTGAGCTCCAAGAAGAGGAGAAGAAATAGGAAAAATGAAAAGAAAGAAGAAGAAGAAGAAGAAGAAGAGAAGAATGAGAAGGAGGAGGAGGAGGAGGACGAGAAGGAGGAGAAGGCCAAGGACCTTCTAGTCCTTCTCCTCCTCCTCCTCCTTCTCCTCCTTCTTCTTGATTTCTTCTTCTTCTTCTCCTCCTCCTCTTTCTTCCTCTCTTTCATATTCTCCTTGCCTTAATTTCCCCAACAATGACATAATTAGCCCATTTAGCTCCAAAATGCCATAATAACATCAAAATGGCATTAGAACCTTGGTTAGCTCATTAATATTATATACTTAGCTTGCTTTCCTCTAAAATGGGATAATTAGCCCATATAGCTCCAAAAAGACATAGTTAGCTAATTTAGCTCCAAGAACAGGAGAAGAGGCGAAGAAATAGGAAAATGAAAAGAAAGAAGAAGAAGAAGAAGAAGAGAAGAAGGAGAAGGAGGAGGATGAGAAGGAGGAGAAGGCCAAGGACCTTCTAGTCCTTCTCCTCCTCCTCCTCCTCCTTCTCCTCCTTCTTATTTATTTCTTCTTCTTCTTATCCTCCTCCTCTTTCTTCTCCTCTTTCCTATTCTCCATGCCTTAATTTCCCAACAATGACATAATTAGCCCATTTAGTTCCATAAAGACATTATAAGCTCAAAATGGCATAACAACCTTGGTTAGCTCATTAATATTATATACTTAGCTTGTTTTCCTCTAAAATGGGATAATTAGCCCATTTAGCTCCAAAAAGACATAGTTAGCTAATTGAGCTCCAAGAAGAGGAGAAGAGGAGAAGAAATAGGAAAAATGAAAATAAAGAAGAAGAAGAAGAAGAAGAAGAAGAGAAGGAGGGGGAGGAGGAGGAGGAGGAGGAATAGGAGAAGGAGGAGAAGGCCAAGGACCTTCTAGTCTTTCTCCTCCTCCTCCTCCTTTATTTCTTCTTCTTCTTCTCCTCCTCCTCTTTCTTCTCCTGTTTCATATACTCCTTGCCTTAATTTCCCTAACAATGACAAAATTAGCCCATTTAGCTCCAAAAAGACATTATAAGCTCAAAATGGCATAAGAACCTTGGTTAGCTCTTTAATATTATAAACTTAGCTTGTTTTCCTCTAAAATGGGATAATTAGCCCATTTATCTCCAAAAGGACATAGTTAACGAATTTGGCTCCAAGAAGAGCAGAAGAGGAGAAATGAAAAGGAAGAACAAAAAGAAGAAGAGAAAGAGAAGAGAAGGAGAAGGAGAAGAAGGAGGAGGAGAAGAAGAAGAGAAGAAGAGAAGGAGGAGGAGGAGGAGAAGGAGGAGAAGGCCAAGGACCTTCTAGTCCTTTTCCTCCTCCTCCTCCTTCTCCTCCTTCTTCTTTATTTCTTCTTCTTCTTCTCCTCCTCCTCTTTCTTCTCCTCTTTCATATTCTCCTTGCCTTAATTTCCCAAACAATGGCATAATTAGCCCATTTAGCTCCAAAAAGACATTATAAGCTCAAAATGGCATAAGAACCTTGGTTAGCTCATTAATATTATATACTTAGCTTGTTTTCCTCTAAAATGGGATAATTAGCCCATTTAGCTCCAAAAAGACATAGTTAGCTAATTGAGCTCCAAGAATAGGAGAAGAGGAAAATAAATTGGAAAAATAAAAAGAAAGAAGAAGAAGAAGAAGAAGAGAAGGAGAGAAAGAGAAGATAAGGATAAGGAGAAGAAGGAGGAGGAGAAGAAGAAGAGAAGAAGGAGAAGGAGGAGAAGGAGCCCTCCTTATTCTCCTTGTTCTTCCCTGCTTCTTCTCCTCTTCCTCTCCTTCTTCTTCTCCTATTCTCCTCCTCCTTCTACTTCTCCTTCTCCTCCTCCTCCTCCTCCTCCTCCTTATTCTTGTTTTTTCTTCTCCTTTTTCTCTTCTTGCTTCTTCTATTTTTTCTTCAATTTAGCTTATTTTTCATATATATGTTGTTGTTCTTCTTCTTCTGACTTTCTTATTCCCATTTTGCAGATTGGATGTACTACATGCATGGAAGCTGGCATTGGAGTGCTTTAGTTCCCGTTTTTATTTGTGCTGATGAACAATGTGGAACTATATGTATATGTATATATGGATGAACAATATACGTGCAACTATATGTATGTATATATGGATGAAACTTTGTATGTGTTGGTTCTTTTGATATATGGGATGTACGTTGATGAACAAATGGCATTGATGAGCTTTATATGTATATCATGCATGTGTTGTGACCTATTTATCATATATGTGCTATGAATTATATATATATGTGCTGTGAAATAGAAAAAATAAACAAAAATGTGATAATATAGGCTCTTTGCCGTCTGCCAGCTGATGGTAAAGGCCTTTGCCATCAGGCAGCTGACGGCAAAGGTGCCACGTGGCGCCCATCTGCGCAACCTCGGCAGCAGCAGCTGGCCATATAGTCTCTTTGTCGTCTGCTTCCTGGGGGGCAGACAGCAAAGAAGAGGGCACAGAGGAGGGGGAGGAGGGGTAGGCAGACGACAAAGAGTGGAGTGGGGGAAGGTGGAGGCAGACGGCAAGGAGTGGGGGGGAGGAGGTGGAGGCAAATGGCAAAGCCTCCGTTAGCCCCTAACGGAGGCAACGCTGTCGGCTACCGTCTCGACATCTTTGCCGACTGCTCTTATGAAAAGCTGACGGCAAAGCTCTTTGCCGTCCGCTTCGGTGAGCCTGACGGCAAAGAAGCTACAATGCCGTCGTAGGCTGACGCAGAATTTTTGTTGACATGAGTTTTCTTTGCCATCTGTGTATTACTCTTTGCCGTCGGTGGATTACTCTTTGCCGTCTGTGATGGCAGATGGCAAAGAAGCTGGGGGCCGACTGGCTTTGCGACCAGTAAGGCTCCTGAGGCGCATTGCTCAGGATGCCCCCTTGACATTCAAGCCGCTCTTCGTCATTAGGCCCCGGCCTTAACGGCCGGTAAGGCTCCTCAGGCGCGCCCAGGAACCCCCCATTCTGGCGCCCGAGCGATTCCGCACTTCGTTCCTTTGGTCATCGCCCTAAGGGCCCTGAGGCCTCCCAAGACTCTTTGTGGTGGTATCAAGTTTCGGTCTGGACCCCCGAGCGGGGGTTGACCACTGAAAAACGTTGCCCCTAAGGTGGCAAGTCCTTTCATTCATGCTCCTTGACTCCTAGGGGTGGGGCAGAGCGGTTGTCTCCAAACACGACCTCCAGACGGCAGGTTTCAAAGACAGTGAAATGAGAAACGAGAGAGAAAGTCCCCCCCCCCTTTTTATTTTTCAAACATCAAGCATTGAGACTGGAAAACCCGACTTTTGAAATCTGTCAGTTCAAACTCAGTAGAAGATAGTTTGAATCCAAGAAAAAGCAAGCAAGCGCCGCGTCCGGCATTAAAGATGGCATAGTCATTGGCGGACTATAAGGGTTTCCTTGCCAGGTGTGAGCATGGTCATTGGCGGACCATGCTGATTGCCTTCGTCTTCTACCCAGCGCGGATCATAGGTCTTCCACTAGCCATGGGATGGACCCCTTCCGCATCCTCGGGGGGCCCCGGGCGTATACAGCCTCGGCTCGTTATTACATGAGAGTGTCACGGTGGGGGTGTAGATGGGAGGTCGCGAGGACACTTTGGCCTCGCGAGTGTCCCTACCCCCGAGGCATTGGGGCCTCAACTTCTGGAGTCATAGGTTTACTGTGTTGTACCCAACGCGGAGCATAGGTCTTCCACTAGGCGTGGGGTGGACCTCTTCCGTGTCCTCGAGGGGGCATGGGCGTATACAGCCTCGGCTCGTTATTACGTGAGAGTGTCACGGGATGAAGTAGGTTCCGGAAGGATTGAAGGATGATGCAGAGGTGCGACGGGTTGATGCAGGTGTTGCGTGCTCCCTCCCAAGAGGCCAATTGAGGGCTTTTCTATGACTCCACGTTGGCAGGTGCCAGTCCTGCACATTTCCCGACCGCCGTTGCGTGGGACCGAGTGAACGGATGTAGCTATGGGGTCGGGCCCTGCCTCCCCTAACAACGACCGGATCACCAAGGATGTTGTTAAGGGCAGCAGGTGGACTTGTAACCGGTAAGGTCCCTGAGGCGCGATGCTCAAGACCCCCCTCTAATGTTCGAGCGGATCTACGTTGCTAGGATCCAGTCCCACACATTTCCGACCGCCGTTCCATGGGACGGAGTGAACGGATGTAGCCACCGGGTCAAGCCCTGCTTCCCCCGACAGCGACCGGATCACCAAGGACGCTGTCGGGGGTGGTAGGTGGCCTTGTGACCGGTAAGGCCCCTGAAGCGCCATGCTCCAAAGCCCCCTTTTGACGTTCAAGCGGCTCTGCGTTGCAAGGACCTGGTCCCGCACATTTCCCAACCGCCGCTGCTTGTAACCGAATGAACGATCTCAACTATTGGGTCAGGCCCTGCCACCCCTGATAACGACCGACTCATCGACGACGATATGAACGGCGGCAGGTGGCCTTGTGACCGGTAAGGCCCCTGAAGCACCATGCTCCGGAGCTCCCCTTGACGCTCGAGGGACTCTGATTTTATCCTGTCGATTATGGTCCTGAGGAGTCATGGGGCTCCCCAATCCCCGCGTTGGGGCGATGCATAGCAGCCGGTGCCCCCGAGCGAGGTAGTTGGATCGCCGAAGGATGCAAGCAAGGCAGTGTTCAGATCACCAAGTGGATGCAATGAAAATTGTAAAGGATTGCGCGAACGGTACGACATGCAGAAGCATGCCCCGAATAGTTGAAGTACCTACAGTTAGTAGGCACTTATTAAGGCTGTTAATCCAAAAAAATTACCTCGCATAGCCCCGCTTGCGCCTAAGGAGCACGTCGCAAGGCCTGGCCCCCGACGCCCATGCCTGCATCATGGTCATCGCGGGTGATCCGTGCCACTTGTGTCTCGTCGCTGGATTCGACTCATCCTCCTGACGCCCGTGGGTTTGGCCTTACGTAGCCCTTCCGCGGGGAATGCGGCTAGCCCCGCGCCCCGCGACTTGAGGGCGCCTCCCTCCCGTGCCTCCTGGGCCCAACTCCAGGAGGAGCCTCCAAACGTTCCTCACTCCTGAGGAGGATAGGCGCCGGGGGGGATGCCTGAAGCTCTTCCACGTCGGGAGGGTTAGGTGGTGCCGCGTACTCCGGCACGTACAGCTCCATGTAGGTGCTCGACCATCCCCCATGGTCCGTCATCATTGCGATGATGGAGGTCCCCCTCGGTGCCAGAAGAGGGTCTCCCCGATCATATTGCTTGAAGTTCTTCCTGCAAAAAGGCCTCCTTGCAAAGTCGCTTGTTCCTGTTGCTGTTGTTGGCTGGTCTCGGCACCGCCCAATGCTGGCTCCCTCCTTGGTGTCCTGCGATATATCTGTTGTCATAGTTCGTACGTGCCATCGCCTCCACCCTCTGTTGGCTGCACCGGAGGGAGCGCTCCTGCCTAGCTGCCCCGGGCAGTCGAGGCCGACTTGGTCTTGGTGATGCGCGCTAGCGTGTGCGTCGGTCATCCCGTCGTTCTCCTCGCGTCCCTGATGGTTGTCGGTGTGGTGTGCCTTGGGGCCGGTCGCTGGGGTCTGGAGAAGGTGCAGGGCAGCTCGAGGCTCATCTCTCTCGGCCCCGCCCACAGCAGGTAGGTCCCCGAAGCTTGCAAACCCGGGGACCGGCACGCTTGTGCGAGCCCCCAGCGCCCGACGCCTGTGGCCTTGAGGATGCACCGGGCTGGATGGTCTTCTGGGAGATGGCGATTAGCTCCATGATGTGGTCCACCCCGACGTCGAAGTCCCCTTGTGTCGGTCGTTGGCGGAGCATCTCTCTTGCCATCCGCAACGCATCGTGTGCGTTGAGGTCTCCTAAGTTGATGTGGTGCACTGCGGGTGCGTGCGCCACCGCCCATGCACCATGCGGCTCGGTGGCACGCGTGGCCGCCACGGTTGAGACAATGTTGAGGACCTGGTACGAGACGCCTGGTCCCGTGACACCGGCGTGCGACCTTACAGCCGCTATGATGTGGCGGTCGGAGACCATCTCGACGAGGCTCGGAGAAGCTGGTTGGTCGCCGGATTTCGGGCTCTGCAAAACCCTAAGGATTCGAACACACGCGCGTGTACGACGATCTCTCCCGTCTCGACCTTACTAAGCCCACAACTCAATGGAAACAGCGAAGGACTCACTCGATGGTGAGGGGAACACAGAACACAACAGTTTACCCAGGATCGGGCCATTGTGAAGCGTAAAACCCTACTCCTGCTTTTGGTGGATTGCTTCTCGTGGAGGTGGTGGATGAACTAGTACAGTGCTCTTGGGCCCGCAGAGGCAAAGTGGCTAGGTATATTGCCCCACGGTTGGGATGAACTCTATTTGGTCTGAATCTGGTCCGAATGAACCCCCCCTCTCAAGTATCGTACTCTCTCTATTTATAGTGGAGGCTGGGGTCCTCTTCCCGTATCGTTGGCTGGAAGGGATCCCACAACGGCCAGTTTCGGTGGGGCACAAGGGAACATGCTTCCCCTGTCAAAGGTGGTCTTCGCCTGCAAAGTAGCTGCCAGCGCTGCAGAGGTGGGCGCAGGGATCACGCTCGACCTGCCTGCGGGGCGGCCGTGGTCTTGTTGTACCGGAAGGGAAACCTTTGGGAGATGCCTTTGGAGCCCTGGTACGCTCCCACCTCCTTTGCACTAAAGGGGAAACTGTCCCATCCTTCCATCTACTGCTCGCTTGTCCTTCCCAAGCGTCACCCTTGACTCCTAAGGCCTGGTCTTACCTCAAAATATCCACCGCTCCGGAGGGGTCCTGAGGAGGCCCCCTACGGGTCTTGATGTCGCTCTTCCTCGCGAGGCTCGAACCTTCGCGAGGGCCTTGTCCCAGGTGGTGTTGTTCCAGTCGATCTTGTGTTGATGAGGTGGGCCCACCATGGGACGCAGGCAGGCAGCTCTGGGTACGCCCATTCCTAGAACGCGGACACCATCCTCAACTATGAATTAGGAATTAAGACAAATCTAACCATAGAATTAAATATATGGATCCAAAGCAGCCCCTTATGAAGCAACGCATAAACTAGGGTTTAAGCTTCTGTCACTCTAGCAACTTGTCATCTTCTTATTACTTCCCAATGCCTTCCTGTAGACCCAAATAATGGTTATGTGTCATGTAGTCGACGTTCACATGACACCACTAGAGGAGAGACAACATATAACTTATCAAAATATCTAACGAATACCAAATTCACGTGATTACTTTTAACAAGACTTATCCCATATCCTCAGGAACAAACGTAACTACTCACTAAGCATATTCATATTCATTATCAGAGGAGTATTAATAATCATTAAGGATCTGAACATATAATTCTTCCACCAAATAAACCAACTAGCATCAACTACAAGGAATAATCAACACTACTAGCAACCCACAGGTACCAATCTGAGGATCTGAGACAACGATCGGATACAAGAGATGAACTAGGGTTTGGAGAGGAGATGGTGCTGATGAAGATGTTGATGGAGATTGACCCCCTCTCGATGAGAGGATCGTTGGTGATGATGACGGCTTTGATTTCCCCCTACGGGAGGGAACTTTCCCCGATGGAATCGCTCCGCCGAAGCTCTAGATTGGTTATGTCGAAGTTCTGCCTTGAGACAACGGCGTCAGGTCCCGAAAGGTCTGATATGATTTTTTTCCCGGTCAAAACCCTTCATACAGGAGAATATGGGCACCGGAGGCCTGCCAGGGGGGGGGGGCACAAGCCTGAAGGGCGCCGCAAAGGGGGTAGTCCGCGCCCCATGGGCTTGTGGCCACGTGGTGTGTCTCCTCCGATATTTCTTTCACCCATTATTTTTTATAAAATCCAAACATGTTCTCCGTTACTTTTTAGGACTTTTGGCGCTGTGCATAATAGGTCCGTCAGATGTGCTTCTTTTCCAGTCCATAACTCCAGCTACCGACATTCTCCCTCTTCATGTAAATCTTGTAAAATAAGAGAGAAAAGGCATAAGTATTGTACCATAATGTGTTATAACAGCCCATAATGCAATAAATAATGATATAAAAGCATGATGCAAAATTGACGTATCAACTCCCCAAGCTTAGACCTCGCTTGTCCTCAAGTGAAAGCCGAGATCAATAAATATGCCCACATGTTTAGATATACAGGTGTCGATAAAACAAAATACGGACATGGGGGCATCATGATTATCTTTAGAATAGCAATACCCATTGACATATAGTATCTTATACTATAGTAACAATTCTTTCACAAGGTAAAGTATGAATCAAGAACTCTATTGAGAACTAACAAACTATGATTTCAGTCATTGAAGGAATTCCAATTTATCGCAACATAGGAAAGAGTCAATATAAGAGCTTGTAACGAAAATCCACATACTCAATTATCTTATAGTCTTTCATAATTGCTAACACTCACGCGATACCTATGTGGTCAAAACTTCAATCGGACAAAGAGAAATATAGGGGCTTTTAGTTTTGCCTCCCAACTATTTACCTCAAGGGTAATGTCAACAGTAATAACTAATGATCACCCACATCGGAGTGGATATATTTGTTTAGATCATTCCCCAACACATGACACTTGCCAAAAGATAAAGGCAAAATAAAGGGAATGGTGAAGATCACCATGACTCTTACATAAAGGTAAATACTTAGAAACAAAAAGTAAAAGATAGGCCCTTCGCAGAGGGAAGAAGTGGTTGTCATGCGCTTTTATAGTTGGATGCACAATCTCTTAATGCAAAAGAACGTCACTTTATATTGCCCCTTGTGATAAAGAACTTTATTATGCAGTGTTCTGCTTTTATGTCTCCTTAATCACAAGTTCATATAAAGTTTATTTTCCTCGCACTAATAAACTACACATATTTAAGGAGCAATTTTTATTGCTTGCACCGATGACAACTTACTGTTAGGATCTTACTCAATCCATAGGTAGGTATGGTGGACTATCAATGCAAAACTGGGTTAAAGGTACGGTAGTTTCTTTTGGCTAATATGAGTGGAAGCAAGCAACATATGTTGAAGGATCTATACCCATATACCTTCTATCTGGAAATAAGTAATCATAACTCATTATGCTGTCTTCCTTGTCCAACATTAACCTTCTGGCATATGATATTTTAATGAGTGCTCACAATAACAAAAGATGTCTAAGATAATATATTTATATGTGAACCTCTCTTTCTTTATTACTTCCTCATAATTGCAACAATGACCAATAGCTTTGTTTGTCAACTCACAACAAATTTGAATCATCATACTTTTTATATGTGAAGTCATCACTCCCATAAGGTCATCATGTATGCTCTATTGCTTTTATTCTATACTTCTTTCTATTTATTTTTCTCATGATCATAGCAAGCAAGAAAATACCTCTATTCAAAACTTCTATTTATTATAGAACTCCCGGACTTGCTTACATAGGGGGAACGAAAAAAGAAAACCAAAGATCGAAGGAAGAAAAACAAAAGAACACTAAAACTTTATTCTACTAGATCAAGATATAACCAAACGATCGAATGAAGAAAAACAAAAGAAAATAAAAAGTAAAAAGGTGTGATGGTGATACGATACCGGGGCACCTACCCCAAGCTTGGCACAAGCCAAGGGGAGTGCCCATACCCATGTGTTTAGTTGTCTTAAATCGGAGGTAGTGGTTTTATATTCTTCTCGATGATGCCCCTCGGAATGCGATTCTCCTCCTCAAACCTATTATTTCGCCGTCTGAGATCCATTATTTCCTTGTGGAGTTTTCCAGTGACGGTTAGAGCTCCCATAACCCATCGATGTTCCATTGCTGCGGGGGAAAAGGCAATACACTTTTTCATATTTTCGTAAGTGAGAAATTTAGCATTACGTCGATGCACTAGAGAAAGGGGTCTCATATGCCGCAGACTTGTGCACGGGGAACATCAACACCCCTGGTGATAGTACACTAAGAGAGCCGACGAGAAGTTAAACCCCAGGCTCACCAATTCCACACCCCACCAAAGGTGTGAAGTACCAGCCCAGGCTACAAGGCCCCGGCAAGCCCTCCTTACCGGGAAGACTCGCAGGGCCCCGACAAGCCCCCCTTGCCGGGAAGATGTCCAATGCCCCGGCAAGCCATCCTTGCCGGGAAGACGGGCTAAGCCGCAGGGAAGGACGCCAGGCCGGCAGGCTCCCTTCGCCTACCAGGTGTCCCTCTTGCGACAGTACCACCGACCGCCACCGCTCCAGCGCATCCCTCATGCGCCAGCACAAAGCTCAGGTGTTAACACACCTAGGTACGTGTCGAAACCACCTTGATGCGGGCCAGGGGTCCAGACAAGGAATTTACTGCCCCTCACACCACAGTAGATAGATAAGCGGTGAACCCTGTTCACTATGCAACCTGTGACCACACTGTTGGTGACACCTTTGCCTATAAAAGGAGGCCCAAAGCTCATTTCTAGGGGTTGGACCTTTTGGGGTTAGACTCTTTGATCACCAGCTAAATTACTGTAGCAAATAACCCTACAGTAAGCACCCAATACAAACAAAGGAGGAGTAGGGTTTTACGCGCCAAGTGGCCTGAACCTGGGTAAAAGACCTCGTGTTTCCTATAGGTGTCGCTTTCCCGACATCCTTGGCGCGCCAGGTAGGGGGAGTTGCTGAGAGCCTTTTTCTCGGATTTGAGCAAGTTTCGCACCAGATCTAGGGAAGTTGAATGCACCGCTGCGGTTCCCCAAGGTGGGATGCAGTGGTTTTCATTCCACTTCGCTATGGCCTCCTAACTCCTGCGCGAGCGCATCGCTGCGCAAGTGCAGGCCAAGGAGGCAGAGACCCCGAGCCCGATGGCATCCGGCTCATGTGCCGCTCCAAGAGAGTGCATTGCTGTCGAGGGTGTGCCTTGGGGCTTCGACGAGGCCTCCGGCATATACTCCGGCTAAGGCACCTCCACGGAGTGATGCATAGCCGTTGAGGATGCGCCAACAGGTCCTGAAGCCCAGGCACGCACTCCAACGGAAACGTTTTCCCCCTTGGAAGAATCGCGTCACCACCGAAGATGTGCTCGGGGGCTCCGCGAGCACCGCCTGGCAAAAGAGAAAAAGTATTTATACTCCGGCAACCCCTTCCCTATACGATAGTCAAGGACTATCGACAACAACCTTGCCGGTGGGGAAGTTGCCGGGAGAGTGTAACATCCTGCTTGCCGGGGATCTGAGGCCCTGGCAAAAGATCCAAACATCGCGAGAAGAAGTGTCGCGGTGCAACAAATAAGTGATAGAGATTCTAGATGAAATTTTCGAATAGATAGGTTGTTTCCTTTCTAGAAATCCCAATCTTTGTTTGAGAAACCTGCGGGCAGGTGGAACCTTGTCAGGATCAGTGCACCTTGGCTCTTTTTTGAAGTCGTTCAATGACATGAATGGCCATAGAGCGCCCTCACACTGTTTTGAACTTGTTCAACTGACCAAGCGGCTACGCAACGCCTTATTTCGCCTCGAGCTGCGCTGGACGTTCTAATGGTTGCACTGAGTGCGGTAAAGATTCTTGCCGGTAACGACCCCTCCGACGAACTGCTAAGGATCCATTCCTCAAAGCAGTAGCGGCAAGACCAGTTATGCCGGCAAGCTTCCGAAAAACGCAAAAGGTGTATGATACAAAGAGGGGGATCAGACACTAAGGAAACAATATTTCATTCGTATGTTTGAGGCAAACTCAGACACATTACATGGATGATTTTTACTACTCTAACCTATGATACTGTCTTTTGGCGAGGGACATGCTTGCTGGACAGAAGTTCAAGAAGACAAAAAGTGGGAAGGCCCCCGGCGCAACCCAGGCTGGCTCCTCCAGGACCAGCACAGTGTCGACAAGAACTGGACTAGCCCCGACGAGCGTGGCCCGGTCTCTCTGGTTCTTTGCCAGAGGACTGGGCCACAGGAAGGGGCGAAGCATCCGGAGCCCGCGAGCGCGCCTCCTCCTGGAAGACAAGGGACCAGAGCTGGTCCCGACGAGGTGACCCCAGCAGGAGGGGATGGAGAAGCCAGAGCTTGCGAAGGTGCCTCGTATTGAAACACGAGGCACCGATGCCGGCTCCGGCAAGGTAACCTCGCCGGGTGGGGGAGAGGTGTTAGCTGGTGTCAGCGGCATGGCCGGTGGTCAGTTAGAGCTCGGGGTGTCGTGTTTCGATTTGACGCCCCAAGATCCTGACCTGCCAATAGCGCCACTACCACCGACGTCCTCCTCGTCGCTATCACTCGAGGAAGGAAATTCGGCGTCGCTCGAGCTCTCTTTGCAACAGCCGAGACGCATACCTAAGTGCCCGTAAAACTTGGCGGATAGCTAATTATCCTCCGCTAGCTTGAAGAGGAAGACATGCCCATCCTCGAGGATGTGGGCGCGGGTGAAGGCTTTCCAGCCTCGCCCGAGCAACATGGAGCGGCGTTTCGGGTACTCCACGTGCACCTGCATAGCGCTGTGGGAGCAACCATACGCCCGCAACCACAAGACAGGAGGCTTGCCGGCCTCCATCACCGTGGCAAAGGGGCGAGGGTGGTGCAGATGGCCCCGGGGAACACCATGCAGCTCCACGACTAACTCGAGCACCGTCCTGTCCGAGTGCCCGCCCCATGAAGGAGAAGTTGGCGCTGGGGGAGAAGACGGGGGTGCTGGAGTAGCATCCCGCCTTCCCCGGCCATGACCTCCACGACGACCGCGACCCCTCGCCCCTCCGCCCCCTCGGGCGTTTGGGGTGCCCCCCGCAGCTATGGCCCCTGGAGCTCTGGCATCATCCAAATGGGATCCTCTTGCCACCCTGGCCGGCGGCCGATGGTGGCCGCCCTTGTCCTCTAGCCATGGTTAGGGACGAGCGCCACATGAAGCTAAGGAAGACACTGCAGAAACAAGATGAGGATGCTAAGTGTTTTAGGAGTTGGATGGATGAGCAAAACGCCCTTGTGAACCTCCTAATTTATAGGGCGAGGCGCGGGGGCAAGCTCTCCTCACTCCAGAAACCACCGTCCCTCTCTCCCAATCACCCCTGATCACGGGCTAACAGGGAACCCCCTGCTGCACCAATGCATGCGGGGGCGGGCCCTTCCATGACTTTGACCTTTAAGGCCACGAACACCACTTGCGTGACCTTTACTGTGCATGCCTCACGCGTGGCAGTAATGCTTCGGGAGGTGGGCAGACCACTGTGTGTACGCCTCTCCATCTTCCGTGCTCAATGTGCGACGTGGGGAAGGGCCACTTGCAACGGCTACAAGCTGTCGGGCGCCCTACCACAGAAGCCCGTGCACCACTATGGGCCTAGCCCAACGACGCCTCGCACACGTGTACGGCCCAGGCCCGGGGGCTCCTGACGGTGCACTAGAGACTGAGGTCTCCTGTGCCCCAGACTTGTGCACGGGTACCAGTAGCACCCATGGAAACAGTGCACTAAGAGAACTGATGGGAAGTTAAACCCGAGGCTCACCAAGACCACACCCCACCAAAGGTGTGAAGAACCAGCCGAGGCTACAAGGCCCCGGCAAGCCATCCTTGCTGGGAAGACTCGCACGGCCCAGGCAAGCCCCCACGCCGAGAAGATGTCCAAGGCCTCGGCAAGCCATCCTTACCGGAAAGACAGGCTAGGCCGCAGCCAAGGACGCCAGGGCGGCAAGCTCCCTTCGCCCGCCAGGTGTCCCTCCTACCACAATACCACCGACCACCACCACTCCAGCGCATCCCTCAGCGCCAGCACAAAGCCCAGGTGTCAACACACCTGGGTACGTGTCGAAGCCACCTTGATGCGGTCCAGGGGCATTCAAGGCATTTACTGCCCCTGACATCGCAGTAGATAGATAAGCGGTGAACCATGTTCACTATGCAACCCGTGAGCACACTGTTGGTGACCCCTTTGCCTGTAAAAGGAGGCCCAAAGCTCATTTCTAGGGGTTGGACCTTTTGGGGTTAGACTCGTTGATCACCAACTAAATTACTGTAGCAAATAACCCTACTATAAGCACCCAATACAAACAAGCAGGAGTAGGGTTTTACGTGCCAAGCGGCCCTAACCTTGGTAAACGACCTTGCCGGTGTTGATCGCTAGTTCCGCTCTTGGCGCCACCTCTCTCCCTCCGCCGAACGATCAAGGGATCCTTAGAGTTTCCCGTAGGTGTCGTTTTCCCGACGCATTAGGAGGGATAACCGAATTCGGAATTGCCGAGCTTTGAAGTTCTTTCAACATGGCCTCAGGTTGCAAACGAGAGGTAACTTCTTGGTCTTCCTCCATAGCATCTATCCTTTACAAGGTAGCTTCCACCTTTTCCCCCGTGACTTTCCCGACACGGTTCCCCCCAACAAATTCTTGCAAAGACATATTGCTCAGAATCTGCTGCAGGGACAACTCAAAAAACATGAGATATTGTAGAGATATAGAGGTCAAAAACTTCGGTAGATTTTATAATGAATTTTAGTCGACCCGAAAGAGTCTTGCACAAGAAAACGGATTCCAGAGGGTGCACGGGGTGGCCACAAGCCTAGAGGGCGTGGCCAGGGGGGTAGGCCGCGTCGCCCGGGCTTGTCGCCTCCTCGTGCACCCTTCGGACTGCTTTAAATTTTTGTAATTTTTGTAATATTCAAAAATGGTAAAAATTGCCATTGAAAACATTCTGGAGTCAGTTTGCCTACCGTAGCACATACCTATTACTTTTCGGGGTCCGAAGCATTGTGATAGGTCTCCCTAATGTACTCTTCTAGAGTTATGGTATTGATAACATTAGTTTCGACATTTGTGGGAGTACCTGAGATATAATGTTTGATTCTTTGCCCATTTACCACCTTCGGATTGGTGCCTCCGGCATTGTTGATCTTGATGGCACCGGAATGATATACTTCCTCGATAATGTAAGGCTCTTCCCATTTAGAGAGAAGTTTTTCTGCAAAAAGTCGTAAACGAGAGTTGTATTATAGGACATGATCACCTACATTAAATTCACGCTTTTGTATCCTTCTATAATGCAATCTCTTAACTTTTTCTTTAAACAACTTAGCATTCTCATAGGCCTGGGTTCACCATTTATCAAGTGAGCTAATGTCAAATAACCTCTTCTCACCGAAAAGTTTAAAATCATAATTAAAATCTTTAATTGCCCAATAGGCTTTATGTTCTATCTCTAGAGGTAAGTGACATGCTTTACCATAACCAATTTTGTAAGGAGACATACCCATAGGGTTTTTTAAGCGGCTCTATAAGCCCATAATGCATTGTGAAGTTTCTTGGACCAGTTGTTTCTAAATATATTAACTGTCTTTTGCAAGATCAACTTAGTTTCCCTATTTCTCAATTCTACTTGCCCACTAGACTGAGGATGATAAGGAGATGCAACTCTATGATTAACATCATACCTAGAAATCAATTTACGGAAAGCACCATGTATAAAATGTGAACCACCAGCAGCCATTAAATATCTAGGGACTCAAAATCTAGGAAAAAAAACTTCTTTCAGCATTTTAATAGAAGTGTTTGATCAGCACTACTAGTTGGAATAGCTTCTACCCACTGAGTAACATAATCAACAACAACTAGAATATGAGTATATCCGTTGGATTTTGGAAAAGGTCCCATATAATCAAAACCCCAACCATAAAATGGTTCAATAACTAAAGAGTAATTCGTAGGCATATACTGACGTCTACTAATATTACCTATTCTTTGACATTCATCACAAGACAAGACAAACTTACGAGCATCCTTGAAGAGAGTAGCCAATAAAAACCAGATTGTCGTACCTTGTGTGGAGTTCTATCTCCAGCGTGATGTCCTCCGTAGGCCTCTGAGTTACACTTGTGAAGGATATGTCCATGTTCACGCTCAGGTACAGAACATCTAATAATACCATCTACTCCTTTTTATAAAGGTGTGTATCATTCCAAACGTAATGTCTTAAATCATAGAATAACTTTTTCTTTTGTTGGTATGTGAAAATAGGAGGTACAAATTTAGCAACAATGTCATTAGCATAATCAGCATACCAAGGAGCATTGCGTGAAGAATTTGTAATAGCTAGTTGTTCATCAGGAAAGCTATCATCAATAGGTAGTGGGTCATCAAGAACATTTTCTAATCTAGACAAGTTATTTGCTACGTGGTTATCATCGCCCTTTCTATCAACAATATGCAAATCAAATTCTTGTAGCACAAGGATCCATCTAATAAGTCTTGGTTTAGCATCTTTCTTTTCCATAAGGTACTTAATAGGAGCATGATCAGTGTAAACAGTTTCTCTGGAATCAACAGTGTAAGATCTCAACTTAGCGAACACAACTGCTTAAAATTCTTTTTCAGTGGTATCATAGTTTCTTTGAGCACCGTCTGGAGTTTTACAACAATAATGGATGACATTTAATTTCTTGTCAACTTTTTATCCTAGAACAACACCAACAGCATAATCACTAGCATCACACATAATTTCAATGGGTAGGTTCCAATCAGGTGGTTGAAAAATAGGTGCAGTTATCAAGGCATTCTTAAGAATTTCAAATGCTTATACACAATCATCATCAAAAATGAACGGAATATCCTTTTGCAAAAGATTAGTGAGAGGCTTAGAAATTTTAGAGAAGTCTTTAATAAATCTCCTATAGAAACCAGCATGACCAAGGAAACTTCTTATTCCTTTAATATCCGTTGGACACGACATTTTGTCAATAGTATCAAATTTAGCTTTACCAACTTCAACACCTCTTTTGGAGATTTTGTGACCCAAGAGAATGCCTTCATTAACCATAAAGTGGCACTTTTCCCAATTCAAGACAAGATTAGTTTCTTCACATCTCTGCAAAACTCGATCAAGGTTGCTCAAGCAATCATCAAAAGAAGTTCCGTAAACGGAAATATCATCCATGAAAACCTCAACAATCTTTTCACAAAAGTCAGAGAATATAGCCATCATACATCTTTGAAAGGCAGCTGGTGCATTGCATAAACCAAAAGGCATAGTCTATAAGGAAAGGTACCGAAAGGCAAGTAAAAGTGGTCTTCTCTTGATCCTCTTTTGATAAAGGTATTTGCGAGAAACCAGAATAACCATCTAGAAAGCAAAAATGTGTATGTTTGGATAATATTTCTAGCATTTGATCAATAAAAGGTAGAGGGTAATGATCTTTATTAGTAGCTTTATTTAATTTCCTGAAATGAATTACCATTTTGTACCCTGTAACAATTCTTTGCGGGATCAATTCATCTTTATCATTAGAAACAACAGTAATTCCTCCCTTCTTGGGGACACAATGAACGTGACTAACCCTTCTACTATCAGCAATAGGATCAATTATACCTGCCTCTAGAAGTTTTAGTATTTCATTTCTTACCACTTCCTTCATTTTACGATTTAACCGTCGCTGGTGATCAACAACTGGTTTAGCACCAGGTTCCATATTGATTTTGTGCTGACATAGACTGGGACTAATGCCCTTAAGATCATCAAGAGTATATCCTATAGCAGCACGGTGTTTCCTCTGAGTTTTCAATAATCTCTTTTCTTCATGCTCTGAAAGGTTAGCACTAATAATAACAGGATATATCTCTTTTTCATCAAGATAAACATATTTTAGATTATGAGGTAATTGTTTAAGCTCAAACACGGGATCACCCTTGGGTGGAGGAGGATCCCCGAGTATTTCAACAGGTAGGTTGTGTTTCAGAATAGCGTGTTGATCAAAGAAAATCCTATATATTTCATTCCTTTCATTCATATAAATATCATTTTCATGGTCTAGAAAATATTTTTCTAAGGGATAAGTAGGAGGCACAACAACAGAAGCGAGACCAATAATTTCATCTTTACTAGGCAATTCTTTGTCATGGGGTTGTCTACAAAATTTAGAGAAACTGAACTCATGAGATGCATCCCCAAAACTTATTGTAACCGGTTCTTTTTCACAATAGATCTTAGCATTAACAATATTCAAGAAGGGTCTGCTGAATATAATGGGACAAAAATCATCTTGTGGGGAACCAAGAACAAGAAAATCAGAAGGATATTTTATTTTCCCACACAGGACTTTAACATCTCTAACAATCCCAATTGGTGAAATAGTATCTCTATTAGCAAGCTTGATGGTAATATCAATTTCCTCTAATTCGGCTAGTGCAATATCATTCATAATTTCTTTGTATAAGGTAAAGGGAATTTCACTCACACTAGAACCAACATCACATAAGGCATGATAACAATGATCTCTTATCTTAATAGAAACAACAGGCACGCCAAGAATAGGTCTATGTTTACCCTTAGTATCAGGTCTAACAGTTCTAGTGGCTTCATCACAGAAGTAAATGACATGCCCATCAATATTATCAACCAAGATATCTTTAACCATAGAAATATTAGGTTCAACTTTAATCTGTTCAGGAGGTATAGGTGTTCTAGTACAACTCTTACAAACCATAGTTGAAGCTTTAGCATGTTCCTTTATCCTAACAGGAAAGGGTGGTTTCTCAATATAATAAGTAGGAATAACAGGATCAACATTATAAATAATAGTTTCTTTTTCCACTTTAATACGTTCAACTACTTTAAATTCAATGAGAGGATGATATTTAAACCACTTCTCCTTGTGGAGATCAACATGACTAGCAAAATATTCACAGAATGAAGCTACTACCTCAAAATCACGAAAAGCATCAGTGTCTATAAAAGATTTAACACAATAAAACTTAAGGCTTATACCTGACTCATTACATTCTCGAGTTCCCAATCTTGAGAGTTGCGTTTAATTATTTCCAATAAGTCCCATTTGAATTCAATATCTTTCTTCATAAACGAACCAGCACAAGAAGTGTCGAGCATGGATTGATCATTACGAGAGAGCTGAGCATAAAGATTCTAAATAATAATTTATCTCGAGAATTCATGATTGGGGCATGAATATAACATTGACTTAAGCCTCCCCCAATCTTGAGTGATACTTTCTCCTTCACGAGGCAAAATATTATAGATATAATTTCGATCACGATGAACCAGATGCATAGCATAAAACTTCTTATGAAATTCCAATTTCAATCAGTTGTAATTCCATTATCCAATATCATCACATAGCCTATACCATGTCAAACCTTTTCCTTGAAAGATAAAGGAAATACCTTCTTCTTGACATCATCCTCGGGCAATCCTGCAAGCTTAAATAATCCACAAACTTGATTCACATATATTAGGTGCAAATCAGGATGTAGTGTTCCATCTCCTGCATAAGGATTAGCTAGCAGTCTTACTATCATACCCGAAGGAATTTCATAAGAAATATTTTTAGTAGGTGCAGAAGGTTGAGGAGCATCTTTTTGTGCTTACGGTTGGGGTGTAGATACCCCGAACAAGCTCCTCAAAGTATTATTTTCCATAATGTCAAGTGATAGTAAATTTTGGCACGGTATATAAATTTTTCCTTACCAAGTTCCACTTACCAAAGGTGCGTCACTCCCCGACAACGGCACCAAAAAGAGTCTTGATGACCCACAAGTGTAGGGGATCTATCGTAGTACTTTCGATAAGTAGGAGTGTCGAACCCAATGTAGGTTTTCATTAAGGTATTCTGTGCAAGCCCTGAAATTATCGGTAACAGATAGTTTTGTGAAAAGGTAATTTGTAATGGGTAACAAGTAACAATTGTAACCAAGGTGCAGCAAGGTGGACCAATCCTTTTTGTAGCAAAGGGCAATCCTGGAGAATATCTTATATAAAGAAAAGCGCTCCCGAGGACACATGGGAATTTCTGTCAAGCTAGTTTTCATCATACTCATATGATTCACATTCTTTATTTTGATAATTTGATATGTGGGTGCACCAACGCTTGGGTGCTTCCCTTACTTGGACAAACCTCCCACTTATGTTTAACCTATCTCACAAGCATCCGCAACTATGAAATAGGAATTAAGATAAATCTAACCATAGCATTAAACATATGGATCCAAAACAACCCCTTACGAAGCAACACATAATCTAGGGTTTAAGCTTCTGTCACTCTAGAAACACATAATCTACTTATTACATCCCAATGCCTTCCTCTAGGCCGAAATAATGGTGATGTGTCATGTAGTCGATGTTCACATGACACCAGTAGAGGAGAGACAACATATAACTTATCAAAATATCAAACGAATACCAAATTCACATGATTACTTATAACAAGACTTATCACATGTCCTGAGGAACAAACATAAATACTCACAAAGCATATTCATATTCATGATTAGAGGAGTATTAATAATCATTAAGGATGTGAACTTATAATCTTCCACCAAATAAACCAACTAGCATCAACTACAAGGAGTAATCAACACTACTAGCAACCTAGAGGTACAAATCTATGGTTTTCAGACAAAGATCAGATACAAGAGATGAACTAGGGTTTGGAGAGGAGTTGATGCTAATGAAGATATTGATGGAGATTGACCCCCTCTCGAGGAGAGGATCGTTGGTGATGACGATGGCTACGATTTCCCCCTCCGGGAGGGAACTTTCCCTGGCGGAATCGCTCCATCGGAGCTATAGATTGGTTCTGTCGAAGTTCCGCCTCGAGACGGCGATGTCTTGTCCCGAAAGGTCTGTTATTATTATTTCCTAGGAAAAACCCTTCATATATTAGAAGATGGGCACCGGAGGCCTGCAAGGGGGTCCACAAGCCTGTAGGGCGCGGCTAGGGGGGTAGGCCACGACCCCTCGGCTTGTGGCCACCTGGTGGGTCTCCTCCAGTATTTCTTTCACCCATTATTTTTTATAAATTCCAAAATTGTTCTCCGTAACATTCCAGGACTTTTGGAGCTGTGTAGAATAGGTCTCTCAGATTTTCTCCTTTTCGAGTCTAGAATTCTACCTGCACGCATACTCCCTCTTGATATAAATCTTGTAAAATTAGAGAGAAAAGGCATCAGTATTGAACCATAATGTGTAATAATAGCCCATAATGCAATAAATAATGATATAAAAGCATGATGCAAAATGGACGTATTAGTGAGCTTGGGCTTCCAGGCGCCCTTGCCGCCTCCCTGGCGCTGGTTGGCGGCCCGGGCAGCCGGATGCTCTTCCTTCATGGTGGCAACCTGCTTGCTCCCGTACCGGGGATCCGGATGATCGGATTTCCACTTGTTGTTCTATTGCCCGAGGTTGTCGGCAGCCGGCCGCGAGGCAACCATCCGTGCAATAGCCTTGCTGGATGTAGTGACCTAGATTTGCATTGCGGAGTCGGCCATGGCATACTTCTCCGCCTTGGCCATGAGCTCAACCAGAGTGGCCGGCTCTAAGGACACGAGCTTGTGCTCGAGGAGAGTGCCGTATTGGCAACCTTCGATGAAGTACTAGATGGCCTGAACCTCGTGCACCCCTTCGCATGAGTTGCACAGCTCGCTCCAGCACGTGAGATAGTGGTGGAGGGATTCATGCTCCGCTTGGACACCCATTGTCCGCTCGTGGGGACGACCAGGACGCTTGAAAGTGCCGGTGAAGTTGCGGACGAAGGCTTCCTCGAAGTCCACCCATGCGTTGATGCTACCAATCGGCAGGCTGTAAAGCTAACTCTGTGTCGAGCCTGTCAACATGAGCAAGATGCCGCGCACCACAACACGCATGTTGCCCCGGGCGATGCCGACTGCGGTGGTGTAGTCTAGCAGCCAGTCTTCTCTCTTGGCGTCCCGTTGTACTTTGTGGTGTCTCGGGGAAGAATGGAGCTAGTGGGAAACATCTCTTCGCAGATCCGGGGACCGAAGCATGTCGGGCCTGTCGGGCCCTCCTCCTCGAGGAAGGTGGATTGGGCCAGCTGGTCGATCTAGAGGTGACCGTAGTCCTCGCTTTGGGGGATGCATGGTACGAGCCGGCGAGCGAGCTCGATCTGTACAGAGGGAGATGGCGAGTGCGCCCACTCCCGTCTTGGAGGTGGGGTGTGGGTGCAAGCCGACTAGCCGCCCCCTCAAGGGCGTCATTGCGTCGGATGGAGACTGTCGGTTGATTCTCCCTGCGCTCGGAGCACCCATCGCGGCTCCCGTTGTTGCGTCGACCGGAACCTCGGGGGGAGGAAGTGTCCTGGGCCTGCTGGCGGCCAAAAGCCATCCGCAGGTCCTCGTCCCCGAGGAGAAGAAACTCGATGCTGGGGCAGTCTGGGTCGAGGCGAGCCTGCTGTGAGTTGGCAGCAACGATGAGGTCTTGGATGTGCTTTTCTTGTTACACATGTTCCTCGCCCTCCATGGTAGCCAACTCCTTGTAATCCACCTAGGCGGTCCTCATGTTGGCCATGGGATTGTCATAGGTGGGGAGCCTGCCGCCGAGGATCTCAGCGACTATGTGTCCACCGCTTTGAACCTCGCCGTGCAATCTGGGCTCGTTGCCACTTGGGGTGAGGTCGAAGGCGGAATTGTACTCGTGTTGCGCAGCCTCCATTTGGCGTTTGGCACATGCGAGGGTGGTGGTCTCCGCGAGCAGCTTCTCGCGGGCCATTTCTAGCTCAGCCGTGGTTGTGCCTGGGTTTTCAGTTGGCGCGATGGGGGTGCTCAGCCCCTGCGGTGTGGTGCATAGAGGATCGGAGGGGCAAGGGCGAGCTAGAGTGAATGTCGTGCGCGCCTTCGCTCTAGCATGAGCCGAGCCGGCGGCCGGGTCCGCTTGATCCCTCGCGTGACCGGAGCTCTTGGTGGAGCCTGTGACCATCACCTCCACGAGGATGCGAAGTGCACAGGCACCGCTCGGGACGGATTCTCCGACGATTGTTCACGGTTCGGTGCAGTCCAACACCTCACTGGGGTACTCGTCGAACGCAGACGCGTCATCGAGCCGTAGCTTCCTGAAGAATTTGCAGAGATCGTCGATGTTGGGCGAGGCGTGGCTAGTGCACGAATCATCAGGAGGAGCGACAGTGAGGCTTGCAGAGCAGGTGGAGCCAGGGCTCAATGCCTCAGAAGCTTCTGTGAGGGAAATCTCCACGGGCGTGGTGATCAGTCCGGATGCGATGCGTCCGGCAGTGTTGGCGAGTGGTTCCGCCCAAAGCGTGACTCCGGCCGGTGCCGAGGACGGCCCCACGGTAGGCGCCACCTGTCATCATTTTCTCATGATAGGTGCCATGGGTGGCTAATCGTACGTGGTTGGGAGCGTAAGAAGACGGCGAGCTCCAGAAACGGGATTGGGGACATGTAGTGCTAGACACACGATGTACCCAGGTTTGGGGCCCTCCGTGGGAGGTGACACCCCTAGTCCTGCTTGTGTTGGTTGATAAACCGGATGGGGAGACTATATGCTCCTTGAGCTGTAGGATGGAGGAGGAAGGAGCTAGGAGATCTCTTTGCCTCTTCTATGTGGTTTGTGTGTGTGATCGGTCGACCCCTTGCATGGGGCAGTACGAGGGGGTTTTATATGCCAACCCCTGGCTTACAATCGGTATGAAGGGTAACGGGTGGGACCCGGCTGGCAGCCTCTCAAGCCAGCGAGGGGGCCCACCAGCTGGGGAAGTCTTGTCACAAGGGGGGGCCCGCCGGCTGTTGGGTCATGTCTGGAGCTGGGACCCACTGGCCGGGCGTCGCCATTGGTGCGTGCTTCTTACGCAGCGGCGTGTGCCGCATTGTGCGCGTCATCTTGTGTACCCGAATTTTGTCAGTGGTATGCCCGGCTGCAGTGTTGCCACGCAGGAGCAGGTAATGGAGTGGACGTGTCACACCCTGTTTTTGGCTTTCCTCACTAATTAACTTATTTCAAAAATTAGGACCAATTAATTTTTTCTTGTGAAGGCTTGTGATGCTTGGAGCGACTATTGTTTGCCTGTTTGCTTGAATGCATGTGATTGCTCCCCATTAATTCTTGCCATCCTCCTAATCACTTCCTCATCCCATGTTCTCCTGCCTAATGATCCTGCAATGTGTTTAGGACAAATACCTAGTTTTACCAAATATTATTTTTTACCAAAAACCAGTTCTTTGAATTAAATTTTCAAACCCCTCACGTGAGACTTGTACTACAAGTCCTCAAATTAGGGAATTTATTTTTGCACCAATTATTTTATTTAAAACCTATTATCAAAATGTCATCCAAAAACCACAAAATTATTATTTTAAAAGGTTACTTTATTATTTTATTTAAATGCCTTTCTGTGAGGCCAGAAATGGTCTCCTATGAAGGAAAGTTATTTTTATTGATTTTAAAACATTTAAGAAAATTTAGGGAAACTGAGTGGATATATTTATTCCATATATATGAGTTTCAACACATGGTCATGATCAAAATATTGGGCAAAACCCTCCAAGACCCTTCCTGCCTATTTCAAGCTTTTGAAGTATTTCTATTAGAAATATTCTCAATAAATTCGAGTAAAATTCTAGCATGTCATCTATGATATTATTGATGATCTTGCCAAGTTTCATCTCAATCCAAGTTGATTTGACTTCCCTAGTTATTCTAAAACCCTATCTGTCCAGATTCAAATTTGAGCAACTTTACATTGTGAAGTGTCTCCAATTGTGCTCAAATTTGGTGGACATGTTCTAATACTCCAATAAGGCATCCACACCAAGTGGTACATCAAGGAGAATAGAAGAACTTGTCCTAAGACCCTAAAAAACCTCTGTGTTGATTTCTGACTTTGGTAAACTTTACATTATAAAGTTTCTCCAATTGACCTCAAACTTTTTGTGCATGCCTTAATGCTCAAATAATGGCCCTACACCAAATATTGGATTTGTGTGAATTGATTTGAATAGGATTGTAAGGAGAAAGCCATTTCTTCCCATTTCATGAGGAAATCCCAAATTTGGTGTGCAAGCTTATTTCCATATATTATTTGATCGTGTTAAGTTTCATAGCCATTGGAATCCATCTGGTAGCCTAACCACATATCAAACACCTTGTGTGCACTCACTAAATTGGCTTCTTTTGCCCCTTCCACTTTAACACTTGAGCTCCACTTTCTACCACAGCCTCACATAGTTATATTTTACCTCCAGTAACATTCCCATGGCCACAGGTCAATTATTGGAGAAGGACCCTTTGTAAATATCACTCATTTTACCCTTGAAAGCACTATTTTTCCCTCTCTTCTCATACTTCTTCTTAACCCAACGCTCCCAATCCTTTCCAGAGCCTCTCTAGTGTGTCAATGCTTCATTTCCAACCAAGAGATGGCATGCTCATGTGGAGAAAATGAGCAGCACATCTACAACTTCATTTTTGGCTAAAATATAGGATTGCACTACAAGTACTAGCTAGGCTCATTTCCCTGAGCTGAAATTTGGCAGGCTAGTAGTCCTTCTATAAACAAGAATGCTGGACATGGTTTTCCCTCAATCCACTCCTTGTGCAAACCACTTTTATTGGCCTTAAGTTTACTGCTACAAACTTAATCATAGTCAAGACCTATTCAAACCTGATCCACTTGGCTCCAAACTCGACGAGTGGCCTCTGGCAAGCATGCCTTACTCGAGAGACATCTTTGTCGGGTCAAACAGTCACCCTGGACATGTGTGGCCATGGTGACCATGCTGTCAGCCTGCACTAATGGTGCTCTGCACCATTTCTTCGTCTCCTAGCTCATGTTCCGCAGCGGCAGTGTGCCCAGAGCGCCAGAGCATTCCCTCCTCCACCTTTGACCCATCCATGACGCTAGCAAGACTCCAAGGTGGCTCAGGGACGCGTGGCCGCCCTGCCCTGGGTGCACCAGAGAGCTCCGAGATCCTTCTCGGCTCCTCCTTGTTAGAATTATGCCCTAGAGGCAATAATACATATAGTTATTATTATAATTCCTGTATCAAGATAATCGTTTATTATTCAAGCTATAATTGTATTGAATGAAGACTTATATACATGTGTGGATACATAGACAAAACACTGTCCCTAGCAAGCCTCTAGTTGGCTAGCCAGTTGATCAAAGATAGTCAGTGTCTTCTGATTATGAACAAGGTGTTGTTGCTTGATAACTGGATCATGTCATTAGGAGAATCACGTGATGGACTAGACCCAAACTATTAGACGTAGCATGTTAATTGTGTCATTTTGTTGCTACTGTTTTCTGCGTGTCAAGTATTTGTTCCTATGACCATGAGATCATATAACTCACTGACACCGAAGGAATGCTTTGTGTGTATCAAACGTCGCAACGTAACTGGGTGACCATAAAGATGCTCTACAGGTATCTTCGAAGGTGTTCGTTGAGTTAGTATGGATCGAGACTGGGATTTGTCCCTCCGTATGACGGAGAGGTATCTCGGGGTCCACTCGGTAATACAACATCACACACAAGCCTTGCAAGCAATGTGACTTAGTGTAAGTTGCGGGATCTTGTATTACGGAACGAGTAAAGAGACTTGCCGGTAAACAAGATTGAAATAGGTATGCGGATACTGACGATCGAATCTCGGGCAAGTAACCTACCGAAGGACGAAGGGAATGACATACGGGATTATATGAATCCTTGGCACTGAGGTTCAAACGATAAGATCTTCGTAGAATATGTAGGATCCAATATGGGCATCCAGGTCCCGCTATTGGATATTGACCGAGGAGTCACTCGGGTCATGTCTACATAGTTCTCGAACCCGCAGGGTCTGCACACTTAAGGTTCGACGTTTTTTTATGCGTATTTGAGTTATATGATTGGTTACCGAATGTTGTTCGTAGTCCCGGATGAGATCACAGACGTCATGAGGGTTTCCGGAATGGTCCGGAAACGAAGATTGATATATAGGATGACCTCATTTGATTACCGGAAGGTTTTCGGAGTTACCGGGAATGTACCGGGAATGACGAATGGGTTCCGGGTGTTCACCGGGGGGGGGGGGGCGGGGCAACCCACCCCGGGGAAGCCCATAGGCCTTGGGGGTGACGCACCAGCCCTTAGTGGGCTGGCGGGACAGCCCAAGAAGGCCCTATGCGCCATAGGAAGAAAATCAAAGAGAAAAAAAGAGAAGGCGGGAAAAGGGGGAAGAACTCCTCCTTCCAAACCTAGTTTGATTCGGTTTGGAAAGGGAGGGCTCCCCCCCTTGGCTCGGCCGAACCCCTTGGGGGTCCTTGGACCTCAAGGCAAGGCTCCCCCTCTTCCCCCTATATATACGGAGGTTTTAGGGCTGATTTGGGACAACTTTGCCACGGCAGCCCGACCACATATCTCCACGGTTTCACCTCTAGATCGCGTTTCTGCGGAGCTCGGGCGGAGCCCTGCCGAGATAAGATCATCACCAACCTCCGGAGCGCCGTCACGCTGCCGGAGAACTCATCTACCTCTCCGTCTCTCTTGCTGGATCAAGAAGGCCGAGATCATCGTCGAGGTGTACGTGTGCTGAACGCGGAGGTGCCGTCCGTTCGGCACTAGATCGTGGGACTGATCGCCGGACGGTTCGCGGGGTGGATCGAGGGATGTGAGGACGTTCCACTACATCAACCGCGTTCACTAACGCTTCTTCTCCGCGATCTACAAGGGTACGTAGATCGAATATCCCCTCTCGTAGACGGACATCACCATGATAGGTCTTCGTGCGCGTAGGAAATTTTTTGTTTCCCATGCGACGTTCCTCAACAGTGGCATCATGAGCTAGGTTCATTCGTAGATGTCTTCTCGAGTAGAACACAAAACGTTTCGTGGGCGGTGATGTGCGTTTTGCTGCCCTCCTTAGTCTTTTCTTGATTTTGCGGTATTGTTGGATTGAAGCGGCTTGGACCGACATTACTCGTACGCTTACGAGAGACTGGTTTCATCGCTACGAGTAACCCCGTTGCTCAAAGATGAGTGGCAAGTGTCAGTTTCTCCAACATTAGTTGAATCGGATTTGACCGAGGAGGTCCTTGGATGAGGTTAAATAGCAATTCATATATCTCCGTTGTGGTGTTTGCGTAAGTAAGATGCGATCCTACTAGATACCCATGGTCACCACGTAAAACATGCAACAACAAAATTAGAGGACGTCTAACTTGTTTTTGCAGGGTATGCTTGTGATGTTATATGGCCAACAATGTGATGTGATATATTGGATGTATGAGATGATCATGTTGTAATAGTTAATATCGACTTGCACGTGGATGGTACGGCAACCGGCAGGAGCCATAGGGTTGTCTTTAAACTAACGTTTGTGCTTGCAGATGCGTTTACTATTTTTCTAGGATGTAGCTTTAGTAGTAATAGCATGAGTAGCACGACAACCCCGATGGCGACACGTTGATGGAGATCATGGTGTGGAGCCGGTGACAAGAAGATCGTGCCGGTGCTTTGGTGATGGAGATCAAGGAGTACGTGATGATGGCCATATATGGTCACTTATGAATTGCATGTGATGTTAATCCTTTTATGCACATTATTTTGCTTAGAACGACGGTAGCATTATGAGGTGATCTCTCACTAAAATTTCAAGACGAAATTGTGTTCTCCCCGACTGTGCACCGTTGCTACAGTTCGTCGTTTCGAGACACCACGTGATGATCGGTATGATAGACTCAACTTTCACATACAACGGGTGCAAAACAGTTGCACACGCGGAATACTCGGGTTAAGCTTGACGAGCCTAGCATGTGGAGACATGGCCTCGGAACACATGAGACCGAAAGGTCGATCATGAATCATATAGATGATATGATTAGCATAGGGATGCTTACCACTGAAACTATACTCAACTCACGTGATGATCGGACTAGAGCTAGTGTAAGTGGATCATGAACCACTCAAATGACTAGAGAGATGCACCTTTTGAGTGGGAGTTTAGCAAGTAATTTGATTAAGTTAAACTCTAATTATCTTGAACATAGTCTAAGTCCACTTCGAATATATTTGTGTTGTAGATCATGGCTCACGCGACAGTCACCCTGAACTTTAATACGTTCCTAGAGAAAGCTAAGTTGAAAGATGATGGAAGCAACTTTGTAGACTAGGCTCGTAATCTTAAGCTAATCTTACAAGCTGGGAAGAAGGATTATGTCCTTAATGCTGCGCTAGGAGATGAACCACCCGCTACGGTTGACCAGGATGTTAAGAACGCTTGGTTAACACATAAGGAGGACTACTCAGTAGTTCAATGTGTAGTCTTGTATGGCTTAGAACCGAGACTTCAACGTCACTTTGAGTGTCATGGAGCATTTGAGATGTTCCAGGAGTTGAAGTTCATCTTTCAGAAGAACGCCCGGATCGAGAGGTATGAGACCTCCGATAAATTCTATGCTTGCAAGATGGAGGAGCATTCGTCTGTCAGTGAACATGTGCTCAAAATGTCTGGGTACTCAAACCGTCTAGCTGAGCTGGCGATTGAACTCCCGCAAGAGGCTATCACTGACAGAATCCTTCAATCACAGCCGCCAAGCTATAAAGGCTTTGTGTTGAACTACAACATGCAAGGGACGAACAAGTCACCCGGCGAGTTGTTTGCGATGCTGAAAGTCGCAGAGTCTGAACTCCGTAAAGAGCATCAAGTGTTGATGGTGAATAAGACCACTAGTTTCAAGAGAAACGGCAAAGGCAAGAAGGGTAATTCAAAGAAGAGCGGCAAGCCTGTTGCCAATCCGACGAAGAAACCCAAAGCTAGACCTAAGCCTGAAACACAGTGTTACTATTGCAAGGGTATGGGTCACTCGAAGCGCAACTGCCCCAAGTATCTGGGTGATAAGAAGGCGGCCAAAGAAAATCAGGTATATTTGATATTCATGTTATTGATGTGTACTTAACCGGCTCTCGTAGTAGTGCCTGGGTCTTCGATACCGGTTCTGTTGCTCATATTTGCAACTCGAAACAGGAACTGCGGAATAAACGAAGGCTGGCAAAAGATGAAGTGACGGTGCGCGTAGGAAATGGTTCCAAGGTTGATGCAATCGCCGTCGGCACAGTTTCACTTCCGTTAGCATCAGGATTAGTTATGAACTTGGATCATTGTTATTTAGTGCCTGCGTAGAGCATGAACATTATATCTGGATCTTTTTTATTGCGAGACAATTACTCTTTTAAGTCATAGAATAATGGTTGTTCTATTTCTATGAGTAACATATTTTATGGTCATGCACCCAATGTGAGAGGATTGTTCATATTGAATCTTGATAGTGATACACACATACATAACATTGAGACCAAAAGAGTTAGAGTTAAAAATGATAGTGCCATATTTTTGTGGCACTGCCGCTTAGGTCATATTGGTGTAAAGCGCATGAAGAAACCTCATGCCGATGGACTTTTGGAGTCACTTGACTTTGATTCACTTGACACGTGCGAACCATGCCTCATGGGCAAGATGACTAAAACTCCGTTCTCCGGAATAATGGAGCGTGCCAGTGACTTGTTGGAAATCATACATACCGATGTGTGCGGTCCAATGAGCGTAGAGGCACGCGGCGGATATCGTTATTTTTCTCACCTTCACTCACGGTTTGAGTAGATATGGTCATGTCTACTTAATGAAGCACAAGTCTGAAACATTTGAAAAGTTCAAGCAATTTCAGAGTGAAGTTGAAAATCATCGTAACAAGAAGATCAAGTTCCTACGGTCTGATCGTGGGGGTAAATATCTGAGTTTCGAGTTTGGTGCTCACTTAAGACAATGTGGAATTGTTTCGTAGTCGACACCGCCTGGAACACCACAGCGTAATGGTGTGTCCGAACGTCGTAATCGTACTTTATTAGAGATGGTGCGATCTATGATGTCTCTTACCGATTTGCCGTTATCGTTTTGGGGTTATGCATTAGACACAACTGCATTCACTTTAAATAGGGCAAAATCAAAATCCGTTGAGACGACACCATACGAACTGTGGTATGGCAAAAGGCCAAAGTTGTCGTTTCTTAAAGTTTGCGGATGTGATGCTTATGTCAAAAAGCTTCAGCCTGAAAAGCTGGAACCCAAAGCGGAAAAGTGCATCTTCATAGGTTATCCAAAAGAGACAGTTGGGTACACCTTCTATCTCAAATCCGAGGGCAAAGTGTTTGTTGCTAAAAACGGAGCTTTTCTCGAGAAGGAGTTTCTCTCGAAAGAATTGAGTGGGAGGAAGATAGAACTTGATGAGGTTGTCGAACCTCTCATCCCTCTAGATGGTGGCGCAGGGCAAGGGGAAACCTCTGTCATTGCGACGCCGGTTGAGGAGGAAGTTAATGATGATGATCATGAAACTCCGGTTCAAGTTCCTGTTGAACCACGCAGGTCGACGAGACCACGTGCTGCTCCAGAGTGGTACGGTAATCCCGTCATGTCAATCATGTTGTTAGACAACAATGAACCTGCAAATTATGAAGAAGCAATGGTGGGCCTAGATTCCAACAAATGGCTAGAGGCCATGATGTCCGAGATAGGATCCATGTATGAAAACAAAGTGTGGACTTTGGAAGTACTACCTGAGGGCCACAAGGCTATTCAGAACCAATGGATCTTTAAGAAGAAGAAGGACGCTGACGGCAATGTGACCGTTTATAAAGCTCGACTTGTGGCAAAGGGTTTTTCACAAGTTCAAGGAGTTGACTATGATGGGACATTCTCACCCGTAGCGATGCTTAAGTCCGTCAGAATCATGTTAGCAATAGCTGCATTTTTCGATTATGAAATCTGGCAGATGGATGTCAAAACGGCGTTCCTTAATGGTTTCCTTAAGGAAGAGTTGTATATGATGCAACCCGAAGGTTTTGTCGATCCTAAGAATGCTAACAAGGTGTGCAAGCTCCAGCGATCCATTTATGGACTGGTGCAAGCATCTCGGAGTTGGAACGAATGCTTTGATGAGGTGATCAAAGCATTCGGGTTTATACAAGTGGTTGGAGAATCTTGTATTTACAAGAAAGTGAGTGGGAGCTCTGTGGCGTTTCTAATATTTTATGTGGATGACATATTGCTGATTGGAAACAACGTAGAGTTTTTGGAGAGCATAAAGGATTACTTGAATAAAAGTTTCTCTATGAAGGACCTAGGAGAAGCTGCTTACATTCTAGGCATTAAGATCTACACGGATAGATCGAAACGCCTGATAGGACTTTCACAAAGCACATACCTTGATAAAGTTTTGAAGAGGTTCAAAATGGAACAGTCCAAGAAAGGGTTCTTGCCAGTTTTACAAGGTACGAGATTGAGTAAGACTCAGTGCCCAGCAACTGATGAGGATAGAGAGCATATGAGCACCGTCCCCTATGCTTCAGCCATAGGTTCTATCATGTATGCAATGTTGTGCACTAGACCGGACGTTAGCCTGGCCATAAGTTTGGCAGGTAGGTTCCAGAGTAATCTAGGAGTGGATCACTGGACGGCGGTCAAGAATATCCTGAAGTACCTAAAAAGGACTAAGGAGATGTTTCTCGTGTATGGAGGTGACGAATAGCTCGCCCTAAAAGGTTACGTCGATGCAAGCTTTGACACAGATCCGGACGACTCTAAGTCGCAGACCGGATACGTATTTATTCTTAATGGGGGTGCGGTAAGCTGGTGCAGTTCAAAGCAAAGCGTCGTAGCAGATTCTACATGTGAAGCGGAGTACATGGCTGCCTCGGTGGCGGCTAAGGAGGGTGTCTGGATGAAGCAGTTCATGACGGATCTTGGAGTGGTGCCGAGAGCACTGAATCCAATAACCTTGTTCTGTGACAACACGGGTGCCATTGCCCTAGCAAAGGAACCACGGTTTCACAAGAAGTCCAGACACATCAGTCGACGCTTCAACCTCATCCGCGACTACGTCGAAGGGGAGGACGTAAATATATGCAAAGTGCACACGGATCTGAATGTAGCAGACCCGCTGACTAAACCTCTTCCACGGGCAAAGCATGATCAACACCAGAACTATGGGTGTTAGATTAATTACAATGTAATTCGCATGATGATGTGAGGGCTAGATGATTGACTCTAGTGCAAGTGGGAGACTGTTGGAATTATGCCCTAGAGGCAATAATACATATAGTTATTATTATAATTCCTGTATCAAGATAATCGTTTATTATCCATGCTATAATTGTATTGAATGAAGACTTATATACATGTGTGGATACATAGACAAAACACTATCCCTAGCAAGCCTCTAGTTGGCTAGCCAGTTGATCAAAGATAGTCAGTGTCTTCTGATTACGAACAAGGTGTTGTTGCTTGATAACTGGATCACGTCATTAGGAGAATCACGTGATGGACTAGACCAAAACTAATAGACATAGCATGTTGATCGTGTCATTTTGTTGCTACTGTTTTGTGCGTGTCAAGTATTTGTTCCTATGACCATGAGATCATATAACTCACTGACACCGGAGGAATGCTTTGTGTGTATCAAACGTCGCAACGTAACTGGGTACTATAAAGATGCTGTACAGGTATCTCCGAAGGTGTTCGTTGAGTTAGTATGGATCGAGACTGGGATTTGTCACTCCGTATGACGGAGAGTTATCTCGGGGCCCACTCGGTAATACAACATCACACACAAGCCTTGCAAGCAATGTGACTTAGTGTAAGTTGCGGGATCTTGTATTACGGAACGAGTAAAGAGACTTGCCGGTAAACGAGATTGAAATAGGTATGCGGATACTGACGATCGAATCTCGGGCAAGTAACATACCGAAGGACGAAGGGAATGACATACGGGATTATATGAATCCTTGGCACTGAGGTTCAAATGATAAGATCTTCGTAGAATATGTAGGATCCAATATGGGCATCCAGGTCCCGCTATTGGATATTGACTGAGGAGTCACTCGGGTCATGTCTACATACTTCTCGAACCCGCAGGGTCTGCACACTTAAGGTTCGACGTTGTTTTATGCGTATTTGAGTTATATGGTTGTTTACCGAATGTTGTTCGGAGTCCCGGATAAGATCACGGACGTCACGAGGGTTTCCGGAATGGTCCAGAAACAAAGATTGATATAGAGGATGACCTCATTTGATTACCGGAAGGTTTTAGGAGTTACCGCGAATGTACCGGGAATGACGAATTGGTTCCGGGTGTTCACCGGGGGGCGGGGGCAACCCACCCCGGGGAAGCCCATAGGCCTTGGGGGTGGCGCACCAGCCCTTAGTGGGCTGGTGGGACAGCCCAAGGAGGCCCTATGCGCCATAGGAAGAAAATCAAAGAGAAAAAAAAGAGGAGGTGGGAAAAGGGGGAAGGACTCCTCCTTCCAAACCTAGTTGGATTCGGTTTGGAAGGGGAGGACTCCCCCCTTGGCTCGGCCGAACCCCTTGGGGGTCCTTGGACCTCAAGGCAAGGCTCCGCCTCTTCCCCCTATATATATAGAGGTTTTCGGGCTGATTTGAGACAACTTTGCCACGGCAGCCCGACCACATATCTCCACGGTTTCACCTCTAGATCGCGTTTCTGCGGAGCTCGGGCGGAGCCCTGCCGAGATAAGATCATCACCAACCTCCGGAGCGTCATCACGCTGCCGGAGAACTCATCTACCTCTCCGTCTCTCTTGCTGGATCAAGAGGGCCAAGATCATCGTCGAGCTGTACGTGTGCTGAACGCGGAGGTGCCGTCCGTTCGGCACTAGATCATGGGACTGATCGCGGGGCGGATCGAGGGACGTGAGGATGTTCCACTACATCAACCGCGTTCACTAACCCTTCTGTTGTGCGATCTACAAGGGTACGTAGATCGAATATCCCCTCTCGTAGATGGGCATCACCATGATAGGTCTTCATGCGCGTAGGAAAATTTGTGTTACCCATGCGACGTTCCTCAACACTCCTCCCCCACTTAGAGCCTCCCCATGCACCAGAGCCTCGGATCCACTCCCCTGTGTCGCTAGGAACCCCCTGGACCGAGCCACATGATCTCTCGAGCTCCCCATTCCTCTAATGGCCGCAGCTGAGCCGCCTCGGCCTCACCTAAATACCGGCTCTCTCGAGCCCCTCCCCTCTGTTTTGCGACCCTGGGGGCGTTCCCCTCGTTTCCCCGGAGCTTTTCCTCGACCTAAATCCCTCTCTCCCCTATCAAGTCTCCCTGCCAACGCTCGCCATCACCTCTCTCCATTTGCCCCCGTCACAAGCGCTCCCGCTTGGGCCTCAACGGCTATGGGAGTGGTGGTGAGGTCGCCGTCGTTCCGTGCCTCCTCCAGTGGCTTGGGCACTCGAGCCGGCGGCCAGAAGCATCGGCAGCACCGGCGAGGCTGCCTCTGCCTTCCCCGACGGGAGGTTGAAGAAGGCTGCGGGCCCGCTTGTCAGCTGGCTAGTGAGGCCGCCAGGTGGGCCGCGCCACTTAGGTGGCCGCGCCTCGGTGGGAGGTCGTACCCCCGCGCGGGAAGCGCATTTCGTGCAAAGGCGTCTCCTGCATGGCTCGGCTGGCCAAGCCAAGCCAGTGGGCCGGCCCGAAGGCCTAACTAGCGCCTAGTGCACAGGATAGCCAAGTCTGGAGGCCCACTTTCCCTTTTTCATTTATCTGCAATCTTCAAAAATCTCCCATAAATTCATTCTAACTCAAAAAATGTTGATTCAAATTTCTGCAGGTCCCAAAAATCAAGGCCTATCAAGATCTATGCTTTGCACATTTTTCCAAGAACATTTGCTGTTGTGTTATTCTTCAAATTCCAGTATGGATAATGAAAGATCCATCTTGCAAAAATCCTAGAGGATTCAAACCAACTCCAAATGGAGTGATTCCAAACACCAGAGTCTTCTAATATTATGTCCTATTTTTGAGGCATTAGTCAACATTTTTATCTAGCATGCTTCTGATTCATTAAATAAATAGCCCCCTTTTTTCTATTTATTCCATGTTTTAAAACCCTAGAATATTCATACCAACTCCAAATCCAGTGAAACACTTCCTAAATATATCTAAAACATTCTCTGTTAAATGGGTGCCTCCACTTATTTTTAACAAAATAATTTCTGTTGGCTTCTTCAATGGTCACCTATTCCTCCTTTCATCCATTGAAAATTCCCAGATGATCCAAATATCCTATATCAAGCTTCTGGTATTTTTCCTATGACCAGAGAGGTCCAAGAAAAATAAAACTTCTATTTTTAGAACACTTTTATTGTGCTTGCTATGTGGCTTACTATGGTTGTTTCCGACGATAGCTATCAGTAGACGGAGCATTCGGAGTTGGAGCGGAAGACGTCGAAGACCCCGAGGACTTACGTGAGCAAGGCAAGCAGGCCTTTGACCATGACTGAGCATACGTTACTTTGCATGTTAAATAGCAAGTCTTCCCGTTGCATATGATCATAAGTGCCGGTAATCATTTGATATGATTTTGCCAAGGCTCCTCCGGAGCATTTGCATTGAGCTTGACTCTACCCCTTGAGGGTCATGCTAATACCATGTTGATAAGTAAAGATAGAAGTAGTAGTATCATGAGCATGATGTTGTCATAAGACAAGAGTTTATGAAAACCCCGCCGGGTGCCACTAATGCCCGAGGGTGATGATGAGTTAGGTGATCACTTTTGGTGAAGTGATGCACCCGGTATTTGTGTGAGTATGGTTTCGGAAATGGGATTAGATTTATCATGTGTCGACCGTCCCAACCTTACTAGTACGACCACGTTGCCCCTTATGGGACGGGGCTATGTTAATTACTCTGGTCGGTGCTAGCAAAGAGCCACATTACTAGTGGCGGGAGGGATGTGTGGTCACTCTCGTGATGGGGTCGTGCCAAGTAGGACAACTATGCCATTTTCATGAGTTCCAGTCACACCGTTGGTCCCCGCATGGTTGGTACTGTCCACAGTTGGTGCACGTAAGACGTACAACATGTGGGCTGGGTACCAATCGAGTGAACCTTTTTGTCTAGTATCGTCAGGGTAAAGACATCGATCGGGTACTTATCTCAGGTATGTGATATACCGCGAGTCGTGGATGACACGGAAGTTTCCCGGATCTCTCGGGTCCAGTGTACTACCTCTGTAGAGTGTAAACAATTCGAATAGCCATGTCCACAGTCAAGGATAGTTGGGTAATCCTGCTTAAACTACGTCCAGTTATTTCCGCATAAACCAAGGGTGTGTGAGTGTGTGATGATGAGAAAGGTGTTGCTATGATATCAATGATATGACCAAGTTCGGTAACTTGGCATATAGGGTGAACCCGGATGGTTCAGCCCTCGACAGATATATTGATATCTGTAACCTGTTCTTCAGGAGTAATTCTTCAACTTGATGCATATTCATGATCATTCCACCCAGATGAGTTACACTAAAGATGCATGATATTGTTATCCTTCACTTTCGTTGTTCATGTCATGGGCCGTTTGCGAGTACATTCAAAGTACGCATTGGCTTGCCACTGGATATTTCATTGACCAGGTATGAAAGAACAGGATAAGGTGAAGATTAACTCGGTGACGTTCATGCGAGCTAGGACGCTTCCTAGTCAGAATGCCTGTAGGACAAGGCTGATGTCATGGGTTCACACTTTCAACCAATAATTCCGCTATTGGTCCAGTTTGGAGCTTTGGCCTTTAAGGCCCTATATATGTAAGACTCGACCTAAGTGGTCATTTATTGTATCAAACGATATGTATGGATGTAAGACTCTTCTATTCGGTATCTGTGTTCGGTGACCATTGATCTCTGGGATCACTGAGCACGGCGATCTCGACTTGTTAGTCAGGGTCCTCACAGAGCTGGTATTAGAGCCATCCCGACTATAGGAAGCCCTTAGTTAGCACGGACGTTAGTTAGGATAAAACTTCTTTCCAGATCCTTCAAAATACTTACAAAACCTATATGTCTTCTCGAGTCTCCTAAATCTTCAAATAAATTGAAGGTTATGCTCTAGCCTTCCACTCTTATTTCCTTGACACTCCTCGTCTTCTTTTTCCCAAAAACTTGCAAATGGTCGCTAGTACCCTAAGCCCTCTCACCACGGGATAAATTAAAATCCTCGTGGGCAGCCCGGAAGGAAGTAACCTTCCAGGTAAACACCTATGCTAAAAGACAGAAAAGACAACTCTGCGACCAGACGACACCAACAGAAGTACCTCCATGAGGAACAAGGACATCGAGGCTTAGAAGATGGTGAAACCCAGACACTATTCCAGAGTGATGCCACTTTCGCTTATGATAATCTGGACAGAATATGTGCAAACCTTGATCTGCATCACTAATAGAGCGACCCTGTCACTTATACGGAATTGTGTCGACCACCACCGGTGGATGAGAACCTCGCCATGTGGTCCGCCTCACCTTAGTGAGCAGGAAAAACGGTTCTCTACATCCCCCGCTCTAGGTGCCGATATCGATGCAGATCAAAACTCTATCATGTCTTGCAAATATCGATGCATGAAGATGTCCACTTGAGACTCTCGAGGCCTCACAAGACAAGAAGCGATGATAGGATCATGAAGACAACCGAAGGCCCTGTCAATGACAGCCATGAAGAACCACCTTCTCAGCAACTTCCCAGACGAGAAGACAACAAGAGTTCTTTACAACTCAAGCGAATTGCTTCGACAAGCGACAACAAGAGGCGTGACAACACCATGCGAAGGTCTAGAAGAATTAGCGGACACCTCTCCTGAGCAAGAAGCAAGCACGACCGTCGAGTCCAAGAACATAGGATAGGATGAGTCGTGAATCCCCTATGCAAAGTCGAGTCCGTGAAATGGTTCGGATGGACCATGTTATGTGTTGCTTGTTTTTTATTCTGCTTTGATATAAACCGCACTTATGCTTAGGTAACAAACATGTAGTTATATCACTCGTCTTATTTTGATGTTCAAAACGATTTAGCACTTGTTTGAGTTGACTTTCCAACACTTGTTTGATTGCACTAAGACCCTTAGACACTCCCCTCTGTGCTCTCTCTCTCTCTCTCACCCCTTCCGACAACTGAAGACGGCAAGGCAAGATGCACCAAGGATCCACTTCGAAGGACGACTGACGCTGAAGACACTGACTGTGCGACGCTTAACCGCATGTAACCATAATAGTGATGCCTTTTCCTCAAGATTGGAGAACCACACTAGACCAGACTAACTTCCACAAGCCTTTCTGGCTCAAGTATTCTGGTCGCGTGTCTAGTATACGGACTTGCCAGGACACCTATAGGTCCCCGGTAAACCCCGCTTAGCACCGGGTTCCGTATGGAATGAGTGATCGCAGCGAACAAGTACCCTTCAATCTTAAGCTAGCACTGTAACCTTGAAGCCATAAGAGGATCGTTCTCGGATATAGAGTATTAGACTAAAGATTGTCTTGATGATTTGTGTCCTGAGGATATAGCTAGTCAATCTTGGTGGATCATAAGGACCTTACGAAGGTAGGTAAATTTGGTGGAACAAGTTGATATAGTAGCATAACCTATATAATCTGGAGTAAGATTGGATTTAGTAGGACGATTATGATCGCGAACATTATTCTTGGTGGTATACATGACTTTAGCAAGTAGTCGCATTGGTTTGGCGATAAATATCAGGATGACTCGGAGTATCAAGTAAACTTCTTATTGGATTTGAGTCTTGGATTTAAATAGGTAATCTTGAGAGAGTATTGAGGATGACAGAGACCACATGGTTCGGAGTAAATTGGATTTAGCCCGATAATCTCGATCATGAAACCATGTTTCTCGATGGATATAGAGTGCGTATACTTGGAGTTGCCAAATCGATTCGCAGCCTATGTGGTTGGCCTTGGAGATTAGATGGCCATGATTACTGAAGTTGGTGGATATACTACGACGTTATCCTTGCAGTAATATGTGGATTATGAGGACTCTAAGAGATTATGCAGAACCCCGTCAATGTTGGATTTGTAGGAGTGATAGGTCCAGTAATGATTTATCTATTTGGTGGATCACTTGATCGGATTCGTAGCAGGGAAGCAGATATAGGATTGGTACACTATGTGTTTCCTTAAAAAGTAGTGTAGAACCCTGTCCGTTGTATGATCTAGCTGGACATTGGATTTGTAGCATCCCAGTGCGACAATAGCAGCTTATATACCTCCCCGAGGTTCTTGCATAGAATGCATGTGCATCGTTATCACACCATACTTCTAGCATTTTAGGATTGTTCTTCCCTCAACCCTGGAGTTGACTAGCATGAGCGGTGTGGAGTTGACCCATGGGGGATGGTATCTTTGATGAGATGAGGTAATGTTGTCCCAAGTTAGCGGTCGAACTATTGGCATCTAAGGAAAGTGCTTAGAGATAAGATGATAATTGTTCGCCCACATCCTAAGTTCCATAAGACCCTAAAGTTTCGCTGAGCCACAAGACGGACGGATTACGACCATAGAAGACGACTCTAAGTCGTTAAAATGTGGCCAGTACCCGCCCATAGCAAGTCCTCGTTCTCCTCACCTGACTCTTGAGCACTGTGCTTATGTCGTGTTTGGGGGAGGTATCTTGTCATCCTCACTGATGACATACTTATTCACCCAGTAAGAGGACGAGTGTCTCTGTGCTGTTTAGCTGGGCAACAGGCAGCGCAGACTGCAACCCTCCGGCAACCGAAGACAGTCTCCATGAGCATGGTGAAGCATCCACATGATCAAGGGGCCTCGACGACACAGAAGAACGACACATTTTATTGCAACTCCAACATCGACTACACCGACCACAACATGCAAGACAGTAAGATCAGCAAGGAAAGACACACCGGGAGCAACCTCCACCCGGACCACGACTACGTTCGCGGCCACACATCACATCAACGCCTAACCACTTGCCACTATGGCACACCTTGGTTCCTTCGTAAGACGAGACCGCACGAGCACCACTAGCACACTAACACCACATGTGCGTCGAGCAAATGCCTAATAATCATGAACCCTGGCACCGCGGAGAGCCGCTGTGCAGGCGGCAGCATCATGGCGATAATCATGGACGATCGCGCAGTACAACGTTGAGACCCCGGCCAGCAACGCCACCATCCCGGACAGGAAGATGATGAGCCATCCCGAGGTCTCGTTCGCCATTGGCATCCCTCCTCGAGCACCCGTAAGGAGAAGAAGAAGAGGACTAGACCAGCAGCAAGTAGCGAGGTCAGGTGGAAGAACGAAAAGGACTCCCTGGCCAATTTATAGCCAGGCTCGGGGAACTACTAGCCAGGCCACCAGCCACGTTTGCCGCTCGGCCGTGGGTGCTCGCTGGGAATCCCAGAGCAGTACCGACATACCCAGGCCCGTGAGGTGAGTGCTCGCTGCACCGACAGATGGCTCACCGCACACCACCGTAGGGAATCCCCGGACACCGTACGCCCTAGACACCGCACGTGGAGGGAGCACACGGGTCTCACCCAAGAAAGAAGAATCAAAGGAAGAAGAAGTGGCTGACGGCGGACCCTGGGCCCCCTAGTCAGCCGGAATAGGTACTGAGCAACAGGTACGACTAGCAACCAGGTATGACAACTTTCCCTTTCTCCAACATCCTCGTAGAACGCAGATGCACCAATAAGTGGTACTCTTGAGGTGACCCCATCAAACGGCGTATTTGGATTATTGCTGCTAGTAAGTCATGCAGCATAGCAGGAGCAGACCCTTGATTCCGCCTTAACAAATCTCGGGGACGAGATTTTCTTACGGGGGTAAGGTCTGTCACACCCAGTTTTTGGCTTTCCTGACTAATAAATTATTTCAAAAATTAGGACCAATTTTTTTTGTGAAGGCTTGTGATGCTTGGAGTGACTATTGTTTGCCTGTTTGCTTGAATGCATGTGATTGCTCCCCATTAATTCTTGCCGTCCTCCTAATCACCTCCTCATCCCATGTTCTCCTGCCTAATGATCATGCCATGTGTTTAGGACAAATACCTACTTTTACCAAATATCATTTTTACCGAAAAGCATTTCTTTGAATTAAATTTTCAAACCCCTGAGGTGAGCCTTGTACTACAAGTCCTCAAATTAGGGAATTTATTTTTGCACCAATTATTTTATTTAAAACCTATTATGAAAATGTCTTCCAAAAAACACAAAATTATTATTCTAAAAGGTTACTTTATTATTTTATTTAAATGCCTTTCTCTGAGGCCAGAAATGGTCTCCTATGAAGGAAAGTTATTTTTATTGCGTTCAAAACATTTAAGAAAATTTAGGGAAACGCACTGGATATATTTATTCCATATATGTAAGTTTCAACACATGGTCATGATCAAAATATTGGGAAAAACCCTCCAAGACCCTTCCTGCCTATTTCAAGCTTTTGAAGTATTTCTATTAGAAATATTCTAAATAAATTCCAGTAAAATTCTAGCATGTCATCTATGATATGGTTGATGATCTTGCCAAGTTTCATCTCAATCCAAGTTGATTTGACTTCCCTAGTTATTCTAAAACCCTATCTGTCCAGATTAAAATTTGAGCAACTTTACATTGTGAAGTGTCTCCAATTGTGCTCAAATTTGGTGGACATGTTCTAATACTCCAATAAGGCATCCACACCAAGTGGTACATCAAGGAGAATAGAAGAACTTGTCCTAAGACCCTCAAAACCCTCTATGTTGATTTCTGACTTTGGTAAACTTTACATTATAAACTTTCTCCAATTGACATCAAACTTTTTGTGCATGCCTTAATGCTCAAATAATGCCCCTACACCAAATATTGGATTTGTGGGAATTGATTTGACTAGGATTGTAAGCAGAAAGCCATTTCTGCCCATACCATGGGTTTTCCAAGTCAACATTGGAAAACTTCTCCAGCAAATCCGAAATTTGGTGTGCAAGCTTATCTTCATATATTACTTGATCTTGTTAAGTTTCATAGCCATTGGAATCCATCTGGTAGCATAACCACAGATCAAACACCTTGTGTGCACTCACTAAATTGGCTTCGTTTGCTCCTTCCACTTTTACCCTTGAGCTCAACTTTCTACCACAGCCTCACATAGTTATATTTTACCTACAGTAACATTCCCATGGCCACTGGTCAATTATTGGAGAAGGACCCTTTGTAAGTATCTCTCATTTTGCCCTTGAAAGCACTATTTCTACCTCTCTTCTCATACTTCTGCTTAACCCAAGGCTCCCAATCCTTTCCAGAGCCTCTCTAGTGTGTCAATACTTCATTTCCAACCAAGAGATGGCATGCTCACGTGGAGAAAATGAGCAGCACATCTACAACTTCATTTCTGGCTAAAATAAAGGATTGCACTACATGTATTAGCTAGGCTCATTTCCCTGAGCTGAAATTTGGCAGGCTAGTAGTCCTTCTATAAACAAGAATGCTAGACATGATTTTCCCTCAATCCACTCCTTGTGCAAACCAATTTTATTGGCCTTAAGTTTACTGCTGCAAACTTAATCATAGTCAACCTGCCTAATCATCAAGACCCGCCAGGCCAGGATCTTCCGGACATCCATGTCGCCCCAGCCCCTCTTGCTGGGAGCGGCGGACGAGTGGGGGTGCCGTGCTTGGCCCCCGACCTACACAACAAACGTATGCCCAAGGATTTTGAAGGACCAAGAAAGGTGCCTAACTATAGTTCGGACCTTGAGCCGGCGTCATGGGTCGAGAGTTATGAAATCGCCATGGACATTCTCGACGTAATCGAAGCAGTTTGCGCTAGATGCTTCACAATGATGCTCGAAGGGACAACGCGTACTTGGTTAAAAAACTTACCTCCCAACTCCATCCAGACCTGGGCTGAATTGAAAGAGCGCTTCATCAAAAACTTCCAAGGAACCTGCAAACGTCCAATGACGATTGTCGATCTGCAGCACTGCGTTCAGCGCCCCGATTTGTCGGCCCACCACTAGTCACGGCGGGTCACGGAAATCATTCACTCATCAGACGGTATTACGGCGGCTCAGGCTGTGCTGATCCTCGAGCAGAATTGCCACTACGAACCTCTGGTACAGAAGTTGGGGCGACTCAAACGAAAGGTCCAAGACATGGGGGAGCTAATGGATACCCTCACTAGGTATGCTGAGGCGGACGACACCAAAGATCCCGGTGAGGATGGTAAAGCTAACTCGCCAAGGAAGGGCAAGTCATCCAAAAATCATACCCGGTTCCAGGGACGCGCCCACCACAATCAGGGAGCGAATAGCAAGAGAAGGTAGCAGGAAGAATCTTCAGATTTAGTCGCCAATACCAACACCAACAATGGCAACCAACGCTAGAAGAAAAGGAGGGGATACAGTGGTAAAAAGCCACGCAACTATGATGAGTTACTCAAGGGCCCCTGCCCGCACCACGCCATGGCACACGGACCGGCGACTCATTCCTGGGAGAACTGTTACGTGATGCGGGAGTTTCGGGCGGAGGCGATAAAAAAGGGGCAAACTGGTGACCCGGACCAACGGGAGGAACAGTTCGGCGCGCCCAATCAACGTCAGAACCCCTTCGGCGGTTTCCCCGAACCGGGGGCTCAGCGTGGTCGCAGCCGAACAGCAGCCAATATCCGGTGCATCACCACCGACGGTATAATCCGCCCGGAGCTTCTCAACAACCACCCCCGCAGGAGGCTTCACAGGGTCAGGATGATAATGGCGGCTTCCGCAATAATCCCAAGCAGTTAAGCAATGGGCACTACCACGTTTTCACCAGCAATGCTTGCAGGCGCGATAAAAAGGTGAGTCATCAAGCATACAGTGTTTCTGAGCCGACACTCCTAGATACCTCCACTGGTCCAAACAGACCATATCATGGAATTGGGAGGACCACCCGCCAAGAGATGACAATCCTCGCAACTTAGTGTTTCTCGTGGCTCCTCAAGTTGGGGGATATACCTTGTCGAAAGTACTGATGGATGGTGGCAGCAGTATCAATATCTTGTATTTTGACACTTTCCAAAGGATGAACCTGTTGGAAAAAGATTTGATGCCTTCGACCATGGTGTTCCACGGAATCATCCCAGGCAAGTCGGCCTACCCCATAGGCCGGTCAGGCTCACAGTTGCATTTGGAACAACATCTAACTACAGTAGTGAGTCGCTGATGTTTGAGGTGGTCAAATTGAAAAGCCCCTACCATGCGCTGTTTGGGCGGCCGGCTTACGCCCGGTTCATGGCTCGCCCATGCTATGTTTACCTTAAACTCAAGATGCCTGGTCCTAAAGGACCCATCATGGTTGATGGCGATAGAAGGATTGCAAGAGAATGTGAAGAAGGGGACGCGACTTACGAGGAAGTCTCCTGCGCTGCGGAGGAGCTCAAATATCATCAGGCCAATGTTGATTTGGCTGATATGACACCCTTAAAAAAGCCAACGACAGATGCTGAGCCGCCCCTCAAGTTCAAACCAACGGATGACACTAAAACGGTTGATTTCGTCCCTGGCGACTCAACCAAGCAGTTCACTATTGGGACGGGTCTGGATCCCAAATAGGAAAGCGCGCTCATCGAATTCATCCATGAGAATCGGGACATCTTCGCATGGAAACCTTCTGACATGCCTGGTGTGTCGAGAGAATTCGCTGAGCACCATCTTAATGTTGACCCAAAGGCAAAACCCATCCAGCAGTATCTTCGTAGGTTTAACGAGCAACGACGCAAGGCAATCGGGGAAGAGGTTGCCCGTCTCTTGGCCGCCAGATTCATCGTAGTGGTTTTCCACCCCAAATGGTTGGCTAACCTGGTCTTGGTGCTCAAAAAGAATGGTACCTTCCGTATGTGCATTGATTACAAAGACCTCAACAGAGCTTGTCCAAAAGATCCTTACGCTCTTCCCCGCATCGACCAGACTATTGACTTGGTGGCGGGATGCGAACTTTTGTGCTTCTTGGACGCCTACTCTGGATATCACCAAATCAAGATGGTCGTGGAGGATCAAGAGAAAACAGCTTTTATAACCCCCTTTGGGGCTTTTTTCTATGTGTCCATGCCATTTGGACTCAAGAGTGCAGGGCGACTTATCAACGTTGCATCCAGAATTGCCTCCGTAGCCAAATCGGACGCAACCTCCACGCCTATGTCGTGACATTGTGATTAAAACCGGCCAGGGGGAGACGCTATTGGAAGATCTCAAGGAAACTTTTGATAATTTGCGGGTATATCAGATGAAGCTAAATCCCACCAAGTGTGTTTTTGGTGTTCCTGCAGGAAAATTGTTGGGCTTCCTGGTGTCTGAGCATGGTATCGAAGCTAACCAGGACAAAATCGAAGCGGTTACTTCCCTTGGGAAGCCAGCAAATGTTAACCAAGTCCAACGGATGGCGGTTCGCATTGCGGCCTTAAGTCGCTTCATAAGCCTCCCGGGAGAAAAGGCGATTCCCCTTTATCAATTGCTAAAGAAGTATGACCATTTTGTTTGGACAGATGAAGTTGATGAAGCTTTCGAAGCCTTGAAACGGCAACTGGTCAACCCGCCGGTCTTGGCCGCCCCGACTGAGAAAGAGCCCATGCTTTTGTATATTGCGGCAAACTCCAAAGCAGTAAGTGTGGCGGTGGTCGTTGAAAGGAAGGAGGAAGGAAAGGAATACCCTGTGTAGCGCCCGGTGTATTTTATCAGCGAAGTGCTAACTCTTTCCAAGCAACGATACTCACATTGGCAGAAATTAGTGTATGGGGTGTTTATGGCGAGTCGGAAGCTTGAACATTATTTTCAAGAACATCCCATCACGGTGGTTAGTTCCGCCCCCCTCGGGGACATCATCCAGAATGGGGAGGCAACAGGGCAGATTGCCAAGTGGGCGATTGAACTTGGGCCGCATCACGTACGATACACCCCTCGCACGGCCATCAAATCTCAAGCCTTGGTTGATTTCGTCAATGATTGGACCGAGTTACAGGCCCCGGAAGACAGCCCTTATCTTACATACTGGACTATTTATTTTGACGGATCCAGACAGTTGGAAGGCTCGGGGGCTCGTGTGGTACTGGTATCCCCTCAAGGAGACAAATTCGGTTATGTCCTCCGACTCATGTTTCCGTGCACCAACAATGCTGCAGAATATGAAGCTTTACTTCACGGCTTGCGACTCACCAAGGAGATGAACCTTACGCGGGTCAGATGTTTTGGCGACCCTGATCTGGTGGCTCAACAAGTTTCAGGCACTTGGGATTCTCGAGACCCCGTGATGGCGGCTTACAGGAGGGCTGTGTCCGATGTGGCGGGTAATTTTCATGGCTATCAGGTTGATCACATTGACCGGCGCCTTAACGAGGCGGCTGATGCCCTTTCGCGTCTCGGTTCCCAGAGAAAGCCGGTTCCCCCCAATGTTTTCCTGGACACTTTGCATAATCCCTCCATGAGTTTTCCATCAGAGGAGGAGTTGGCGATACTAGATCCTGAGTCTCATTTCGTGGCAGCTCTCCACGTTACGCCGGATTGGGTTCTTCCCTATCTGGCCTATCTAGCCCGAGGCGAGTTACCAACAGATGAAGTTTTGGCCCGCCAAATTGTTCGGCGAAGCAAATCCATCGTGATCATCAACGGCGAACTATATAAACGGAGTACATCCGGGGTTTTTCAACGATGTGTTTCCTCCGAAGAAGGGTGCATAATCCTAAATGACATTCATTCCGGAGATTGTGGGCATCACGCCGGGTCACGTTCTTTGGTTTCAAAGGCATTTCGTCATGGTTTCTTTTGGTTGACGGCTCATGTAGATGCAGAGGAGATAGTTCGTCGATGCGATGGATGCCAGCGTTATGGGCGACAGGCTCATGTGCCGGCTCAAGAACTAAGGCTGATTCCCATCACTTGGCCTTTCTCGGTTTGGGGGTTAGACATGGTTGGCCCCTTTAAAATGTCATCCAACAAGAAAACCCATTTGCCGGCGGCGGTTGATAAATTCACCAAGTGGGTTGAGGCAGAGCCTGTTGGAGCTTGCGATGCGGAGACGGCGGTCAAATTCTTGAAAAGGTTGATCTTCCGGTTTGGATATCCGCACAGTATCATTACTGACAATGGCACTAATGTGTCTCAAGGGGCGATGCAGGAGTTTTGCCGTCGAGAGCATATCCGGCTTGATGTTTCTGCGGTTGCTCACCCACAATCTAATGGACAGGCGGAGCGGGCGAACCAGGAAGTTTTACGGGGAATCAAGCCCCGACTCATGGTTCCCTTGGAAAGAACCCCGGGATGTTGGGTTGAGGAGTTGCCTTCAGTGCTATGGAGCATCCGGACAACCCCGAACCGGTCCACGGGTTTTACCCCTTTCTTTATGGTCTATGGAGCAGAAGTTGTTCTTCCCACTGACATAAGGCATGACTCGCCTAGAGTCGCCACTTATGTGGAACAGGACAACGAACTGGCGCGTCAAGACTCTTTGGATGCCCTAGAGGAGGTGCGTGATTTGGCTGCAGCTCGATCGGCCATTTATCAGCAGGACTGACGGCGTTATCACAGCCGCCGGTTCAAGAACCGAACCTTTCAGGAAGGCGACTTAGTGCTTCGGCTGATACAAGATCGCGCTGGCATGCATAAGTTATCACCACCATGGGAAGGACCGTTCGTCGTCAGCAAAAATCTTCACAATGGCTCTTACTATCTGGTGGATCTCTGGCCTAACCGGCCAACCACGGAGGCTGAGTCGACTCGCCCCTGGAATATTGCCCACTTGCGGCCTTATTACAGTTGAGCTCTTAAGCTCTACATTTTCTAAGTTTTTCATTTCTTATAAAGCAATAAAATTAAACGTCTCCCGACTTGGGGGCTTCCTCTCATTGAGATACTGGACTTGGGGGCTTCCTCTCATTAAAAGTTACTGCATTACAAATGGTTATACTGGACTGTGTGTTGGCCGAATCGCCATATGGACCCATGAACTCTTGGCGAGTTATTCCTCTAATGGACCCTGAACTTGCTTTGGTTAAAACATGTCTGGTACCGGCAAGCGCCTCACATGGAAAATAGAGAGACCATTGGTTCATTGAACCAACTTCACTCAAGCTTGACTTGTGCCTGATCAGCCGGTCTAAATACTTGGGCTTTTTGAAAAGGACGTGGATGTCGCCTAGAGGGGGGGGTGAATAGGCGCTTTAAAATAATTAAGGTTTAGGCTTGCACAAATGCGGAATAAAACTAACGTTTAATATGTCAAGCACAAAACCTCAAACAACTAGGCTCACCTATGTGTACCAACAACTTATGCTAAGCAAGATGAATAATTAAGTGATAGCAAGATATATGACAAGAGACAATATGGCTATCACAAAGTAAAGTGCACAAGTAAAGGGTTCGGGTAAGAGATAACCGAGGTACGCGGAGACGATGATGTATCCCGAAGTTCACACCCTTGCGGATGCTAATCTCCGTTGGAGCGGTGTGGAGGCACAATGCTCCCCAAGATGCCACTAAGGCCACCCTAATCTCCTCACGCCCTCGCACAATGCAAGATGTCGTGATTCCACTAAGGGACCCTTGAGGGCGGTCACCGAACCCGTACAAATGGCAAACCTTGGGGGCGGTTACCGAACCCGTACACGTGGCAACCCTTGGGGGCGGTTACCGGTACCCGTACAAATAGCTCGGGGCAATCTCCACAACCTAATTGGAGACCCCGGCGCTTGCCCGGAGCTTCACACCACAATGATTGAGCTCCGAGACACCACCAAGCTTCTAGGACGCCAAAGCATCCACGAAGAACAATATCTAGGGTACTAAGTACCAAAGGTAATAAGCTTCTCAAACTTCACTTCCACGTATCACCGTGGAGAACTCAAACCAATGCAACTAATGCAATGGGAAGAACACACGAAGTGGTCAAGTCCCTCACACTCAAATCCCTCCACAACAACGAAAGCTATGGAGAAATATGAGAGGAAGAACAAGGAGCTCACAAAGAACTCCAAGATCAAGATCCAAGGGGTTCCCCTCACATAGAGGAGAAAGTGATTGGTGGAGATGTGGATCTAGATCTCCTCTCTCTTCTCCCTCAAGAACAAGCAAGAATCATTGGAGGGATTGAGAGTAAGCAAGCTCTAAGAATGTCAACAATGGAGGTAGAACGAGAGCTCAACGGATAGATGGGACCAAGGGGGAAGAAGACCCCCTTTATATAGTGGGGGAAGGAATCAGACCGTTACCCCCACTTTCTGCCCAAGCTCCAGCGGTACTACAGCTGGCACTCCAGCGGTACTACCACTGGCACTCCAGCGGTACTACCGCTGGCTGCAGCGGTACTACCGCTGGCACTCTAGCGGTACTACCACTGGGCCCCTGGTAGTGCAACGGCACTACCACCGCCAATAAAGTCTTCGCAAAAAGATCCGTCCACAAACAACCGCTAGGCAGGCGGTACTAAGCTCCTGGAGCGGTACTACCACTGACCAGGGGCGGTACTACCGCCAGCCAGCGGTACTACCGCCAACTCCAGCGGTACTATCGCTAGGTCCAGCGGTACTAGCGCTCGCCACTGAAACAACCATAACTTTCGCATACGAGCTCCGAATCGAGCAAGCCCAAGCTTGTTGGATTCAGGACGACAAGGGCTATCCAAACAACGACCATGCGGTTATGAATATGCCAATGATATAAAGATGTGAGTCCTCTAAGAATGAAGAACCGGCAAAAACTCCAACATCGAAAACATCATAGTAGTTGCATATGGACTCCGTTTTCGATGAACTCGAGCTTGTCATGAAGATGACCATAAGCTCTAAAACTCACAAAGAGAAACACCAAATAAGAACCAAGAAGTATGATGCATGGATGCAAATGGTTTGAGCTCTCAACGAATGATACGATCAAGCTACTCACTTGAGAGCCCCCTTGATAGTACAGCAATCTATCCTAAACAGAAAACCTATCAAGGGCAAACCTATACCTTGCACCTCGTCCTCTTGAGCTAGATGATGATGATCTTGGCTTCCTCAAGATGGACCACCTTTCTTGATTGTGTTGGCTTGATGAAGACTAGTTGATTGCTCCCCCATACTCACTATGGGTGAGCCACTCTTCAGCATATCTTCACAAGTCCATTGCCACCACAATGGACGGCAAGCTTCAAGCATGATATCTTCGTGCTGATCCACTTGAACTTGCACATCGCAATCTTGACGACGATCACACTTGACGTCATACTTCATGGGTTGTATGAGATCTTCCCTTTGACGCAAGCCCATGGAAACACACCTAACCCCCACATAGAACTCTCACGAAGACCATGGGTTAGTACACAAACACGTAATGGACAATGCTTACCATACCATGGGATCACTTGATCCCTCTCGGTACATCTTGTACGCTTTGTGTGTTGATCATCTTGATTTACTCTTTGTCTGAGATCTTGATCAACCATGTGTCTCTATGACCATTCCTTGGATAATAACTTGAATACCATCTTGGTCATCATATAAACTCCTTGAACCCAACAGATGGACTTCAAGAAGTGCCTATGGACAATTCTCTTTGTCTGAGATCTTGATCAACCATGTGTCTCTATGACCATTCTTTGGATAATACCTTGAATACCATCTTGGTCATCATATAAACTCCTTGAACCCAAAAGATGGACTTCAAGAAGTGCCTATGGACAATTCCTATAAATGTAACTTAAGGAAACCATTAGTCCATAGGAATTGTCATCAATTACCAAAACCACATATGGAGATATATGCTCTAACAATCTCCCCCATTTTGGTAATTTATGACAACTACTTCAAGAGAGTTTATATAAGGAAATAAGCATAACCAACCGCACACATACAACACAATAATGCATTCGTGCAAGATGTAAATGCTTACGCAATAAAAGAAAACCCCTCTAAACATATCCAAAGTAAACTAAACTCTCTAAACTTCTCCCCCATTGGCATCGATTGCCAAAGTGGACGAAAAGTTTAGAAAGCCAATATATTTGGTGGTCCTCCAAAAAGTGTGTACTTCTCAGCAAATGAGTGCAACGAAATACACAAATACAATGATAAGTAGTTGGAGGAAAACAAACTATGTTGAGGACCCAAAGATTGCAAATAAAGGAATCGTATGCCACAAGGACATACCAAAATAGAGGCAAACAATCAAAAGATACCGGATGGAACAAACAATCATATGGTCCTTCGAACCACATGAATAAAAGATATTATGATAAAAGAAACGGAGTGTTTTATCAAAACTAGAGAAGCTCCCCATGATTTGTGCACTAATAAGAGATTTTTGTATATGATACAAGTGCACAAAATAGGATCGTTGCTCCCCCAAAATTAATAAAAACACACAACGGGTGCAAGAAGAAAGATGAGACCATAAGCAAATCTCTTGCACAAAACAAGTGGTTGAGCAATATGTAAAAGAAGCAACTTAAGATTAGGCTCAACCAAAATAATGTGTGTGAGTCATGGCAAGGCACTTGAGAAGACTAAGATAAGGATGAATATTACTCATCAACATAGTCTTGATGAAATGAGACACAAAGTGCAAGACATATCATTCCCACACATACCTACTAGAAAATGGGTTCACAAGCTTACTCATAAACAAAATAAGAACCAACGCTTGTGACAACCCATGGTGAAGATAGGAAATAAGAACCTTGTCAAGAGAGGAGGGATAACAATCGAAATGACAAAACCCTCATCAAGACAGGTCATGAGGAAAAATTATCTTCACGGCCAAAGAGTGCATCAAGATGTAGGAAAGTAAGATACGCACTCAAGACAAATCCTTTCACGAAGCCACCAAAAACTGACAAAGGAAATGCAACGGTGGACATAAAATAAAAGAGGATATCAATTAGAGATGTAACTTCTCTCATGTGTAAAAGATTCTAAGTAGAAGACAATCAAGATGATATATATCCACAAAGAAGAATGTACACACGAAATGGTTACAAGAAGGAACAAACTAGATATCCAAAAGGAAGCCATAAACATATCAATAAGATCTTTTGCTTGGAAGCATAGCACATGGCCTAATATTTTCTTATTGTAAAATATGTACTTCCAACATACGAACATCAAAGACATCCCAACTAGTAATAAGACATCATCGTTAGGATGCTTTGAGAGAGGAAACAAGTACTACAAGAACGAATTAGGAGATTCATGCCATGATGCACCCTGCAAAGAAAAGATAGGGGCCTTTGCAAGAAAAGAATGCATGAAGTAGATACTTGTCACCGAGACAACATTGGATTGATGTAGTAGATAGTTGTTCTTTGATCATCCTAACTTGGCTCCAATAATAACATGGTCTCAACACCTTCCTTATAGGTGAGCCGAGCATCCAATGCATCTCCAATTGTTCCTGGAACAACAAAACAAACAAAATGGTGCCCAAACTCATTGGGACCAAAGAGTTAGAAAACCAACAATACATAGGACAAACTCCACATACATATGTGCATATAGATATGAATTTGAATTTCATGCACACGTTAGCCATTTTATGACAAGGTGAAGTTTCCCCTATATATTGGGTCAAAGAAAGAAAGCATGCCAAAGGAAATACATATAGTAAATATGCATGCTCAAGGCTTTCAAGAATCCAATCAACATATAGTTGATAAGATACCAAAAGACAAGGTATCAAGTGATAATAAGATAGCAAATGAAAAACTATCACTTGAGGGATATCAATTAAAATATTCAACAAGGCATGAGATATCCATTGACACATGCCAAATAAAAAGGAAACAAGATACCAATTGAAGGAAAACAAACACGAGGTATCTAGTTTCCAAAAGAGAGCTAGGTTCCAACAAACCAAACCCTCGACAAATTTTCATGATGGCACAAAGCATCATAAAGAGCAAGACTTGCCTCCCATCAACATACACTTGATGGGGATCAAAAGATTTTCTGATGGGCGAATAAAGAGAGTGTTCTAAAGAAAATAGGATAGCTCCCCCAAGGGTTGTGCATTATATAGAATTTGCATTTAAATACAAAATGCACAAGATGGGATCATCACTTTCTCTATATCTATAAAAACACTAGACAAGTTAAAATAGATCCACAAGAGGCAAGGAAGACAAACGAAACCCAAAATCCAATGTAAAGACGATTAGCAATTGCTACCACATGATGGGAATACAAATTGTCAAGGACAAGAAGTATTTTGGAAATGATACTCATTGGTAGATCGCAAATATATCCAAGATCATCTTTACCCATAAAATGCAAGCAAATGACACTTGTAGAGCAAACATGCCACCTAGGAACAAGATAATTTACAATATCAACACTAAGTGGCAATACCTCAAATGTACACATTCTCTAGGCTTGTAATATGCACATAGCATACTACTCCCCCATAATGTGATAACCCAACAATATTAACAAGTGGCAAACGAAAAAAAAACAACAAGAGATAATTAATGGACCATTTAGAATTTGAATTTCTCATGAGTAAGACATACCACATAGAAACTAGATAATCTTGAAATATCAATACTAAGTGGTATTCCCCATGTATACACATTTATAGGATCGTGAGGTGTGCAAAGCACATCACTCCCCCATAATGAAATAATCCATTAATCTCTCACAAGAGCCAATCAAAGATACAAACAAGATGCAATAAGGCTCAATACAAGACTCACGTGTACATGATATGCAAACCAACATACACAAACTTGGTTATTCAACATAAGCAAGTTGGAAGCATAACATGTACCAACACATGCAAGGTACAAAACCACAACATGCAAAGGGGCAAGTAACTAACAATGTAAATAGTTTAAGTACAAGTTACCGTAAGGAGGCACATTGGATATAAGATAGAAACTCGATAATCCAAATGACTTGGCTTGAGATAATATGAATGATGAAGACCCCTTAATTCTTCATTATGTATCCAAGTCTCCAATGTCCTCCAATTTCACCTATTGATCAAGTTTGAGCTTGTTGGTCCCCAACCACGCTGGGTCCTAAGAGGTTAGTCACAATAGGCTTGGCAACCCAAATGGTACTTTTCTTGACACCACTTTGAGTACCAACAAACTTGGCAAACACATTGCCAACTTTATCCTTCCGAAGAGAATAGATATCATCAATAATGATTGGGTTGGATAAATTACCTCTCGTGCAAGAAGAAGCGAAGTGACCCTTCTGACGACATACGTAGCAACATCTACCCTTTAATTTCTTCCCTATTGATTTCTCAACATGAGGAGTGTTGGATTGGGTCTTCTTGGGAAGGGGCCTTTCTTCAACTTGTAGTTGAGTATGTGAGTGCACTTGTGGCCTCTTCCCTTGTTGCTTGTGACTTTGGGGCTTCTTCTTTAGTGGGCAAGATCTAACATGGTGCCCTTCAATTTTGCACTTGAAGCAAATAATCTTGGCCAAATTCTTGACTTGTTCTTGGCCTTTCTTCTTGAAGCTTTTGGACTTCTTCTTCTTGTTGGAGTTGAATCCAAGTCCATTTTTATCATTCGGGGATTTTTGTCCACACAAGACATTGTTGACTGTGGACATCCCTTCATGACTCTTTTCCAAGTCTTTCTTCAAGGAAGTGACTTGGGCTCTTTGATTTCCTCTACATGGTTAGTATCAACACAAGTACTAGAGGAAGTATAAGCTTCATTGTTAGAGCAACAAGGCATGGAAAGTAATTCATCACAAGATGTAGCAACATTATGAGTAGATGAATTACAAGGACTAGCACATGGCAATATATCCTTTTGACTAGAAGTAGTGCTAATGTCCACATGAGGCTCACTCGATGTTACCTTGGTAGTAATAGCCTCATGAGCTAATTTTAGCACATTATGGGATGCTAGAAGATCATCATGAGAGCTTGTGAGCATTACATGGCTTTCTTCCAATTTCCCATAATTGCTTGATAGCAACTCAAGTTGAGCCCTTATCTCAACATTCTCCTTTAAAATGGATGATTCACAAGAAGTAGAGTTAGTAGCACAAGAATCATTAATAGCAATAAGAGGAGAAGGCACCTTGGCAAGCTCTTTAGCATATGAAGCTTCAAGTTGAGCTTGAGAGTCGGTGAGTTCGATGAGAGAGCTCTTAATAGCCCTTGAGCCATTTCTGAGGTGCTCATAGTCCTCAAGGAGTTTAGCATGAGCAACTTGAAGCTTATCATTTTTAGTTCTAAAATCATTAGCCACCTCGAGAGCTCTATCATAGGATCCCTTTAATCTAGATAATTCTAGAGCAAAGGTTTCCTCAAGAGATTCCTTGGTGGTTTGTTCATTATCAAGAGCTTGAGATAGCTCTACGATCTCATTAGCGTAATCACGCTCATGACCTTGCATTGTCTCAATGGTGGCCTCATGCTCCTCAAGATGAGCTTCCAACTCCTCAATGTATTTCTTGCCCTCAGTGGCAATAGACATGATTTCCAAGAAGTTGGAACGAGCAAGTTTATTCTTATAAAGAGATTTAAAAATCATTTCGCCCTTAATTTTTAAGGATGCAATATTATCACTCTCTTTATCATTATCCTCATCCCCATTGTCATCAACATCATCATCATGAGATATATTGGAATTCAAAGTAGGAGATACCTTTGAAGCCTTAGCCATAAGGCAAAAGTGAGTCACAATAGATGATGATGTAGGATCCCTTGAAGCATCATTCAAGGCCACATCTTGTTCCATGGAGTGATGAATTTCCTCTACATTGTTAGCAAAACAACTCGAGGAAATATATACATTTTTATCATGGCAACAAGATATAGGAGGCATATCATCATGAGATTTAGAGACACAGTTTTTATATGATATGCACGGACTAGCAACACAAGCATGTGAAACATTTAGAGTGCTCGAAGTGTTAACGCCCAAAGATGAAGCATTGCAATAATATAGTGATGAAGGATCATCAACAATAAACCCACTTTCATTATTGCAATGGTCACCACTACTCACCATATCATTACCTTGTGGCAATCCACATGTAGGTGAAGTAGATGAAGTTGAGAAGACCACACGACCGGAGGTGGAGGGAGAACAATCATCCCTGCAAATCTTGGACACACCATGTTTATCTTGAAGCTTTGTCCACAACTCATGAGCATCGCGGAATGGCATGAGTTGAAATATAACTACATTGCTCAAAGCATCAAAAAGCACATTAGAAGATTGAGCATTTAGATAAGAGTTCTTCTCATCCTCTAAAGATATACTTTGAGAATCCTTTGGAGGAGAAAAACCCATATCTACAATTCGCTCTAAATTTGGGTCCATGACCCTAAAGTGATTAAGCATGCGAACTACCCAAACATCAAAATTTGTGCCATCGAAACTAAGAGTGTCAATGAATCCTAAACCCCTAGTCGACATCCTTACTCTCTAGGTGGTTAAACCTAATAAAGAGAGACCTAGCTTTGATACCAATTGAAAAGGACGTGGATGTCGCCTAGAGGGGGGGTGAATAGGCGCTTTAAAATAATTAAGGTTTAGGCTTGAACAAATGCGGAATAAAACTAACGTTTAATATGTCAAGCACAAAACCTCAAACAACTAGGCTCACCTATGTGTACCAACAACTTATGCTAAGCAAGATGAATAACTAAGTGATAGCAAGATATATGACAAGAGACAATATGGCTATCACAAAGTAAAGTGCATAAGTAAAGGGTTCGGGTAAGAGATAACCGAGGTACGCGGAGACGATGATGTATCCCGAAGTTCACACCCTTGCGGATGCTAATCTCCGTTGGAGCGGTGTGGAGGCCCAATGCTCCCCAAGATGCCACTAAGGACACCGTAATCTCCTCACGCCCTCGCACAATGCAAGATGTCGTGATTCCACTAAGGGACCCTTGAGGGCGGTCACCGAACTCGTACAAATGGCAAACCTTGGGGGCGGTTACCGAACCCGTACACGTGGCAACCCTTGGGGGCGGTTACCGGTACCCGTACAAATAGCTCGGGGCAATCTCCACAACCTAATTGGAGACCCCGACGCTTGCCCGGAGCTTCACACCACAATGATTGAGCTCCGAGACACCACCAAGCTTCTAGGACGCCAAAGCATCCACGAAGAACAATACCTAGGGTACTAAGTACCAAAGGTAATAAGCTTCTGAAACTTCACTTCCACGTATCACCGTGGAGAACTCAAACCGATGCAACTAATGCAATGGCAAGAACACACGAAGTGGTCAAGTCCCTCACACTCAAATCCCTCCACAACAACGAAAGCTATGGAGAAATATGAGAGGAAGAACAAGGAGCTCACAAAGAACTCCAAGATCAAGATCCAAGGGGTTCCCCTCACATAGAGGAGAAAGTGATTGGTGGAGATGTGGATCTAGATCTCCTCTCTCTTCTCCCTCAAGAACAAGCAAGAATCATTGGAGGGATTGAGAGTAAGCAAGCTCTAAGAATGTCAACAATGGAGGTAGAACGAGAGCTCAACGGATAGATGGGACCAAGGGGGAAGAAGACCCCCTTTATATAGTGGGGGAAGGAATCAGACCGTTACCCCCACTTTCTGCCCGAGCTCCAGAGGTACGACCGCTGGCTGCAGCGGTACTACCGCTGGCACTCCAGCGGTACTACCGCTGGCACTCCAGCGGTACTATCGCCAGCTAGCGGTACTACCGCTGGGCCCCTGGTAGTGCAACGGCACTACCACCGCCAAGAAAGTCTTCGCAAAAAGGTCCGTCCACGAACAACCGCTAGGCAGGCGGTACTAGGCTCCTGGAGCGGTACTACCGCTGACCAGGGGCGGTACTACCGCCAGCCAGCGGTACTACCGCCAACTCCAGCGGTACTACCGCTAGGTCCAGCGGTACTACCTCTCGCCACTGAAATAGCCATAACTTTCGCATACGAGCTCCGAATCGAGCAAACCCAAGCTTGTTGGATTCAGGACGACAAGGGCTATCCAAACAGCGACCATGCGGTTATGAATATGCCAATGATATAAAGATGTGAGTCCTCTAAGAATGAAGAACCGGCAAAAACTCCAACATCGAAAACATCATAGTAGTTGCATATGGACTCCGTTTTCGATGAACTCGAGCTTGTCATGAAGATGACCATAAGCTCTAAAACTCACAAAGAGAAACACCAAATAAGAACCAAGAAGTACGATCCAAGGATGCAAATGGTTTGAGCTCTCAACGAATGATACGATCAAGCTACTCACTTGAGAGGCCCCTTGATAGTACAACAATCTATCCTAAACAGAAAACCTATCAAGGGCAAACCTATACCTTGCACCTCGTCCTCTTGAGCTAGATGATGATGATCTTGGCTTCCTCAAGATGGACCAGCTTTCTTGATTGTGTTGGCTTGATGAAGACTCGTTGATTGCTCCCCCATACTCACTATGGGTGAGCCACTCTTTATCATATCTTCACAAGTCCATTGCCACCACAATGGACGGCAAGCTTCAAGCATGATATCCTCGTGCCGATCCACTTGAACTTGCACATCGCAATCTTGACGACGATCACAACTTGACGTCATACTTCGTGGGTTGTATGAGATCTTCCCTTTGACGCAAGCCCATGGAAACACACCTAACCCCCACATAGAACTCTCACGAAGACCATGGGTTAGTACACAAACACGTAATGGACAATGCTTACCATACCATGGGATCACTTGATCCCTCTCGGTACATCTTGTACGCTTTGTGTGTTGATCACCTTGATTTACTCTTTGTCTGAGATATTGATCAACCATGTGTCTCTATGACCATTCTTTGGATAATACCTTGAATACCATCTTGGTCATCATATAAACTCCTTGAACCCAACAGATGGACTTCAAGAAGTGCCTATGGACAATTCTCTTTGTCTGAGATCTTGATCAACCATGTTTATCTATGACCATTCTTTGGATAATACCTTGAATACCATCTTGGTCATCATATAAACTCCTTGAACCCAACAGATGGACTTCAAGAAGTGCCTATGGACAATTCCTATAAATGTAACTTAAGGCAACCATTAGTCCATAGGAATTGTCATCAATTACCAAAACCACATATGGAGATATATGCTCTAACACTTTTGATACAAAAGTCTCTCTTGGGTGGCAATTGAGCTTGGTTGACTCGCCCTATCCTGTCGCGACCTTATGAGCCGACGAAATTATTATCTTGGGTGGCGCTTGAGCTTGTTTGACTCGCCCTATCCTGTCACGACCTTATGAGCCGACGAAATTAATATTTTCGGTGGCGCTTGAGCTTGTTTGACTCGCCCTATCATGTCGCGACCTTATGAGCCGACAAAATTGCTATTTTTTACCTCCCTGGCACTACCACAAGGTTTTTCAGACTTTTTTTTCTGACTCGCCTCAAAATATTTTGGGGCGACTGCTATTTGTTATCACCCATTACTCACTCAGATGGTTTGATATATGTTTTCAAGCTTAGAACAGGTTGATGAACAAAATCACTCTAGCCATGGCGGATTAAGCATCATAAAAAGGCCTCAATGGCGGGTCAGGTATTATGATAAAAAGCCTCAAACGGCGGATCAAGCATTTCAAAATTCCTTAAGGGCGACATAAGAATTTTTTAAGGTGTCACAGAAGCAGTTTTGATTCCTAAAGAGACCTATTACATGGCTCTCATGGCCAACTCGATGAAATTTGATTCTGCTGATGCCCTTGGATCAGCCTGCTACGAGCTTTGGTCGACCTCAATTTGCAAGTCGCCCAGTACCCAGTTACACTTGGATAAAGCGACAAATTCATCTTCATTGGTCAGGACTGATGAGAGATCCGCGTACAAGTCAAAAGGATTCTTGGGTCGACGTGGAGTTGAGCTGGTCGTCACAAAAGTTGGCGGGTTAACCTTCTTGTTCTTCTTGTCCTAGGCGGCTTGGTATTTTGATAAGTCCAGGCTTGCAGCAAGCTGAGTCGCCGCCAAACGGGAGTCCTTGACAACACGCTGGTAGTCCTCTTTGGCGAATTCTGATCCATCATCCTTGAGTTGAGGAAAGCCCGCCGCTACCTCTTCTGGGTTTATCTCTTGAGCATATGCTAAGCACCGACTCAGTGTAGTCAGCGCTCCTTTTCGGGCGGCTGACCGAGTTAACTCGCCAATTTGGGGAGGAAGAGTGGATAAGCAGCCAAGAATCTTCTTTATTGATGTTATAGGTTTCTTGGCGCCCATCACCGCTTTCACAGTCAGTACATTCCCGGTATATAGCTGCTCCGTCAGTGTGTAAATCGCCTTCAGCGTCAGGACGCAATCATCCTGAAGGTTGGCGGCTCTCGGACCTGTATAAGGGGTAATGATAATCAGCGACTTAGATAAAAGTTATTTTTTTACAAAGGTCAGGAGTTTGTTTTTACCAAAGACGGCTTGCGCCATGTTGGAGATATGTCGCTTTAAGCCGGACAGCTCCTATTGCACAGTATCCAACTTGGCTTCAGCTTTTTCTGCTCGTTTTGTTAAAACATCTTGATCAGCTTGAGCCCTTTTTAGTTGGCTTTCAGCTTTTCCATCTCAGATAAGACCAGTTGATACTTCTCTTCTGATTTGGCCCGGGCATCCTGCTCATCAGATAAGCTTTTCTTCAAGTCGCCAAGTGATGATTCAGTTTGGATAAGAGATTCCTAATGAAGCATATAGTTAAGGGGCAAGTCTTAGAATTATTGCAAGCAACATCCCTAACACTTGAGGGCTAATGTATTAATTTTTCAGACAAAATGATACAACATCAAGACCCGGCTCATCTTTTTACTGATGACCCGACCCTTGGGGGTTATTGGTCAAAAGTTTTTCAAATCATCAAGACCCAGCTCATCTTTTTACTGATGACCCGGCCCTTGGGGGTTACTGGTTGAAAGTTTTTCAAATCATCAAGACCCGGCTCATCTTTTTACTGATGACCCGGCCCTTGGGGGTTACTGGTCGAAAGTTCTTCAAATCATCAAGATCCGGCTCATCTTTTTACTGATGACCCGGCCCTTGGGGGTTAATGGGGATAATATGGTATACAACAAAATGTACCTCATGTTTGTTCTTCAGCATCCGAAGCAGGCTCGTCTCCATCTCATAACTCGCCTCCAGGCGACTTGCAAAGCCAGAGCAAAGTTCTTTGAATTCCAGATGTTCATACTGGGAGAGCTTAGCATGGGAGAGTTCATGCTCAGGAATAGGTTGAGCTGATGATGATACATGCTTCGATAAAACCGGTGTGGCCGGTTTAGAGAAGCTAGTACGAGTGATAATTACAGCGTCCGGGGCTTCTGCTGTTGTCAATGGACTTGGCGGGTTAGGTGCATCCATGGTTTCCTTGGGAGAGTTGGGGAGATCCACGTGATCTTCAAGTTTGTCTTGGTCTGGGTTATCTTGGATCGGCGCCGACTTCTCGATACGCTCCAAAATTGTGATGGGAGTTGACCCGCCAGTTTTTCTTTTCTTCGCCTGTGCCCTGAAAGGAGAAGGGGGTGCATTTAAAGGACTGAAAATTTATCACCATCAGACTAAAAGTAAATATTATCAAAGATTTACCGAGGGACACGGATCATCGGTGGAAGTGCCGACATTACTGAGTCGCCAGATGTAGGAGGAGAACTCTGCAAAAGTTGTACTTCGAAGATATAAGCAAGTTACAAATGCGATCCAAACAAACCTGAAGAGGTGTTGTTAAAGGATACCTCATTTGGCCTTTTCTTGTTCCTTGTTGGTAAACCAGACACCAGATCGCCAGAATGACTTCAGGTTTTCTGATTTGAAGTGTGTTGTGCTTTCTTCAGAAGAAAATTTGGATCCAAACAAGCATTTGGGTGTGAGAGGGGAACTTTCCCACAAATTCGCCTAGCCGGCTTAGGTGGAGAAGGAGATGAGTCGGAGGAAACAGAAATTACCTCTACAGAATCCTCCTGGCTTTCATTGTCTTCATTCTACTCAAGAGATGCAAAGATATCAATACAAAGTTATCAGTAATGGATGGCGAGTTAAAAGAGGATAGGTTTCTTTTACCTCCGAAGGTGCATCGCCGACTTGGGATTCATCGGCCTGAGATGGTTCGATAACAGCAGCTTTGCCCTGGCCCTTGGATTTCTTCTTTGGAGGCAGCCTAGCTTGCTTCATGGCTGACTTTTTTGGCCTCTTGGACCAAAATTTATCACCTTTCTGAAATGGCATATTTTAGAATTGGTCATAGTTCGAGTAAGACACAAGAGGCGGGTTAAAGTTATTTACATTTGGTGTCGGGTTAATCTTGCAAAAAGGTTTGAGACCTATTTGGCCGCATCTTCCCGCGGGCTCGCCAGTCAGCTTCTTGATGATGGTAACAATGTCACTCTCCGTCAGAGCCGTGTGGAAGTAGCACTGAGGATGATCTAGGGTGCCGTCGAATTCACACATTAACCCGTCCCGGCGACTTAAAAGGAGGATACGCCATTCGACCCAGCAACGGATCAAGTCAACTCCAGTAAGGCCATTGTTTGTCAAAGATCTTAACTCGGACAATACTGACATAAAATCTGACTCCTCCTCTTCGGTGAGCTTGTCTGGGAGTTTGAGATTCGTTGGAAGGCGATCTTCCCTATAACCCAGAAGTTTGTTTTCGCCCTCAGGCGAGGTCTCTTGACAATAGAACCAAGACTCGCCCCAGCCTTTGGGGTGGCTTGGCATGGGGAGTGACGGAAATGGGCTATCCCTGCGACGCTGAACATTTACACCACCAAGCTCCAGGCTGGGGCCATTGTGAAATTCTGTTTGGCGATTTAAGTGGATGAAGTTCCAGAATAAGGGAACTGAGGGTTCCATTCCTTAAGTAAGCCTCACAAAACACCTGGAACTGGCATAGATTGCTTATCGAGTTGGGCCCTAGATCTTGGAGGCGGACATTCATAAAAGCCATCGCGTCTCTGAGGAACTTAGATCCAGGCGGCTTAAAACCCCGCTCAAGGTGTTCAACGAAAACAACTAGTTCCCCTTCTTTGGGATTGGTGATTTCTTCTCCTAACCCGGTGCGCCAACCGATAACATCCTGAGGGTCCAAATTTCCCGTTTTCACAAAATCATCTAGTATGGCATCATTAACCGTGGTGGGGAGCCAGTCACTCTTGAAAACGGCGCCCATACTACAAAGGGATAAAATTACAGGTGAATTGACACGCCAAAATATCTACTGAAAGAGGTGAAACAATTTCATTTGACTCGCCAAATAAGTTGCCTGATGGCTGAGGAAATTTTTTGATCCGCCAATGAAGGTCCGGGTCAGGTTGCCACGGCGACTTACGAAACTTTTGCTACTTAAGGGAGCGGTGTTTCAAGGTATTAGTGGCATTTGTCCAAAAATGACGAAGTATGAGACTACAAACAGTTTTCACGTAACAAGCGGTAGATTATGGATCTACTCGGTAGACAGAAATGAACGCGGAAAATGACTAGATATGGCAACCTGTGATTAAGATGGGACAATACTGTTGATTTGGTAAAGCCCTACTCTAAGTGTGCAAGTAGAGGCCGAACAAATAAAGGTATGAATGACATTGATTTTCTCGTCATCATCGCCGCCAATTAATCGGGAACAAGTAAAGCTATTCGGGAAGCACCAAGAACACGGCAGTGATGAACTTCAAAAAGGAACTGGGATCTTCTCTTGAATGACAGAAACCTAACCTGGTGGATTCGGCTGGAGATGGTCAACGGCGATGAAGGTCTCGGAAGGGCGCGAAAACCTCGGGCGGCGACGAGGTGCTCGACGACGACGAGACGGTCGATAGCAGCGAACTGCTCGGCCACGGGGAAGTGCTTGACGACGGAGAAGTCCTCGGGCGGCACCAAGGCTTTCAGAGGACGACGAGGTCCTCGGGTGGTGGTGGAGCTCTCGGAAGACGATGAGGGTTTTCGCTGCGATAATGGGGAGGAGAAGGGTGACAAGACTGGTAGGTGGAATGCGCCCAGTCCTTTCCTCCCGCCTATTTAACAGGACAGGCGCTAGGATCGAGGTGCCACGAGCAGGAACCACCAAAAGATAAAGATTCGCCATGATGGCGCCCCAAAAATTTTGAGATAACGATACCGAAGGATCCGTTGGGGATTACGTCATTATCTTTTCCGGGATTCAAGGGATAAGAAGGTACCAACAAGAAATGGTTTGGCGACTCCAGTTTTTCCGCAACAGATGGCGGGTTAAGTTCATGGCGTATAAAAGGGGGTGAAAATGAATCGCCCTTAATTGAGTAAGGATATTGGCGTGAAGGAAATTCAAGTCAACCTGGGGCCTAATGTTGGGGATATTATCTGTTGATAACCCGCCCTAGTTGGGCCGGGTCACCAAATCTGGCGATTCATCTAAAATATGGTTCGGGCCTTGGCCTGGCAGAACCGAAGGTTGTATGGCAGTTTACAACCTCCGGAAGGAGTCCATGACGGGGAAGGTCTCCAAGCTTTGGAAAGGTAGCGACTTAGAGATCGTAAGAGTCACGGTTTGTAGAAAGGAAAGTGCCCTTGTAAACCCTAGGGACTCGACCTATATATAAAGGCGAGTCCCAGGGAACAAGAGGGTAGGTTAGAAATCATCGAGTGCTAGGTCTGGCGAGCTACGCCCTCCTTGTAAACGAAACTCCATCAATACAACACAAAGGAGGGCCTAGGATTTTACCTCCTCACGAGGGGCCGAACCTGGGTAAATCGCCGTCTCACTCCTGTTCAACCCCTTTGAGTCGCCACCAAGGTGCGATGGCTCCAATACTAAGTCCTTTCACGAGGACATCTGCCTTGACAAAACCATGACAAACGTCGAACCGACTCTCCAGCAAGCGCGCCCACGACCGTACCGAGAAGACTGGAGCTGCCACCACCACGTGCACTCTCCCCCACGCCGGCGGCAACAGTTTATCGTCTCTGACGATTTGACCGGGTCTTCCAACCTACAGACCCGCCGTGATCAACGTGACGTTCTTCGCGAGCAGCGCAAGGAACACGCGCATACTCTTATCGAGCGACAACGAGTGACACGCCGTCAATCAAATAGGCGTGCCGGAGCCGCTGCGGACAGTCCAGCATCGGGGTACCCTGGCGACCTACGTTATGAGGTGGGCTGCCCGACATTTACTCGCGAGTTGTGACAGGTCCAGTGGCCCAGCTCCCATACCTTCAAGTCAAAGATCCCGGAGAAGTACGACGGCAAGATATTGGCCCAGCTCCCATACCCACCGTCCGAGTTCCTTAGCATCTACACCATTGCGGTGCATGCTGCCGGGGACCGAGACGACAAGATATTGGCCAACTACTTCGCGTTGGTACTCAAGCCCAACGTCAGGTCGTGGTTGATGCACCTACCAAAGAACTTCATTTCCTCCTGGAAGGAGCTGTGCCAGGACTTCGTTTGCGCCTTCACGGGCGGCCACCGAGCCCTTGGCCAAGAGATTGACTTGCATATCATCCCCCAGAAGGAGGGTGAGACTCTGCCGCATACAGCACAACATCCTGGATGTGCACCCAGCCGCCATCATCAGCGCGTTCCATCAGAACGTGCAAAATCGGAAGATGTGCGAGGAGCTTGTAATGAACAAGGTACGTGATGTCGCCGAGCTTTACGCCCTAGGGGACAAGTGTGCACGAGCGGAAGAGGGGAGAAGGCTTTCCCACAAATACGCCGGTGCATAGGCCGACTCCGAAGACGAAGATGCCGGTGTCCCCACGGAAAAGGGGAAACGGCCCAACAAGAAGCGGAAGGGCAAAGCCGTGTTTGCCGTCGAGACATCCGAAAACACCGACACCTCCAAAAAGGCGAAGGCCGAGGCTCCCAGCAAGGACACTGCCGGGTGCGGCTCTTGTCATGCCTTGGCGGCCTCCGATAAGCCGGAGGGCTCCAACGCCCAATACTGCAAGATCCACCGCACCAAGGATCACGATGTACAACACTGCCGATAAGTTGAACAACTTGCCGAGAAGCAGAGGGCGGAGTACCAAAGACGCGACAACGAGAAGGCCCGAGACGATGGCGAGGGATCAGGCAAGAAGAAGGGCGGCTAAGGGGGTCCCCTTGGCAAGTTCAAGAACAAGAGGGTGAAGCCCGTGTAGGCGCGGTAAAGAAAGGAGAAGGATGAGAATGAGGATTGACCAGACGACCACTCCAGCAACCACGAACTTCAAAAGGTAAAAGATATGATGTAGCTCGGTGAAGGTGCATCGCTACACTCTTCCCACCGCCAACTGAAGAAGTGGGCACGTGAGGTGAGCATGGCGGAGCCCTCCATCAGCACTCATAGGCCCTTGAAGTGGTCAGACACACCGATCATCTTCGATTCTGAGGACCATCCAGATCGTGTTACGGAGGTCGGATGTTTGCCATTGTTGGTCACCCCCACAATCCGCAACCTCAAGGTTACGAAGAAGTTGGTGGATGGTGGGTCCGGACTAAACCTCATCTCCCCCGACGTGATTGGAGGTTGCAGATTCCCGACGAAGATCTCGAGGAAACACGAGCGTTCCAAAGGATCAACCCAGGAAGATCCAGCCAAAGGGAAAGATAATGCTGACGGTAACCTTTGGTAGCGACCAGAACTACCGAATGACGAAGGTCGTCTTCGATGTTGCTGACAAGCCGTTCCCGTACAATGGGATCCTCGGGCGCCCTGCGCTGGCCAAATTCATGGCAGCCTCCCACTACGCCTACAACACCCTGAAGATACCTGGGCCGTCCGGCGTCCTTGTCCTCAACGCCGACAAGAAGGATGCACTCGTGTGCCCAACCGCCCCTACCGGGAGGCAGTGGCGGCGCTTGTAACGAAGGAACCTTCTGCCGCCACTAAGGCCCCCGGGGAGAAGAATCCCGACAAGAGGGCTTCCTGCATTGATGCCGGCAAGCACGCCTCACCAGAGTTCCTCGCTGCCGCCGAGGACGCGCCAGAGAGCTCTGCTACCCGGAACAAGAAATCTAGGGTTGCTCCGCCTGAGAACAAGAAGGTGCCTGCTCGAGAGGACGGCACGGTTGGAACTTTCACCATAAGTTCCACCCTTGACAACAAATAGGAAAGCAAGCTGATCGCCTTCCTGCGGCAAATCTTGATGTTTTTGCATGGAAACCATAAGATGTCCCTGGTGTTCCCAGGAAGGTGATTGAGCACCACCTTGCTGTCTGCCCCCACACCTGGCCGGTCAAGCAGAAGGTGAGGAAGCAAGCCCTGGAGCGGCAAGAGTTCATTGCCGAGGAAATCAAGAAGTTCAAAGCAACGAGACTGGTTAGAGGAGTCATCCATCCTACATGGTTGGCCAATCCGGTTGTAGTGCACAAGGCGAATGTGAAGTGGCGTCTCTGTATTGACTTTACCGATCTCAATAAAGCTTGCCCCAAAGACCCTTTTCCCTTAACGCGCATCGACCAGATTGTCGACTCCACTGTTGGCTGCGACATGCTGTCCTTCCTCAACGCCTAGTCAGGGTATCATCGGATTTATATGGCCGAGGAAGATGCAGAGAAAACCGCCTTCATCACCCCCTATGGCATGTACTGCTTTGTACGAATGCCTTTCGGGTTGAATAATGTCGGATCCACCTTTACAAGTGTGATCCAAACTGGTTTTGAACCCCAACTCCACAGGAATCTGGAAGCCTGCATGGATGACATAGTTCTCAAGACCAAGGACAAATCAACACTCATACAGGATGTGGAAGAGACATTTGCCAACTTTCGCAAGATCAACCTCAAGATCAACCACGAAATGTGCGTCTTTGGTGTCCCATCCGGAAAGCTTCTCGCGTTCTTCATGTCCCAACGCGGGACCGAAGATAACCCCGACAAGATCAAGGCCATCAAACAGATTGAGGCACCGAAGCGCGTCAAGGATGTGCGACGCCTAGCTGGCTTTGTAGCCGCCATGAGCAGGTTCATTTCCAAGTCTGCCGAACTTGCCCTGCCCTTCTTCAAAATCTTGAAGAAGGCGGGACCAACGGAATGGACCTCCGAGGCGGACGGAACGTTACAAGACCTGAAGAAATACATTTCCTCTACGCCAATCCTCGTAGCGCCTAAACCACAAGAGCCACTGCTCCTGTGCCTAGCGGCAACCAACCAAGTGGTTTGCGTTGCCCTGGTGGCGCAGAGGGAAGACGACGAAGATACGCCGGCAAAGGCGATGCCATCGAATGAGGAAGCGCATATCGGCAACCAAGGACCCCCGGCAGAGTTCGAGAGCGATCAAGAGAAACCCCCGCCAACAGGCGGGCTAGTGCAAAAGAAGAATATGGTGCACCGCCTGGTCTATTTCGTCAGATCCCTCTTGCAGGGGTCCAGAACAAGGTACTCCGGGGGTGCAAAAATTGCTTTTCAGCCTCCTCATGGCCTCGAGAAAGCTGCACCACTACTTCCAAGCACTAGAGATCACCGTCGTCACTCACTTTTCACTGCAAACGGTTTTGTGAAACCCCAATTAGGAGTTGTCCAGCTTCAGCCTCAAGTTTGAAAGCACATCAACCATCCATAGTAGGGCCTTGGCGGAGTTCATTGCCAAATGGACCCCGACACCAGACGAAGAAATACCAGAATCGACCCTCTCGGGCAACGAGTCCAACCAAGAATGGATCATGTATTTTGATGGAGAGTTCTCACTGCAAGGTGCTGGAGCCAGCGTGCTTCTAATTGCGCCTATTGGAGAACACCTCAGGTATATAATCCAGATGTACTTTCCTCGAGAGAAGTCCACTAACAACACCGCCGAGTACGAAGGGCTACTTGTTGGTCTCGGGATTGAGGCAGATCTGGGGATCAGGAAGCTCATCGTCAAAGGAGCCGCACAGCTAGTTATCCGACAAATAAACAAGGACTATCAAAGCGCATTGATGGAAGATTACATAGAGTAAGTGAGGAAGTTGGAAGAGCGCTTCGATGGTCTACAGATGGAGCACGTCCCCCGTGCCGAAAACACCGTCATTGACGACCTATCGAAGCGTGCATCCCTTAAGTTACTTGTGGAACCATGAACTTTTGTGCTATGACTCACTCAACCCTCTATAACACCATCAACCAAGCCGAACAAGAGAAGGAAGCTAAGCCCTGGCAAGTACTGACCGGCAAACCTCCCAAGAAGCCCCGGCAAGGGTCTTGCCCGAAATGAAGTTGCCGAAGGAGATACTGAGCCTATCGGGAAGGATGCCATCCCGGCAAAGGATATGCCTTTAGTCCTTGCCGTCGAACCTCAAGGTTCAGCATGGGCATGTGTGAAGAGCACGAAGAAGCAGAAAGAGTAGCCCGTCAGTACAACATGTAACAGTTCGTGGATGATGCCCTCTACAGAAGACGACTGAATGGCGTGAAATTGAAATGCACCCCCAAGAGGAAGGACTGGAGCTGTTGGCCGACATACATGGGGGGATATGTGGCTCCCACATAGGGTCAAGAGCCCTTGTAGGCAAGGCATTCCAGCAAGGCTTCTTCTGGCCCACAGCCCTCCGGGATGCGACTGCACTAGTAACCAAGTGTGAAGCGTGCCAGTTCCATTCCAGGAAGCTTTATCAGCCATCCCAAGCTCTCTAGACGATCCCTATCTCCTCGACATTCTTGGTCTGGGGGCTCGATATCCTCGGCCCTTTCCCCCGAGCTGCCGGGGGCTTTGAGTACTTGTACGTCGCAGTTGACAAGTTCACGAAGTGGCCAGAGGTGGACCTAGTGAGAAAGGTGACAACACAGTCAGCCGTCAAGTTCTTCAAAAGAATTGCCTGCTGTTTTGGTGTCTCGAATAGGGTCATCAAGGACACTGGCACTCAGTTCACGAGTCGCACCTTCATGCAGTACGCCCAAGACCTCGGCTGCAAAATATTCTTTGCTTCTGTTGCCCATCCGAGGAGCAATGGTCAAGCTGAAAGGACAAACGCCATAGTACTGAGGGGGTTCAAGACGAGAACTTTTGACAAGCTGCAAAGGCATGGAAAGCACTAGATTGATGAACTGCCGGCGGTTCTTTGGTCGATAGAACAACGCCAAATCGAGCCACCTACCAGACACCCTTGTCCCTGGTCTACGGGGCGGAGGCAGTTCTTCCCATGGAACTGACTTATGGGTCACCTCGAGTCCTCTCTTATGATGAGCTTGAGCAACAACAATTGCGAGGGATGATGCAGTGCTCCTCGAGGAGAACCAGATTCAAGAGGTTGTGCGAGCCACTCGCTATGAGCAAGCCTTGCGTCGCTATCATAGCTGCAAGGTCCGAGCCAGAATTCTTGAGGAAGGCGACCTTGTTCTTGGCACGTTTAGTCGGCCAAGAATTCAAACAAGTTGACACCGAAGTGGGAAGACCCATATCGGGTGGTACAAGTCACCAGGCCCGGCGCTGTCTGCCTGGAGACCGAAGATGGCACACATGTGAGCAATTCCTGGAACATTGAACATCTTCAAAAGTTCTAACTGTAGGGAGAGGTTGCTGGGTCTACCGGCGACCACCTTTTGTACAAGTTATGCCGAAGTTGCATGTAATCCTTAGTACAAAGCTAGGCGAAGACCCTGTGCGTAGTCGAATAAATCATAGCGTTCCACATCATCATTTAGATTTCCATGTTAGATCATGTGCATGCATAATCTAAGATTTTGTGAAAGGCCTAAACTAATGGACTGCCAAGGTCCCAACACCTGTTTTCTCTTCTTTATTTTTCTTACAAGACAGATACAACCTAGCGCACAAGTTTGCCAGGGGGGAGAGAGTGGGCACGCCCACGACACGAGCAAGAACAAGGATGTCTAATTAAGACAGAAAGAAGTACCGCAACCTAGAGATAAGTTGCAAAAACTTTAAGTAAGTCGTCGTGTAGATGCATCACTCCCCTTTACGTGTGATCGGCACATTTGTATAGAAACTATGCGAGAGGGAACTCTGTCGCAAGCATCCTAAGCATTGTCTCGAAGCGCACTCAATAACTTAAGCGGTCCGCCCCGCGTGCCCCATCTGCTTAAAGAGCGTGCTCAACAACCTATCAGAAATCCCAGATGGAGGCAGGGTGCCTTGCCGGTAGTGATGACTTCGGCAAGAGCCACCCATCGGAGTGCTTACGACAAGGCCAGTTGAGCCAGAAAATCCCCAGCAAAACACAAGGACGAGCCATACAAAAAGAGCAAAGGAGGGAGGTAGTTATGAACAAGATACAACAACTCTTGGTTGAGAATTGCAGGAACAGGAGAACACGAAGAATTAATCCCGGCGCAGACTGATACGTCTTTGTTGTATCTATAATTTTTGATTGGTTCATGCCAATATTCTACAACTTACATATACTTTTGGCAACTTTTTATACTAATTTTGGGACTAACATATTGATCGAGTGCCCAGTGCCATTTCCTATTTTTTGCATGGTTTTTGTTTCGCAGAATATCCATACCAAACAAAGTCCAAACACAATAAAAAACCTACGGGGATTTTTTGGAATATTTATGATTTTTGGGAAGAAGAATCAACGCGAAATGATGCCCGAGGGGGTCACAAGCCCAGGATGCGCGCCCTACCCCCCCAGGCACGCCTGGCAGGCTTGTGACCAATCCCTAAGGCGGTTGGGGCCCTTCTTTCGTAGCAAGAAAGCTAATATCTGGAAGAAAATCGTGTTAATAGGACACCTCAATCGGAGTTACGGATCTCCGGGAATTTAATGAACGGTGAAAGCAGAAATAGAAGGACACAGAGAGAGAGATCCAATCTCGGAGGGGCTCTCGCCCCTCCGCCGCCATGGAGACCATGGACCAGAGGGGAAGGGCGAGGCGAGCCCCTCTGATTCTGACGAGTCAAGCTCCGGCGACGGGCGACTGCACGAGCTTGGGCATGGGGTTGGCGGCTAGGTGGGCTCCGGCCGGCGGCTGCTCGTGGCGGGGCTACGCCGGAGGGACTTCGTCGGCCGGACGGCGACCAGTAGTGTAGAGCAGTGGTCCAGTGGGTGGAGCTATAGGAGCTGCGAGAGGCCGGCGAGGTGCAGGTGCGGTCGCGAGGGCTTGGGTGGCCGCGGCTCGGGATCGCGAGTGAGCGGTGGCGCATTGCGGGCCCGGGCGGGCCCGATATGGGTCGTGCGGGCCGCGACGATGCTCGCAGCTAAGGAGAGAGAGTCGGCTGAGGGTTGAAGCGCATGGGTTTCGAGGCAGAGAGGGGTTAGGGTTGGTGTCTATTCATAGAAAAAGGCTAGGGTTAGCTGTTTTTAGCTTCGGTTTCGACCGTGCTATCGGAATTGGACGGTCCCGGTCGCAGGGACGGCTAGGTGGGCTGTGAAGAGTGGCTAGGTGGGGATGAGAGGGAAATTGTGCGCCCGTGGCATGCGTTTTAAAATACCGAAAAACGTCCGCCGAATAACCCCACAATGGTGCCGCTACGGTCGACCGTTCGTGTACCAGATGGGCTCGGATTGCGAAGAAAATTGGCAAGCGGACTACCTATACTAAAATAAGACCACATGCCAAGATTCAACCCAATACGAGACTATTTTCCAGAGACGTTTAAAGACAACATTTAATCGACACCGCGGGCGCGTGCGTGTGTGGTCGGGCTGAAAACGGACAACAACAAAAACGGAGAGAACCGACAACTAGTAACGGATAGAAATTTTGAAAACTGGCGGCAATGGAGAGCCGATGCAATGCTCATGAGGCGAATGATGCGATGATGAATGCGATAGACAATCTAATAGCACGGCGGCAACGGAATAAAAGGGGAATCTTTTGGAGTGTCGGTCTCGGGCTGTCACAACTCTCCTACACAACAAGAGGATCTCGACCCGAGATCCAAGAATGAAAGGGAAGAAGAAGAGAAAGCAAGAGGTAAAACTTCATTTCTTCTTTAACAAATGAGTGAAAGTAACGATCCTTGAAGGTTGCAAAGAGATGAGTAATGATATGAGAAACAAGCATGAATTCAAACGAAATTTTGGCAGCACTTGAAGATCCACAACAAACTAACTAAATTGAACAAGGGAACAATATGATCTACAAAATGTCAAAATGATAGATTGAAGAGAGCAACATCACAAAGCCTCCGTTAGAAAGAATAGAAACTAGCTCTAGGCAAGAAGGAACGAAGAAGAAAATGAGACTACTATCACAAGAATCTTGAACAACACCTTGAGAATGAAGAGATCTTGAGCCGCCTAATAGAAAACTCAACAAGGCACTAGAATAATTGAGATATGAACGAAGAGACAACAATTGAGAAGAATTTGAGAACGAAAGCTGAAAGCTGAGAACGAAGAAATCTTCTGAAATGATGGCCTTCGGAGGATCAAAAATCAAAACAACTCTGAAATGCATTGGATAGCAAGAAAGGGATTCTCATGATTGGGAACAAATGAGAGTATAACACGAAGCTGAGATGACAATCTTGAAAGAATGGACAAGATTTGAGAGAAACACTCCTTCGGTCTTCAAAGCTAAAAATGATGAGGAGAACACCACCAAGAATAACTAAGACACGCTGGAATAAAGAATATGCAAGGTTGAGCCAATGATGAGCATTAATTCGAATAGATCGTAGAAAAGGGATAAGACTAATGAAATTCATACTTACGTCATAGTGGAAAATAATTAGAGAGCTCCGGAAATATTAGAATAGTTAGATAAGATCGTGGGAAGAACCTGTGGGTTATGGGCCCACTCAAAAGAAACACCGTTGAAAAGATTGCTGAGAAAGAGAGTATTGATCCGGTACAAATGAAAACTAGATGTGGTGAGACCCTCAAAATAATTGAAAGGATTGAAAGCAAGAAACTTCTGAGGTAACTTCAACACTCCGGATAGAATAAGGAGAGATGAGAAACAAGAAAGACTTGATAAGAATTTTCAACATGGAGAATAATTTAAAGGATGAAACGGATATGATGAACATGGATAACTGAATTGAATTCACCAGAAAAGATAACAATGTTGAATAAAGATGAACTCGAAGCTCCTGAGAATATTCACAAGGAATCGCCGGATAAGAGAGAAAAGAACAGATAGCAGAAGCAACAATGAATTGAAATGCACTTGGATGAAATCCAATCACAGAAGAAAAGGGCGGGAAGGCATGGAAAACAAAGACCACTTGGAACAGATGAGACAAACTCTGGAAAATAAATGAGAGATTGATCTTCCAAAACTTGAAAATGATAGAATTGACTTGAAGAGAAGCACACTGGTTGAAAAGAATTGACATGACGACTCCGATTGAAAAGAATTGAAAAGACAACTTGATTGAGAAACATAATTAATAAGAATTCCCATAGAAATATGAGAACAACTCTTGGAATGATATGTAATCACCATTTGACATCGAAGAACTCGAATTACCATACTCAAACAAAACAAAGGATCAGACTAACGAAACAAGCCAGAACAAATTCATAACAGAGATTTCGTCGATAGGATCGCACGGGCTCGATCCCACAGTAGCCATCATGTACAAGGCAGTGCACACGACACACGAAGTATCCCCGAGTCGTAGCAAGCTACAAGGACTCTTTAAGACACAACAAGAACGGTTGTAAGACGACCGTGAACAAATGAATCCACTAGATGTCGAACCCCAACCTCACATCATGCATGTGTTGCAAGATTGCCCTACAAGTAACTACTTGAAGTCCCACCTAAGAACTCCCGAAATTTTATGGTCATGTAATTTGGTCCACGGATACAAGGACTAATATATCACTCAACTCCTATACTAACCCGTCCAGTGTATCACATCCGTCAACGCATAACCAGAATCTTGGAACTTCATCTATCCCAGACCCTCGTAACCACGATGATACTAAGTGTGGCGATACATCTGGACCTATATGCACCAGTACTCGGGAAGCCAGACTCCTCTCGCCACTACTAGTATTGAAGCAATTTCGAACATCCTTCGTCCTGAGATACTATAAAATCTGAATGATAGCGATGTGCTCAACAATCTCCTGCAGCTCAACTCCCCGTAAGAAATCAAGTCAGACAGGAGGCACCAAGACAGAACTCCATCACATCGACATCATATAAATTCCAAAAATATCCGCATGATCATAAAAAATTGAGTGAGAAGAGGAGTAGAACTAAAATTATTACGTCCAGATTCCTCACCAGAGCTTAGAAGAGGTGAAAAAAGAATCCTACTCTCTGATATATAACTAGACTCAAAGCCGTTTTTCACTAGATTCAACTCGACCAAGTTCGATCAATCAAGGGGGCTCCTAGGTCGGTACTGCTCTGATACCAACTTGTCACGCCCAAGATGCGGCTCTATCCTTATTTTAGCACGAGGGCCTTAACAGGGATAGAAACGCATCTCGTCGTTTCACAAGAATGGATATTGTTATAAGTACATGTACTGAAAAGATGAGTAAATATGGAATTGGGTTACACTCGCCACAAGCTACATCAAAGTCACATCAGTACATTTCATACAATCATCAAGAAGAGCAGGGTCCGGCTACAGACGAAAACAAACGATAAAAGAACGACGTCCATCCTTCTATCCCAGGATGACGGCCTGGAACCCATCCTAGATCGATGATGAAAAGAAGAAACTCCAAAAGAACAATCATCGCGCTCACGTCATAATATCACCTTACATGTACCTACAATTGGTGTTGTAGTAATCTGTAAGCCACAGGGGACTCAACAATCTCATTACCAAAGGTATCAAGACTAGCAAAGCTTAATTGGTGAGGTATGGTTAAGTGGTGAGGCTGCAGCAAGCGGCTAAGCATTTATTTGGTGGCTAACTTACGAGTACAAGAATCAATAGGGGGATGATCTATGCATAGCGGACGTGAACTAATAATGATCAAATGACTGATCCTGAACACCTACTTACGTCAGACAAAACCCCATCATGTCCTCGATCGAAGAAGGAGCTCACGAAAAATACAGTCACGGTTATGCACTCAGTTGGCAAGTTTTAATTAAGCTTACTTCAAGTTTTCTAGAACCGGATGTTAAACAAAGTTTCCACGTTGCCACATAACCGCGGGCACGACTTTCTGAAAGATTTAACCCTGCATCCTCGATCACAAAACTCGTGATCTCGTCGGACTCCTTAGTGGAAAACCTCAAGTCTAAGATTACCCAAAGCATCACCGGAATCCCGATGCATAAGACATTCGTCAAAGGTAAAACTAATCCAGCAAGGCCGCCTGACGTGTCGACGATCCCGATAGGAGCCGCCTATCTCGTTCTCAGGACACGACGGATGGGCAGGACGTTGGGTTGGCTAAAACCTCGGTGACCAGGGGGCGCCGGACATTGCCCGGTTTGGACCAACACTCATGTGGAGCACAGGCCCACGGGTTGATTAATTACTCCGCGGGTGCCAGCGGGTCCCTATACATTTTTATTAGGTTATTAGGCAAATATAGTACCGAAGTTGGGCCTTACTAGACCAGGTTTAAACTAAAACAAATTATCAAGGTGGTCCCCATAACAACCCCGATCGTGTTACGAGCGCTCAATTATGGAATATAACTCCGGTAGCAGAAACTAAGGGGGCAAAGGTGGAACAAAGCACCAGGCTAGAAAGGCCGAACCTTCTACCTTTTACCAAGTATATAGGTGCATTAAATTAAATAGCATTAATATGGTGATATAACAAGGAACCCATGTTATCACATGGAAGCAACTGCACCTGCAACTAGCAACGCTATCAAATGGTTAAGCAAGCGGTAACATAGTCAATCAGTGGTTTGCTAGGTTATGAACAGGTTGAAGGTTTTCGTGGCAATGTTGAGAGGCTGATATTTAGCAGGTGGTGGGCAGCGAGACATAGCGATAGAAAAGAAACAACTAGCATGGCAATGATAGTCATGGTATATTGGGAAATGGTCATCTTGCCTGAGATCCCGCTGAGAAGAAGAATGACTCTATGAAGCAGACAGACCGATGAAGTCGAACGGGTCCTCACATTCCGACACGCTCGCGGAACTATATCGAGACAAAGCAAACCGGAAACTAGAATCAACACACGATATTCACCAGACAATGCACAACACATATGATGCCTGAATAGTATCAATTATGCACATATGACATGGCAATTCACACAATCAAACACTACACATTAAGTGAAGCTCAATATGCAACGAGTTGCAATTTGACAGAACTCCACATACGAATTATTTAGTTCTCTCTTGTTTAGGTACATGGCAATATTAGTTGTGCTTAAACATGGCAAGAGGTGAAGCGTAATTAAACTACCTATCTAGGCATTTTAAGTGAGGTCGGAAATGATTTATAGCATCTCCGAACTGACCCCACGTGTTACTTTATAATTTTCTCCAGATCTGAACTAACACGTTTTAATATTTGTTAAACAGCAAAATAAAGTGGTTCACGTGATTATATGCGTCGAACTAGTCCATTTACATATATGGAACATCTCCAACGGAGCTACGATTCAAAAGATACGAACACCGCAAGATATGATACCATGAATGCAATGTATATGCGGATGACACTCACAAGCACTCCAAAACATAGAAGCAACAAGATATTATGAAACTACACGAGATTCTAAGCAAGTTTCATATATGACACATTCAAAATGGAGCAACGGTTCAACAAATAAAAGCTACACAAGAAATAACTACAATCGGCCCAAAGCAGCAACATGGCATTTTCTCGAGGCAGCTCATATGGCAGCTGGAGTTTCTCGAAGGTCTCGACTGAGAGGACGTTTAGCCCAGCTCCACTGTCAATGACGGTCTTTGTGACGAGTACGTTGCTGATGGTTGGCGTGCACATCATTGGGAGCTTGCCGGCCATGAACGAGCACCTGAGCTGGTTGCTTGGGTCGAAACAATGGTAGTGTGGGACTAGTTCTGGGGACGCATCGCTTCAGGCCTCGGGAGGGCAGCGTTCACCTCCCAGGCAAACTTCTCGAAGGCGCGGTTGGAGCCTGGGGTCTGGGCGCTGCCCAGGATAGAGGCCACCGCCCTAGCCTCCTGGAAGCCCCTAGCCCCGTCGTCCTGCCTGTCTACATCCCTCTTCCTGGGCTGCAGAGGCAGCGGGGGCAGCCCTGCCTCCCGAGGGCGAGCCTCACGAGGTTGGCCACGACGTTGCCCCTCCTGAGGATAATCACGCCAGCGGTCCTCCTAAGGCTGGCCATGCTAGGGGTCCTCGTGAGGCTATTCACGCCACCCCTGACATGGTTCACGATCATCCCAGCAGCCCCCATTGCGGCCTACTCCGTGCAGGGCTTCTGTCGAACCGTACAGGGCGCCTGTTGAAGAGCTCGACACGAACCAAACAGAGTTCTTGATATTTAAAGCTGTCATGGCCGTTGGTGCCATGGAAGATGCACTTCAGCCCCCCTCCGGATGGGCTCTCTCCCCCTCGGCTATGCTTTGCCTCAGGCTCGGCGGCAAGCACCACTGGGGCCTTCCGCTTCACCTACTTGGCTTTGGCTTTCTTCTCTTCTGGGTTTGCCTCCTGGGGCCCGAGGAGCAACAAGCATCCTTCTTCCGCCTTGGCGCATTTGCTTGCCAAGTTGAACATCTCTAGTGCGGTGCTCATTTAATCGTTCATGGAGAGCTCTTCCTTCATCTTGAGGTCGGTGACTCCTCGGAGAAAGCCGAGATGACGGCCTCGTCCGACGCCTTGGGGATCTTGAGGCGCATGACAGTGAAACATTGTACGAACTTGTGCAGGGTCTCTCCCTCCTGCTGCTTGTCACGTTGCAGGTCGTTCATGGTGGGAGAGCGGTCGTGGGTCCCCTGGAAGTTGGCGATGAAGCACTCGCGCAGGCCATCCCAGGAGGTGATGGACACCTTCGGGAGGTTCAGGAGCCACGAGAGTGCGCCTCCCTTGAGCACCATCGAGAACCAGCACACCATGATCTTGTCGCCTCCTCCTGCCGCCCTGATGCTCAACGTGTAGAGTTGCAGGAAATCAATCGGGTTTTGGGTGCCATCGTAACGTGGGGGCAGGTCGGGCTTGAACATGCAGGGCCACGCGACGGTGTAGAGCTCGAGGACGATGGCAAAGCACCCCACCGATCCAACGGGCACGGTACGCGGTGGGGCTGCTGGGTCTTGTTGCTCCATAGGGTTTGCTTCAAGCGGGGAGCACTCCTGACGCGGGATCTGCAACACTGGTGGCGCGCATGCGTTGGCGCGGCGCCGGCGAATCATCTGGCTGCTCGCTTCATCCCCGGGCCCCACCCTGGTTCACGAGGTCAGGCACATGGTCGCGCTTCCTGCCCGGGCTTGGAATCCGCAACAGGTCACGGTGGTGGGGCTGGCATGTCTGGTTCCTTGTTGTTCGCCAAGTGTCATGGTTTTGTCAAGGCAAATATGTCCTCGTGCAATGACTTAGGTGTGGAGCCATAGCAGCTATGTGGCGCCTTGATAGGGGTTGGTCGGAATCGAGAGACGCGAGCTTTACCCAGCTTCGGCCCCTCCGATGGAGGTAAAAGCCTATGTCTTGCTTGTGTTTCATTGATGAAGATGATGATATCGATTACAAGGGTGCGGAATCGCTACCTCTAATCTTGAGGGTGTCTAATCTGTCTATCTCTAATTAGTTGAACTTGTGAATCTTTTCTATTGAGACGTCCAAAAACTTGACCCTCCTGGGGTGTCCCGCCCTTCCTTATATAAGCTGAGGCAGAGGGTTACATGTAGAGTCCAAGTCGGATTTAAGCTTAACCTATTAGGACTCTCCATCATGGGCTTCTCTTTGTGGGCTTCTGAGGCCCGAGCGGCTTATGATTGGGCGGCTTACAACCAGGCTGCTTACAACCAGGCTTCTTACAACTGGGCTGCTTACAACCGGGCGGCTTACAACTGGGGTACTTAGGCCCTGTTTCTTTAACTGTCCTAGGACTTCTTTTAGTCTCAACTAAAAATTCTCTAGTCCCTATCCGTTTCTTTTCAGTGACTAAACATGGACTAGAGGTCAGTAAATGACATGCAAAAAGACCATGTTACCCCTAGTAATGTACTATAAGTTATTAAATAACATGTTAAAAGTAGGGGCAGTGTTGGAAAAGGTGTCAAAAAGTCCCAAAAATTCCCTCCCATAGAGACTTCTTCCTTTAGTCCCAAATACCCCCTTTTAGTCCTTAAAAGTCCCTCCTGTTTCTTTCACATGGGACTAAAAGGGCCTTTTTTTAGTCCCTAGAGAAAAAGTCCGTGTAAAGAAACACCCCCTTACAACCGAGCTTCTGAGTCCCGGGCGGCTTACGACTAGGCGGCTTACAACCGGGCTTCGGAGTCCCGGGCGGCTTACAACCAGGATTCTGAGTCCTGATACGTCCATTTTGCATCATGCTTTTATGTAGATATTTATCACTTTATGGGTTGTTATTAAACTTCACGGTACAATACTTATGCCTTTTATCACTTATTTTGCAAGGTTTACATGAAGAGGGAGAATGCCGGCAGTTGGAATTCTGGCCTAAAAAAGGAGCAAGTTTGAGATACCTATTCGGCGCAACTCCAAAAGCCGTGAAAATCAACGAGGAATTATTTTGGAATTTATAAAAAATATTGGGCAGAAGAAGTACCAGAGGGGAGCCACGAGGAGGCCACAAGCCTGCTAGGTGCGGCCTACCCCCCTGGCTTCGCCTAGGGGGCTTGTGGGCTGTCAGTTGGCCCTCTGGCTCCCCTATTTTGCTATAAGGAGGGTTTCGTTCCAGAAAAAAATCAAGAGGAGGCTTTCGGGAGGAATCGCCGCCAGAGGGGAGCCACGAGGCGGAACTTGAGCAGAACCAATCTAGAGCTCTGGCAGGGTCGTCCTGCCGGCAAAACTTCCCTCCTGGAGGGGGAAATCATCGCCATCGTCATCACCAACACTCCTCTCATCGGAGGGGACTCGTCACCATCAACATCTTCATCAGCACCATCTCATCTCCAAACCCTAGTTCATCTCTTGTAACCAATCTCCGTCTCGTGACTCCAATTGGTACTTGTAAGGTTGCTAGTAGTGTTAATTACTCTTTGTAGTTGATGCTAGTTGGATTACTCGGTGGAAGATTATATGTTCAGATCCTTTATGTTAGTCAAAACATCTCTGGTCATGAATATTATTATGCTTTGTGAGTAGTCACTTTTGTTCCAGAGGACATGGGATAAGTCATGCTATTAGTAGTCATGTAAATTTGGTATTCGTTCGATTTTTGATGCGATGTATGTTGTTTATCCTCTAGTGGTGTTATGTGAACGTCGACTACATAACACTTCACCAATATTTGGGACTAGAGGAAGGCATTGGGAAGTAATAAGTAGATGAAGGGTTGCTAGAGTGACAGAAGCTTAAACCCTAGTTTATGCGTTGCTTCGTAAGGGGCTGATTTGGATCCACTAGTTTAATGCTATGGTTAGACTTTGTCTTAATTCTTCTTTCATAGTTGCGGATGCTTGCGAGAGGGGTTAATCATAAGTGGGATGCTTGTCCAAGTAAGGGCAACACCCAAGCGCCGGTCGACCCACATATCAAACTATCAAAGTAGCGAACGCGAATCATATGAACATGATAAAACTAGCTTGACAGAAATTCCCATGTGTCCTCGGGAGCGCTTTACCTCCTATAAGAGTTTTTCCAGGCTTTTCACTTTCTAAAAAAGGGATTGGGCCACTTTGCTGCACCGTTGTTACTATTATTACTCGCTACTTGCTACGAATCATCTTACCACACAACTTTCTGTTACCGATAATTTCAATGCTTGCAAAGAATACCTTGCTGAAAACCACTTGTGAGATCCTTCTGCTCCTCGTTGGGTTCGACACTCTTATTGAAAGGACTACGATAGATCCCCTACTCTTGTGGGTCACCAAGACTCTTTTCTGGCGCCGTTTCCGGGGAGTGAAGCGCCTTTGGTAAGTGGAATTTTGTAAGGAAACATTTATATAGTGTGCTGAAATTTATTGTCACTTGTCACTATGTAAACTAATCCTTTGAGGAGCTTGTTCGGGGTATCTTCACCTCGAACAGAAGCACAAGGAGTTGCTCCTCAACCTGCTTCACCCACTAAAAATATTTGCCATGAATTTCCTTCGGGTATGCTTGAGAAACTGCTGGCTAATCCTTTTACATGAGATGGAACACCACATCCCGACTTGCATCTAATCTAGGTAGATGAAGTTTGTGGTTTATTTAAGCTTGCAGGTTTGCCCGAGGATGAGGTCAAGAAGAAGGGAATTCCCTTATCTTTGAGGGGTAAAGCATTGACATGGTATAGGCTATGTGATGTTACTGGATGATGGAACTATAACCGATTGAAATTGGAATTTCATCAAAGGTTTTATCCTATGCATTTCGTACATCTTGATCGGAATTATATTTATAATTTTTGGCCTCGTGACAGAGAAAGTATAGCTGAAGCATGGGGGAGGCTTAAATAAATGTTATATTCATGCCCCAACCATGAGCTCTCGAGAGAAATTATCATTCAGAACTTCTATGCTCGGCTTTCTCATGATAATCGCACCATGCTTGACACTTCTTGTACCGGTTCTTTTATGAAGAGAGACATTGACTTCAAATGGAATTTATTGGAAAGAATTAAACGCAACTCTAAAGATTGGGAGTTTGATGAAGGTAAGGAGTCAGTTATGAATCTCAAGTTTGATTGCGTTAAATCCTTTGTTGAAACAAATACTTTTTGTGGTTTTAGCACTAAATATGGACTTGACTGTGAGATAGTAGCTTCATTGTGTGAATCTTTTGCTGCTCATATTGATCTCCCTAAAGAGAAGTGGTTTAAATATCATCCTCCCTTAGAAGTCAATGTAGTTAACCAAATCCAGTTGAAGTCAAAGTTATTGCTTATAATGATCCTATTGTTCCTAGTGCTTACATTGAGAAACCACCTTTCCCTGTTAGGACAAAGGATCATTTTAAAGTTTCAACTGTGATACGTAGGGGCTACATTAGAACACCTACACCCCTGAGCAAATTAGAGTTGAACCTAGCATTGCTATTATCAAAGATCTCCTGTCCGACAATGTTGATGGCCATGATATTCACTTATGTGAAGATGTTGCTAGAATTGCTAAACCACATGCTAGAGACAAACATAGGCCTGTTGTTGGCACGCCTGTTGTTTCTGTTAAGATAGGAGATCATTGTTATCATGGTTTATGTGATGTGGGTGCTAGTGTTAGTGCAATACCTCCATCCTTAGATGACGAAATTAAAGACGAGATTGCACCCGTTGAGATGGAACCTATTGATGTCACTATGCAGCTTGCCAATAGAGATACTATCTGCCCTTTGGGAATTGTTGAGATGTTGAAGTCTTGTGTGGTAAAACGAAGTATCCTGCTGATTTTATCGTTCTTCCTACCACACAAGATAGCTTTTGTCCCATCATATTTGTAAGACCTTTCCTCAATACTGTCAATGCTCATATTGACTGTGAGAAGCAAACTGTCACTGTTGGCTTTGAAGGTGTGTCACATGAGTTCAATTTCTCCAAGTTTAGTAGACAACCTCATGAAAAAGTGTTGCCTAGTAAGGATGAAATGATTGCCCTAGCTTCTATTGCTGTGCCTCCTACTGATTCTTTAGAGCAATACTTGCTGGAGCATGAAAATGATATGCATATGGATGAAAGGAATGAGATAGATAGAGTTATCTTTGAACAACATCCTATCCTTAAGAATAATTCGCCTATTGAACTGCTTGGAGATCCACCCCCACCAAAGGGTGATCCTGTGTTTGAGCTTAAGTAGTTACCTGATACCCTTAAGTATGCTTATCTCGATAAAAAAGAGATATATCATGTTATTATTAGTACTAGCCTCTCAGAGCATGAAGAAAAGAAGTTACAAAAAACTCTGAGGAAGCACCGTGCTGCTACTAGATATACTCTTGATGATCTTAAGGGCATTAGTCCCACTCTATGCCAACACAAAATTAAAACCCATCCTGATTGCAAACCATTGCCGATCATCAACGGAGATTAAATCCTAACATTAAAGAGGTAGTAATAAAAGAAATACTAAAGCTCCTGGAAGCAGGTATTATCTATCCTGTTGCTCATAGTGACTGGGTGAGTTCGGTGCATTGCGTCCCTATGAAGGGAGGTATTATCGTTGTCCCTAATGATAAGGATGAATTGATCCCTCAGAGGATTATTACTGGCTATAGGATGGTGATTGATTTTAGGAAATTGAATAAGGCCACTAGGAAAGATCATTACCCTTTGCCTTTTATCGACCAAATGCTAGAAAGACTCTCTAAACACACAAACTTCTGCTTTCTAGATGGTTATTCTGGTTTCTCCCAAATACCTATTGCACAATCTGATCAGGAGAAAACCACTTTCACCTGCCCTTTCGGTACCTTTGCTTACAGACGTATGCTTTTGTCTTATGTTATGCACCTACTACCTTTCAAAGATGTACGATGGCTATATTCTCTGACTTTTGTGAAAAGATTGTTGAGGTTTTCTTGGATCACTTCTCCGTTTATGGATCTTCCTTTGATGATTGCCTCAGCAACCTTGATCGAGTCTTGCAGAGATGTAAAGATACCAACCTTGTCTGGAATAGGGAGAAGTGCCACTTTATGGTTAATGAAGGAATCGTCTTAGGACATAAAATTTCTGAAAGAGGTATTGAAGTTGATAAGGCTAAGGTTGATGCTATCAAGAAAATGCCATGCCCTACAGATATCAAAGGTATAAGAAGTTTCCTTGGTCATGCTGGTTTCCATAGAAGTTTCATTAAGGACTTATCTAAGATTTCTAGGCCTCTTACAAACCTCATGCAAAAGGATATTCCTTTTGTATTTTACAATGATTGCGAGGAAGCCTTCGAAATACTTAAGAAGGCCTTGATAACTGCGCCTATTGTTCAACCACCTAATTGGAACTTACCTTTTGAAATCATGTGTGATGCTAGTGTTTATGCTGATGGTGCTATCCTAGGACAAAGAGTTGATAAGAAATTGAATGTTATTCACTATGCTAGTAAAACTCTAGACAGTGCCCAAAGAAACTATGCTACTACGGAAAAGGAATTTTTAGCAATCGTGTTTGCATGTGAAAAGTTCAGATCTTACATTGTTGATTCCAAGGTTAGTATTCACACTGATCATGCTGCTATTAAGTTCTTAGTGTTCTAGGCTTGAGTTTTGCTTTGTGTCACCCCCGATGTATTCGAGTTCGTGAGTCATAGAATAAAGAGTGTTTTAGTTAAGGGCCTTGCTTCATGCCATGATCTGAAAGAAAAGAATGATAAAAGAACAAAAGCATGAAAGATCATGTAATGATCTTATGGCAAGTGATGACTCCACATATAAAAAGAATGTTGATTGAAACTTGTTGTTGGTGGACAAACGTAGACCTTGGTCATTGTTGCAATTAATAGGAAGTAATAAAGAAGGAGAGGTTCACATATAAATATATCATCTTTGACACCATCTATGATTGTGAACACTCACTAAACTATTACATGCTTAGAAGTATATGAATTATGTTTTGTTTGACAACATAATGAATTATGTTTGCTTGGTTCCAAACAATGATTATATGACTAGAGATCCCTTAGCATGTGACGCTTGCTTCCACCTCATTTCAGCCAAAATTTCCGCACCAAGTAGAGATACTACTTATGCATCCATAAACCTTCAACCCAATTTTCCCATGAGAGTCCACCATACCTATCTATCGATTGAATAAGATCCCTCAAGTAGGTTGTCATCGGTGCAGGCAATAAAAATTGCCCCTAAATATGTATGATCTATTAGTGTGTGGAAAATAAGCTTTGTATGAACCTGTGATGAGGAAGACATAAAAGCGACAGAATGCATAATAAAGTTCCTTATCACAGGAGGCAATATAAAGTGACGTTCCTTCACACTAAGAGGACACACATCCAAACCCAAAAGCGCATGACAACCTCTGCTTCCCTCTGCGAAGGGCCTATCTTGTGCCTTTACTTTTTGTCCCTAAAAGAGTCATGGTGATCTACACCAATTCCTTACTTCGCCTTTATCTTGGCTAACGTCATATGCTAGGGAAAGATCTATATTCATATGTCAACTTGGAAGTAAGTATTCATGAATTATTATTGTTGACATTACCCTTGAGGTAAATAGTTGGGAGGCGAAACTATAAGCCCCTATCTTTCTCCGTGCCCGACTCAAACTTTGATCTCATGAGTACCACGTGAGTTTTAGCAATTGTAGAAGATGAAAGGATGATTGACTATGTGGAATTGCTTTACAAGCTCTTATTTGACTCTTTCTGATGTTATGATAAATTGCAATTGCTTCAATAACTATAGGCTATTGGTTGTTAATTCTCAATAAGGTTCTCGATCCATACTTTCCTTTGTGAAGGAATTATCACTTTAGCATAAGAGATGATATGATGATATTGTTGTTCTAACTATGATCATGATGCATGCATGTCCATATCTTGTTTTATCGACACCTCTCTCTCTAAACAGGTGGGCATATTTATTGATCTCGGTTTCCGCTTGAGGACAAGCGAAGTCTAAGCTTGCGGGAGTTGATACGTCCATGTTCCATCATGCTTTTATGTTGATATTTATCGCTTTATGGGTTGTTATGACACTTCACGGTACAATACTTATGCCTTTTCTCTCTTATTTTGCAAGGTTTACATGAAGAGGGAGAATGCCGGCAGCTGGAATTCTGTCCTAAAAAAGGAGCAAGTTTGAGATACCTATTCTGTGCAACTCCAAAAGTCGTGAATACCAACGAGGAATTATTTTGGAATTTATCAAAAATACTGGGCGGAAGAAGTACCTGAGGGGAGCCACCAGGAGGCCACAAGCCTGCTAGGCGCGGCATACCCTCCTGGCCGCGCCTAGGGGGCTTGTGCGCTCCCAGTTGGCCCTCTGGCTCCCCTCTTTTGCTATAAGGAGGGTTTCGTTCCAGAAAAAATCAAGAGGAGGCTTTCGGCAGGAATCGCCGCCGCGACGAGACGGAACTTGAGCAGAACCAATCTAGAGCTTTGGCAGGGTCGTCCTGCCGGGGAAACTTCCCTCCCGGAGGGGGAAATCGTCGCCATCGTCATCACCAACACTCCTCTCAACGGAGGGGACTCATCACCATCAACATCTTCATCAGCACCATCTCATCACCAAAGCCTCGTTCATCTCTTGTAACCAATCTTCGTCTCGTGACTCAGATTGGTACTTGTAAGGTTGCTAGTAGTGTTAGTTACTCTTTGTAGTTGATGCTAGTTGGATTACTCGGTGGAAGATTATATGTTCAGATCCTTTATGCTATTCAAAACCTCTCTGGTCATGAATATTATTATGTTTTGTGAGTAGTCACTTTTGTTCCTGAGGACATGGGATAAGTCATGCTATTAGTAGTCATGTATATTTGGTATTCGTTCGATATTTTGATGCGTTGTATGTTGTTTTTCCTCTAGTGGTGTTATATGAACGTCGACTACATAAAACTTCACCATTATTTGGGCCTAGAGGAAGGCATTGGGAAGTAGTAAGTAGATGATGGGTTGCTAGAGTGACAGAAGCTTAAACCCTAGTTTATGCGTTGCTTCGTAAGGGGCTGATTTCGATCCACTAGTTTAATGATGTGGTTAGACTTTGTCTTAATTCTTGTTTCGTAGTTGCGGATGCTTGCGAGAGGGGTTAAGCATAAGTGGGATGATTGTCCAAGTAAGGGCTGCACCCAAGCGTCGGTCTACCCACATATCAAACTATCAAAGTAGCGAACGTGAATCATATGAACATGATGAAAACTAGCTTGACGCAAATTCGCATGTGTCCTCGGGAGCGCTTTACCTCCTATAAGAGTTTGTCCATGCTTGTCCCTTGCCACAAAAGGGATTGGGCCACTTTGCTGCACCGTTGTTACTATTGTTACTCGCTACTTGCTACGAATCATCTTACGACACAACTTTCTGTTACCAATAATTTCAGTGCTTGCAGAGAATACCTTGCTGAAAACCACTTGTCAGATCCTTGTGCTCCTCGTTGGGTTTGACACTCTTACTTATCGAAAGGACTACGATAGATCCCCTACACTTGTGGGTCATCAAGTCCCGGGTGTCTTACGACCGGGCGGCTTACAACTGGGCTTCTCTTCGAGACTCATCTTCAGGCCCTCGTCTCCATAACTTGACTGTCTGACGGGTCATAACTGACCGCCGAGTCATAATTGTCTACCGGGTCATAACTGTCTGCCGGGTTATGACTATCACCGGGTCATACCGCGGGGTATATCCCCGACATTAGCCCCCAGGTTAGCTTGAATTTATTCATGGTAAGCTCGTGAAATAAGAATAGCAAATATGCTATGGACCGGCTTGCTCCATTGGCCGGTTTATGAAGTGGCTCCTCAGAAATCCGGTCTCTTCTTCATATGAATGAGTCGTATTCACAATCATCTTGCAGGTCCATGTCCTTTTAAAATATTGAGATTACAACACCCATATGTCGTTGAGTCAGCCTCCAATGTTTCTTGGCGGGTTACCTCCACCGGGTCAAAATCATTGATCATGCTGGTCAACAGACTTTTAATTGGCTTGAAATCCATGAAGAAATAAGACCAGTCTTGCTTACATTGACATCTTCAAAGTGCTCTTCAATTGACATATCCGTGTTACCTGTAGCCCCCAAGCTCCAAGTTTATCAGTTCATGATGACTTGGAGATTTGCAATAATATATTTGTCCATGTAGCCCTCAAGTGCCGGGTTGTCTTGCTTGCAACAGCCTGGGACATGTAATTGTCTTATATTTATAAAGCTTCAGTGTGTGATGCACCGGGTCTTCAGTTTGGACCTTATGATCTATAAAACAACTAAGTGTTGTATCCCCCAAGTGTAGGGTTGTCTTGCCTGCATCAACCTTGGACTTTAGAAATTATGATCTGAATAGTGTAGCCCCCAAGTGTCGGGTCGATTCCTTACGGCGACTCGGGACTTCCACGTTCTTCTCCTTTGAAAATAAAACACCATATGATGTAGACCCCAAGGGCCGGGTCATATGCAATAATGTGCAGAGAATATGTAGATCTGGTTATGTAACTTTGAGCAGCAATATGTAGCCCCCAAGGGTCGGGTCATTATGCAATAATGAGCAGGGACTTTGAAGGTCATTATAAAAACGATGAGCCTTTTCTTCCTTGAATCCATACTTTAATAAAGAGCGACCTGTAGCCCCCATGGCCGGTTTATCTCCTTGAAATAGTTGGGTCTATTGATGATGTGATGATTTGAAAGAGTTGTTTGCATTAGCCCCCAAGTGTCATGGTGCATGTTTGCAGCGACATGGGACTTTCATACTTTGATGTAATCCTGATTTGAATAATATAGCCCTCAAATGCCGGGTTGTGTGCCTGCAGTGACTTGGGCTATTCATTCCATTGTAAAAAAGTCCTTGGCCGTGGTTGCCATATGACCCGGCAAATATATGGTTGAGAAATCCATAAGTGTTGTAGTTTACAACAGAGCACAAGTTGAAGAAATCCAAGAGCCGGTCAATTAGATGACCAGGCATTATATGTGATAGGGCAGCTCTCCGACAATAGTCTATTCTTCCGAGCTGGCGTTAAAACCCCAATCATTTAACACTGGTTATGATAAACCATGATGAAAATCCAGCCAAATTGGCAAATAAAGATTTATTTGCTCGTGCAAAAAAAAGTATGCTTTGACCCGGTTTGAAGACTCGCATGATATGTATGTATGATGCAAGATGCACTGCAATATGATGCGTGTACATGGTAGAATAATGCTGACAACACCATAGTATGGCATAAAGTTATTTTTAAAAAGCCAACTCAGTGAGTCATGGCAGTCGGCTCAGTGAGTCACGGAGGGTAGGACGAGCTCTCAAGGCTCTAGTGGTACCTAAAAAAGGTTAAGCTGGCTCAGTGAGTCACAGCGGCTGGCTCAGTGAGTCACGGCGGCCGGCTCAGTGAGTCACGATAGGGTAGGGCGAGCTTGCAAGGCTCTAGTGCTACCCTAAAGAGGCTTTTGCAGCAGCCTTAGTTGTTTAGACTGGCTGATCAGGCGCGAGTCAAGCTTCAGTGAAGAAGGTTCACTGAACCCATGGTTTGTCTATTTTCCATATGTCGGCTCCCACAAGAACCCTTCATGTTTTAACCAAGGCGAGTTCAGGGCCCGATCTAGATGGCTGACGCTCGCCGGGCTCGCACCGAGCGTCGCGCCACCCACGTTGCTCAGACGGTGCTCGTAGTACCCGCCGGCACGCGCCGGTCACCATCGCCCAAGGTGAATGCTGCCACGAGCCCCAATGCTCAAGAACAACATGGTTCCTCCCAGCTGGCTACCGAGCTGCCCGATGGCCTCACCGCATGGTCGGCGCGTGCTTGCCATGGCCACCGAGCGCCCCGGTCGGAGATCCCGCATGGACGGCGCGCGCTTGCCATGGCCGAAGATGCACCATGGCCGACGCGCGCTTGCCATGGCCACCGAGCTGCTCTGCTACCAGCCCGCCCTTGACCGTCACAACGACTGGCTCCAGCGCATCGAGGAGCATGTCGTCGCTGTCGGTGATTCCACGGCGCTCTCCTGCTCGTTTTGACCCCACCTGTCCTCGGCAAACAACGAGGAGCAAGACGCGCCACCCCCACCTCCGTAGCGTGGCTCGTGCCCCGAGGCAGGAAGCACGTCCCCGTGACCGGCCTCGCTAACCCAAGGCGGGGCCAGGAGATGAATCAAGCTGTCAGGTGGTCCCTCGGCCACATGCCAACGGGCGCATGCTCCCAGCGCGGCAAATCCCGCGCCGCGAGCGTGCCCCACTCGAAGCAGACCCATTGGAGTAACAAGACCCATTGGAGTAACTTGTCTGGCCGGTGGGGTGCCTCGCCATCGCCCCTGAGCTCTACCAACTGCGTGTCCATGCAATTTCAAGACCGATCTACCCCCGCGCTATGACGGCACCCTGGACCCGGCCAAGTTCATGCAACTCTACACGCTGAGTATCAGGGTGGCAAGAGGGGGCGACAAGGTCATGGCGTGCTGGTTCCCCATCGCGCTCAAGAGCGGCACACGCTCTTGGCTCCTCAACCTCCCAAGGGCGTCCCTCACCTCCTCGGATGATCTACATGAACGCATCATAGCCAACTTCTAGGGCACCCGCGACCGTGCTCCCACCATGAACGACCTGCGGCGCATCAAGCAGCAGGAGGTGGAGATCCTGCACAAGTTCATACGGCGCTTCACAGCCATGCGCCTCAAGATCCCCAAGGCGTCGGATGAGGCGGTCATCTCGGCCTTCTCTGACGAAGTCACCTGCCTCAAGATGAAGGAGGAGCTCACCATGAGTGATGAGATGAGCACTGCACTGGAGATGTTCAACCTGGCAAACAAGTGCACCAGGGCTAAAGAAGGTCTCTTGTCACTCCTAGGTCCTCAGGCGGCGGAACCAGAAGAGAAGAAGACCAAGGCCAAGGAGACAAAGCGCAAAGCTCCGGCGGTGCTTGCAGCCGATCCTGAGGAGAAGCACGGCCGAGGGGGAGAGCGTCTGTCAGGAGGGGGGCCAACGTGCATCTTCCACGGCACCAGCGGCCATCATACCTCCGAGTGCCACGAGCTCCGACTGGTCCGTGCCGAGCACTTCAGCACGCGCCCCGGACGGGGAGACAGAGGCCCTGCGCGCGGCGGTGGTCACAGTGGAGGCTGCTGGGATGACCGGGAGCTGCGTCAGGGGTGGCATGACCAGCCTCATGAAGGCCGTTTGTGCAACCAGCCTAAGGAGGACCGTTGGCGTGACGACCTTCAGGAGGGGCAACGAAATGGTCAGCCTTGTGAGGCTGGGCTGCCTCCGCCACCCAGAAGGAGGGATGAAGACATGCAGAATGATGGGGCTGGGGGCTTCCAGGAGGTTAGGGCGGTGGCCTCCATCCTAGGAGGTGCCCAGACCCAGGCCTCGAACCGCGCCTTCAAGCTATTCGCCTTGGAGGTGAACGCCGCTCTCCCAAAACCTGAAGCGATGTGCCTCCTCAACTGGTCCTAGACAACCATCACCTTCGACCCAAATGATCAACTCAGGTGCTCGTGCATGGTCGGCAAGCTCCCCATGATGTGCACCCCGACCATCAGCAACGTCCTCGTCACCAAGACCGTTATCGACAGTGGAACGGGGCTCAACGTTCTTTCGGTTGAGACCTTCAAGACACTCTAGCTGTCGTACAAACTACTCATGCCGACCAAGCCCTTCTCAGGAGTCACAGAAGGGTCCACTGTGACCATCGGGCAGGTGCGTCTACCATTCACCTTTGGCAAGAGCAAGAACTACCACACTGAGGTCATCGCCTTCGACGTCGCGCATATCCACCTGCCGTACAACACGATCCTTGGGTACTCGGCTCTCGCTAAGTTCATGGTAGAGACCCACTATGGCTACAACGTCCTCAAGATGCCAGGGAGAGGCAGCGGCATCACCATCACCTATGATGAGAAGGATGTTGTCTGTACACTCGAGCGCTCCTACCGCACCCAGGCGCCGGAACGCTTGGACGACGAAGAAGACGAGCCACCTCGCGAGGACCCACGCAAGAAGAAGAAGCAGCTCCTCCACATGGAGCACCCTGGGACTTCGGGCTCCATGCCCACTGATGACCCACAAGTATAGGGGATCTATCGTAGTCCGTTCGATAAGTAAGAGTGTCGAACCCAACAAGGAGCAGAAGGATCTGACAAGTGGTTTTCAGCAAGGTAATCTCTGCAAGCACTGAAATTGTCAGTAACAAGTAGTTGTGTGACAAGATGATTCGTAGCAAGTAGCAAGTAACACCGGTAACAAAGGTGCAGCAAAGTGGCCCAATCCCTTTTGTAGCAAGGGACAAGCCTGGACAAACTCTTATAGGAGGTAAAACGCTCCCGAGGACACATGGGAATTTCTGTCAAGCTAGTTTTCATCATGTTCATATGATTCGCGTTCGCTACTTTGATAGTTTGATATGTGGGTGGACCGGTGCTTGGGTACTTCCCTTACTTGGACAATCATCCAACTTATGATTAACCCCTCTCGCAAGCATCTGCAACTACGAAAGAAGAATTAAGACAAAGTCTAACCATAGCATTAAACTAGTGGATCCAAATCAGCCCCTTACGAAGCAACGCATAAACTAGTGTTTAAGCTTCTGTCACTCTAGCAACCCATCATCTACTTACTACTTCCCAATGCCTTCCTCTAGGCCCAAATAATGGTGAAGTGTTATGTAGTCAACGTTCACATAACACCACTAGAGGAAATACATATACAACACATCAAAATATCGAACGAATACCAAATTCACATGACTACTTATAGCATGACTTATCCCATGTCCTGAGGAACAAAAGTGACTACTCACAAAGCATAATCATATTCATGACCAGAGAGGTAATGATTAGCATCAAAGATCTGAACATATAATCTTCCACCAAGTAATCCAAGTAGCATCAACTACAAAGAGTAATTGACACTACTAGCAACCTTACAAGTACCAATCGGAGTCGCGAGACGGATATAGGTTACAAGATATGAAGTAGGGTTTGGAGATGAGATGGTGTTTATGAAGATGTTGATGGTGATGAGTCCCCTCCGATGAGAGGAGTGTTGGTGATGACGATGGCGACGATTTCCCCCTCCATGAGGGAAGTTTCCCCGTAGGATGACCCTGCCGGAGCTCTAGATTGGTTCTGCTCAAGTACCGCCTCGTGGCGGCAGCGATTCCTCCCGAAAGCCTCCTCTTAATTTTTTTCTGGAACGAAACCCTTCTTGTAGCAAAAAAGAGGTGGCAGAGGGCCAACAGGGTGCCCACAAGCCCCCTAGGCGCGGCCAGGGGGGCCGCGCCTAGCAGGCTTGTGGCCTCCTGCTCGCTCCCCTCTGGTACTTCTTCGACCCAGTATTTTTTATAAATTCCAAAATAAATCCTCGGTTATTTTCACGTCTTTTGGAGTTGCACGGAATAGGTATCTCAAACTTGCTCCTTTTTTAGGCCAGAATTCCAGCTGCCGACATTCTCCCTCTTCATGTAAACCTTGCAAAATAAGAGAAAAAAGGCATAAGTATTGTACCATGAAGTGTAATAACAGCCCATAAAGCGATAAATATGAACATGAAAACATGATGCAAAATGGGCGTATCAACTCCCCCAAGCTTAGACCTCGCTTGTCCTCAAGCGAAAGCCGAGATCAATAAATATGCCCACATGTTTAGAGAGAGAGGTGTGGACAAAACAAGATACGGACATGCAGGCATCATGATCATGTTCACAACGGCAATACCATCATATAAACTCTTATGACAAAGTGATAATTCCTTCACAAAGTAAAGTATGGATCAAGAACCTTACTGAGAATTAACAACAGATAGCCTATAGTCATTGAAGCAATTGTAATTTATCATAAATTCGGAAAGAGTCAAATATGAGCTTGTAAAGCAAATCCAAATACTCAATCATCTTTTCGTTTTGTACAATTGCTACAACTCACGTGGTACTCATGAGATCAAAGTTTCAGTTGGACACGGAGAAAGATAGGGGATTATAGTTTCACCTCCCAACTATTTACCTCAAGGGTAATGTCAACAATAATAATTCATGAATACTAACTTCCAAGTTGACATATGAATATAGATCTTTCCCTATCATATGACGTTAGCCAAGATAAAGGCGAAATAAGGAATTGGTGTAGATCACCATGACTCTTTCAAGGGCAAAAATTAAAGGTACAAGATAGGCCCTTCACAGAGGGAAGCATAGGTTGTCATGCGCTTTTGAGGTTTGGATGTGTGTCCTCTTAGTGCGAAGGAATGTCACTTTATATTCCCACCTGTGATAAAGAACTTTATTATGCAGTCTATCGCTTTTATGTCTTCCTCATCACAGGTTCGTACAAAGCTTATTTTCCACACACTAATAGATCATACATATTAGGGAGCAATTTTTATTGCTTGCACCGATGACAACTTACTTGAAGGATCTTATTCAATCCGTAGGTAGGTACGGTGGACTCTCATGGCAAAAGTGGGTTGAAGGTTTATCGATGGACAAGTAGTATCTCTACTTAGTGTGGAAGTTTTGGCTAATATGAGGTGGAAGCATTCTTTACATGCTAAGGGATCTCTAGTCACATAACATTGTTTGGAACCAAGCAAACACAATTCATTATGTTGTCTTCGTTGTCCAACATCTACTTCTAAGCATGTAATAGTTTAGTGAGTGTTCACAATCATAGATGGTGTCAAAGATGATATATTTATATGTGATCTTCTCCTTCTTTATCACTTCCTATTAATTGCAACAATGACCAAGGTCTATGTTCGTCCACCCTCAACAAGTTTCAACCATCATTCTTTTTATATGTGAAGCCATCACTTCCCATAAGATCATTACATGATCTTTCATGCTTTTGTTCTTTTCTCAATCTTTTGATAATGGCATGAGGCAGGGCCCTTAACTAAAACTCTCTTTATTATATGGGTCACGAGCTCGAATACATCGGGGGTGACACAAAGCAAAACTCAAGCCTAAAACACTAAGAACTTTATTCTACTAGAGCAAGATAAAACCAAAATGGATCAAACTAAGAAAAGGTAAAGGCAAAAGATGTGATGGTGATACAATACCGGGGCAACTCCCCCAAGCTTGGCACAAGCCACGGGGATTGGATTGCCCATACCCATGCTTAGTTGTCTTCCTTTGGAGGTGATGGTGGTGGAGTTGTTTTGTCTTGCAATTCCAAGAGGACCATCAATCTTTGATTTATACCTTGGAGCTCTGCTATATGTTTCTCCAGCAAAACAACCTCACGAGTGAGATAAGTATTACGAACACGAGTTATTTCACGTAACCTCAAGAGCTTGATCAAGGATGGAGGTAAAAGGTGGAGGTAAGGTTGAAGAAAATCCTCTTCCTCAGCTTCTTCCTTGTTGAGCACAGATTGCCCTTGGTCCAACGCCGAATTCTTCTCCTTACTTTTGCCCTTAGTTTCTTTAGGTAGCCTCTCCTTGGCCTCCATGACCTCCATTCTTTTCAGATCAGCATTTACTTGTTCATCGACTTGATGGAGATCATTCTCCCCACAGATTCCTGAGACGACATCTTGTTCTAAATCTGCGGCAGAAAACATGCTCGAAACGAAAACAGAGGAAATTTGTGTGATACGAGGGTCAGACCTTTCGGGAGAATATATAATGATTTTTTTCCGACCAGAAGGAGTACACCGCAAGAAAACGGAGTCCGGGAGGCACACGAGATGCTCACAAGCCCCCCAGGCGCGGCCAGGGGGTGGCCCGCGCCTGGCAGGCTTGTCGCCTCCTCGTGCGCTTTCCGGACTACTTTAATTTTTTTTATTTTTTCAAAAAATCCAAAACAGAGAAAAATTCCTATTGAAAAAGTTTTGGAGTCGGTTTACATACCGAATCACATACCTCTTTGTTTTTGGAGTCTGAAACAGGCTGATAAATATCCCTTATGTACTCCTCCGGAGTTACGGTATTGATAATATTGCTTTCAACATTTATGGGAGTACGTGAGATATAATGCTTGATTCTCTGCCCATTTACCACTCTCGGAAAATTACCTTCCGTGTTGTTGATCTTGATGGCACCGAAACGATATACTTCCTCAACAATGTAATGACCTTCCCATTTAGAGAGAAGCTTGCCTACAAAAAATCTTAAACGAGAATTATATAGCAAGACATAATCACCTACATTGAACTCACGTTTTTGTATCCTTTTATCATGCCACCTCTTAACCTTTTCTTTGAACAACTTGGCATTCTCATATGCCTGAGTTCTCCATTCATCAAGCGAGCTTCTTAGACAAATTCTTTCTAGACCTATTGACAGTCTTTTGCAGAATTAGTTTAATCGCTCTATTGCTTAGCTCAACTTGACCAGTGGACTGAGGGTGATAGGGAGATGCAATTCTATGGTTGACATCATACTTAGCAAGCGTTTTACGGAAAGCACCATGAATGAAATGTGAGCCACCATCAGTCATTAGATATCTAGGGACTCCAAATCTAGGGAAAATAACTTCTTTAAACATCCTGATATGGGTGTTGTGATCAGCACTTCTAGTCGGGATAGCTTATACCCACTTAGTAACATAATCAACACCAACTAGGATATGAGTATACCCGTTGGATTTTGGAAAAGGTCCCATATAATCAAAGCCCCAAATATCAAATGGTTCAATGACTAGTGAATAATCCATAGGCATTTCCTAATGTTTACCGATATTACCTATGCTTTGACATTCGTGACAAGATAAGACAAACTTACAGGCATCCTTGAAGAGAGTGGGCCAATAGAAACCTGATTGCAATACCTTGTGTGCAGTTCTATCTCCCGCATGGTGTCCTCCGTAGGCCTCGGGGTGACACTTCTATAGGATCAGTCCCTATTCATGTTCAGGTACACAACGTCTAATAACGCCATCTACTCCTTCCTTATAAAGGTGAGTATCATCCCAAAAGTAATGTCTCAAATCAAAGAAGAATTTCTTCTTTTGCTGGTATGTGAAACTAGGTGGTATATATTTGGCAAAGATATAATTTGCATAATCAGCATACCACGGTGGACTACGTGAAGTATTGATGACATTCAATTGCTCATCACGAAAGCTATCATCAATAGGTTGTGGGTCATCAAGGACATTCTCCAACCTAGACAAGTTATCTGCTACTCGGTTCTCAACACCCTTCCTGTCGACAACATGCAAATCAAATTCTTGTAGCAAGAGAACCCATCTTATAAGTCTAGGTTTAGCGTCTTTCTTTTCCATGAGGTACTTAATAGCAGCGTGATCAGTGTGAATAGTGACTTTGGAATCAACTATGTAGAATCTGAACTTTTCACATGCAAACAAGACTGCTAAAAATTCCTTTTCAGTTGTAGCATAGTTTCTTTGGGCACTGTCCAGAGTTTTACTAGCATAGTGAATAACATTCAACTTCTTATCAACTCTTTGTCCAAGGACAGCACCAACAACATAATCACTAGCATCACACATGATTTCAAAAGGTAAGTTCCAATCAGGTGGTTGAACAATAGGTGTAGTTATCAAAGCCTTCTTAAGTATTTCGAAGGCTTCCTCACAATCATCGTCAAAAACAAAAGGAATACCCTTTTGCAAGAGATTGGTAAGAGGCCTAGAAATCTTAGAGAAGTCTTTAATGAACCTTTTATAGAAACCAACATGACCAAGGAAACTTCTTATACCTTTGATCTCTGTGGGGCATGGCATTTTCTCGATTGCATCAACCTTAGCCTTATCGACTTCAATACCTCTTTCAGAAATTTTATGTCCTAAGACGATGCCTTCATTAACCATAAAGTGGCACTTCTCCCAATTCAAGACAAGGTTGATATATTTACATCTCTTCAAGACTCGATCAAGGTTGCTGAGGCAATCATTAAAAGAAGACCCATAAATAGAGAAGTCACGCATGAAAACCTCAACAATCTTTTCACAAAAGTCAGAGAATATAGCCATCATACATCTTTGAAAAGTGGCAGGTGCATTACATAAGCCAAAAGGCATATGTCTGTACGCAAAGGTACCGAACGGGCAGGTGAAAGTGGTTTTCTCCTGATTAGATTGTGCAACCGGTATTTGGGAGAAACCAGAATAACCATCTAGAAAGCAGAAGTGTGTGTGTTTAGACAGTATTTCTAGCATTTGGTCGATAAAAGGCAAAGGGTAATGATATTTCCTAGTGGCTTTATTCAATTTCCTAAAATCGATCACCATCCTATAGCCAGTATTAATCCTCCGTGGGATCAATTCATCCTTATCATTTGGGACAACAGTAATACCTCCCTTCTTAGGGACGCAATGCACCGAACTCACCAAATCACTATGAGAAATAGGATAGATAATACCTGCTTCCAAGAGCTTTAGTATTTCTTTTCTTACTACCTCTTTCATCTTAGGATTTAATCTCCATTGATGATCGGCAACTGGTTTGGAATCAGGATCGGTTTTAATCTTGTGCTGGCATAGAGTGGGACTAATGCCATTAAGATCATCAAAAGTATATCCAATAGAAGCACGGTGCTTCCTCAGAATTTTTAGTAACTTCTTATCTTCATGCTCTGAGAGGCTAGCACTAATTATAACAGGATATATTTGTTTTTCATCAAGATAACCATACTTAAGAGTATCAGGCAATTGTTTAAGCTCGATCACAAGATCACCCTTTGGTGTGGGTGGTTCTCCAAGTAGTTCAACATGCAAATTATTCTTAAGGATAGGATATTGTTCAAAGATAACTCTATCTATCTCATCCCTTTCATCCATATGCATATCGTTCTCATGATCAAGAAAGTATTGCTCTAAAGGATCAGTAGGAGGCACGGCAATAGAAGCTAGGGCAATAGTTTCATCCTTACTAGGCAACTCTTTTTCATGAGGTTGTCTACCAAACTTGGAGAAATTGAACTCATGTGACACACCTTCAAAGGCAAGAGTGAGAGTTTGCTTCTCACAATCAATCTGAGCATCGACAGTATTGAGGAAGGGTCTGCCAAATTTGATGGGACAAAAGATATCTTGTGTGGTCGCAAGAACGACAAAATCAGCAGGATACTTCGTTCTACCACACAAGACTTCAACATCGCTAACAATTCCCACGGGGCAGATAGTATCTGTATTGGCAAGCTGAATAGTGACATCAATGGGTTCCATCTCAACGGGTGCAATCTCGTCTTTAATTTCCTCATATAAGGATTGAGGTATTGCACTAACACTAGCACCCACATCACATAAACCATGATAACAATGATGTCCTATCTTAACAGAAACAACAAGCGTGCCAACAACAGGCCTATGTTTGTCTCTAGCATGAGGTTTAGCAATTCTAGCAGCATCTTCACAGAAGTGAATATCATGGCCCTCGACATTGTCGGATAGAAGATCTTTGATAATAGCAATGCTAGGTTCAACTCTAATTTTCTCAGGGGGTGTAGGTGTTCTAATGTAGCCCCTACGTATCACAGTTAAAGCTTTAGAATGATCCTTTATCCTAACAGGGAAATGTGGTTTCTCAATGTAAGCACTAGGGACAATAGGATCATTATAGGCAATGACTTTCTCTTCAACTGGATTGGGTTTAACTACATTGAATTCTAAGGGAGGATGATATTTAAACGACTTCTCTTTAGGGATATCTATATGAGCAGCAAATGATTCACACAATGAAGCTACTATCTTAGAGTCAAGTCCATACTTAGCACTAAAATCACAAAAAGTATTTGTTTCAACAAAGGATTTAACGCAATCAAACTTGAAATTCATACCTGACTCCTTACCTTCATCAAGCTCCCAATCTTCAGAGTTGCGTTCAATTCTTTCCAGTAAATTCTATTTTAAGTCAATATCTCTCTTCATAAAAGAACCGGTACAAGAAGTATCAAGCATGGTCCGATCATCATGAGGAAGCCGAGCCTAGAAGTTCTGAATGATAATTTCTCTCGAGATCTCATGGTTGGGGCATGAATATAACATTGATTTAAGCCTCCCCCAAGCTTGAGCGATGGTTTATCTGTCACGAGGCCAAAAATTATAAATATAATTCCGATCACGATGTACTAGATGCATAGGATAAAAGTTTTGATGAAATTCCAATTTCAACCCGTTGTAGTTCTATGATCCAGTATCATCACATAGCTTATACAATGTCAATGCTTTATCCCTCAAAGATAAGGGAAAGACCTTCTTCTTGACCTCATCCTCGGGAAAACCTGCAAGCTTAAATAAACCACAAACTTCATCTACATAGATTAGATGCAAGTCGGGATGTGATGTTCCATCTCCCGTAAAAGGATTAGCCAGCAGTTTCTCAAGCATACCCGAAGGAAATTCATAGAAAATATTTTCAGTAGGTGCAGCAGGTTGAGGAGCAACTCCTTGTGGTTCCGTTCGAGGTGAAGATACCCCGAACAAGCTCCTCAAAGTATTAGTATCCATAGAAACAAGTGACAATAAATTTCAGCACACTATATAAATGTTTCCTTACCAAAGGCGCTTCACTCCCCGGCAACAGCGCCAGAAAACAGTCTTGATGACCCACAAGTATAGGGGATCTATCATAGTCCTTTCGATAAGTAAGAGTGTCGAACCCAACGAGGAGCAGAAGGATCTGACAAGTGGTTTTCAGCAAGGTAATCTCTAAAAACACTGAAATTGTCGGTAATAAGTAGTTGTGTGACAAGATGATTCGTAGCAAGTAGCAAGTAACAAAGGAACAAAGGTGCAGCAAAGTGGCCCAATCCCTTTTGTAGCAAGGGACAAGCTTGGACAAACTGTTATAGGAGGTAAAACGCTCCCGAGGACACATGGGAATTTCGGTCAAGCTAGTTTTCATCATGTTCATATGATTCGCGTTTGCTACTTTGATAGTTTGATATGTGGGTGGACTGGTGCTTGGGTACTGACCTTACTTGCACAAGCATCCCACTTATGATTAACCCCTCTCGCAAGCATCCGCAACTATGAAATAAGAATTAAGACAAAGTCTAACCATAGCATTAAACTAGTGGATCCAAATCAGCCCCTTACGAAGCAACGCATAAACTAGTGTTTAAGCTTCTGTCAGTCTAGCAACCCATCATCTACTTACTACTTCCCAATGCCTTCGTCTTGGACCAAATAATGGTGAAGTGTTATGTAGTCGACATTCACATAATATCAATAGTGGAAAAACAACATACAACACATCAAAATATCGAACGAATACCAAATTCACATGACTACTTATAGCATGACTTATCCCATGTCCTCGGGAACAAAAGTGACTACTCACAAAGCATAATCATATTCATGACCAGAGAGGTAATGAGTAGAATCTAAGATCTGAACATATAATCTTCCACCAAGTAATCCAACAAGCATCAACTACAAAGAGTAATTCACACTACTAGCAACCTTACAAGTACCAATCGGAGTTGGGAGACGGACTTTGGTTACAAGAGAAGAACTAGGGTTTGGAGATGAGATGGTGTTGATGAAGAAGTTGATGGTGATGAGTCCCCTCCGATGAGAGGAGTGTTGGCGATGACGATGGCAACGATTTCACCCTCCGGGAGGGAAGTTTCCCCGGCAGGACAACCCTGCCGGAGCTCTAGATTGGTTCTGCTCAAGTTCCACCTCGTGGCGGCGGCGATTCCTCCCGCAGGCCTCCTCTTAATTTTTTCTGGAATGAAACCCTTCTTGTAGCAAAATAGGGGGGCAGAGGGCCACCAGGGTGCCCACAAGCCCCCTAGGCGCGGCCAGGGGGCGCGCCTAGCAGGCTTGTGGCCTCCTACTGGCTCCCCTCTGGTACTTCTTCGGCTCTGTATTTTTTATAAATTCCAAAATAAATCCTCATTGATTTTCACGACTTTTGGAGTTGCGCAGAATAGGTATCTCAAACTGGCTCCTTTTTCAGGACAGAATTCCAGTTGCCGTCATTCTCCCTCTTCATGTAAACCATGCAAAATAAGAGAGAAAAGGCATAAGTATTGTACCGTGAACTGTAATAACAGCCCATAAAGCGATAAACTCAACATGAAAGCATGATGCAAAATGGGCGTATCACCCAGGGACGGGGTCATGCCTCCCATCGCATAGGAAGGTGCGCTCGGCGCCCCCCTTGGGTCAGGCCTAGGGCTCCCACCGGGGAGGTTCCCGGCCTGACCAGTGAGCCGAGGGTGCCGCTCGAGCTCAACCCGAGGGCGCACTCCACCGTGCGTCCGCCCAGCTCCCGTGAGTCTGTCATCAAAGCAATCCAAGAGCTTCGAGAGGCCAAGGCCGTGTAGGGCAGGGACTGCCCTGCATCACCAATCGCAGTCGCCGTCGTCGGCACAGATGATCGGCCCCGCATCTGCATCAACCCGCTTGCAATCGATAGAATTGCGGCTCAATGCCCCTTTTGGCCCGCTCGAACTGACCATCGATGGGTGTGCCCGGGCTGGGGAACGCAGCTGCTACCTACCGGCGGCTCCAGCAGGCCATGCTCATGCCTTGCCCGCTGGGGCGTGGTGAGGAAGAGGAGAAGATGCTCGGTCCAAGTGAAGGTCCGAAGCCTCGGGAGACGACGGACCCATGATGGTCGCCATCATGGAAGCAGGAGATTGGGCTACGACGGCGCCCTCGGCCATTTCAGCGGCATGGCCGCCAGGTGACTTTTTGTTGGGTGCTGCCAGGTAACTTTTTGGCCCACTCTGTCTGAGGGCGCCCACAGGGCCATGTGGCATCCAGGACTTCAGGGAACTCCCCAGCCGCTACTTTCAATTACACATCCTTCAGTTGTTTCTGTCGCACCCACTTAGAACCCTAATGCTCTACCTTGCTTGCATCTTTGGGCGGTCGGCCCCCCGTTTGGGGGCTCCGACCGAAACTTATCCTTGCAAGCCTCCTGATGCAGCAGATGCCCAACCTCACTCCCGAAGAAGAAGAAGTCAGTAGGGTTTACCTATGACCCAAAAGGAATCATGCGCCTATGCCTCGGGGGTAGGGACACTCGCGAGGCCAAAGCGTCCTCGCGACCTCCTATATACACCCCCCCCCCCCCCCCGTGACACTCTCACGTAATAACGATCTGCGGCTGTATACGCCCGGGGCCCCCCGAGGACGCGGAGGGGTCCCTCCCACGCCTAGTGGCAGCCCTACGGTCCGCGCTTGGGAGAATATGGAGGGAATCAACTCAGTCCACCAATGACTATGTCCGCAGCACGCAAGGAAATAAACTCAGTCCGCCATAGACTATGACCATAGGTGGCAACGAAATCAAGATAGTCCACCAATGACGATGCCCGTAGCTGGCAAGAAAACGAACATAGTCCGCCAATGACTATGCCCACAGCTGGCCAGGGAATCAACCCAGTCCACCTAGGACTACGCTCACACCTAGTGCGGGGGACGGACAACTGGAGGTACGGAGCCGCTCGTACGTCAAGCAGGACCCTAAGCATCGCAACTCAAGGGCCTAACTACACCTGTAGCCCCTTCCCTCTTGGGCCATCCTGGAATCCGGTCGGTTCAATGGTAGTGGAGGTACGCTGGGGTGGACCCTGCCAATGCAGAGCCTAGTGCGCTCAACAAGCCACTTAAAAACTCTTAGAGAGAACGATGGAGTCACTCGTACGTCAAGGGGGACTCTTGAGCATCGTGATTCAAGAGCCTGAACTGCGCTCGTAGCCCCTTCCCTCTCGGGTCGCCCACGCGGTCCAACATCGGTGTAGGTATGCACGGGGCAGGCCTTGCCGACGCAGAGTGCTGAAGGAGTTTGGGAGTCTCAAATTGTCAGTTTCCTAGGACGGACATTGGAGTCACTTGTACGTTAAGGGGGACTCCTGAGCATCGCGACTTAGGGGCCTAACTGCGCTCGCAGCCCCTTCCCCCTTTGGGACGTCCTGGTATCCGATCGGTCCAATGGAGGCGGAGATACGCACGGGGCGGGCCATGCCAACGCAGAGTGGTGAAGGTGTTCTAAAGTTTCGAAATCCTCGCCATCTTCACCTCATGACAGTTGCTCGCACGTCATGGGGGACTCCTGAGCATCGCGACTCAGGGCCCAACTGGACCCGTAGCCCCTCACCTCTTGGGCCGTCCTGGAATCCGGTCGGTTCAATGGCGGATGAGGTATGCACGGACCGGGCCCCGCCGACACAGAGTATCATAGCAAACATGAAAGAAACGAGGCGAAGAAAACATTCTAGCAGTCACCCAGTTATTACAAGACTTAACAAGTTCTTGAAAACGCAAATGAGTTTGACGCCTCCACAAGGTACGATGTGCATTGCACGGAAAAAACAGGGGGAAGAATTCAGGAGGAACCGCCGCCGTCGGTCGCTCCATCTTCACGGGGCTTATCATTGGCGCCGGTGGCGTCGTCTTCCCCGCCGTCGGCTCCAGCGGCATCCGGAGATGGGGGAACTGCAACACGGGTGAACTTCTTCACCAACGCCTCCACGGGGTCCATCACTGGCTCCGCAATGCTGTCGTGGGCGAACCTCTTCACCAACACCTCCACGGGGCCCTTCACCGGCTCCGCAGCGCTGTCGCGGGCCTCAGTAGGGACCGGCAGGATCACGGAGTCGAAGTCTGTTGGGGCATAGTTTATGCCTAAGTAATTTTGATGATTGGTGACAGTACCGCAAAGGACTAACCGTGTGTGTTAAGATTTCAGATAACACACGTCAACGGCACAAGACGACTCGCCCCCTCGTTCGTGGAACAGAAGCACGGCGTTCTCTACGATTCTCTTTATTTGAGTCATAGGAAAGCCGTACTATTAAGAGGGGAACCGTAGTGGAAAGGTTTGGGTGGAATCAATCTTGCACGCGCACACTTCACATATTTTCCCCCTTGCCGGCATCTTTGGACTGGCTCCCACCTTTGTGTTTCCTTCTTCTTTGCAAATGGTCCCCCAGCGGTAGTACCGCTGGGCTTAGCGGTAGTACCGCTGGCCCTAGCCGTAGTACCGCTGGAGTCCTAGCGGTAGTACCGCTGCAGTCAGCGCTAGTACCGCTAGCTGGCGGTAGTACCACCCCTGGTCAGCGGTAGTACCGCTCCAGGAGCTCAGTACCGCCTCCCTAGCGGTTGTACGTGGACGGACCTTTTTGCGAAGACTTTCTTGGGGGTGGTAGTGCTTATGCACTACCAGGGGCCCAGCGGTAGTACCGCTGCAGCCAGCAGTAGTACCACTGGAGAGCCAGCAGTAGTACCGCTGCAGCCAGCGGTAGTACCGCTCGAGTGCTAGCGGTAGTACCGCTGCATCCAGCGGTAGTACCGCTAGGCTCGGGCTATGAGTGGGAAAACGGTTGGATTTTTCCCCCACTATATAAAGGGTTCTTCTAACTATGGAACCCCATCTCTTACCCTCTCAAGCTCCATTGTTGCTCCCTAAGCTCAAAAGTGCCCGATCTCTCTCCCTAGCCAATCAAACTTGTTGATTCTTTAGGGATTGGTTGAGAAGGCCTAGATCCACACTTCCACCAAGAGAAAAGTTGATTCCCCCACCATTCCCTTGTGGATCTTGTTACTCTTGGGTGTTTGAGCATCCTAGACGGTTGAGGTCACCTCGAAGCCACATTCCATTGCTGTGAAGCTTTGTGCTCTTGTTGGGAGCCTCCAAGCTTTGTGTGGAGTTTGCCCCAACCTCGTTTGTAAAGGTTCGGTCGCCGCCTTCAAGGGCACCTATAGTGGAATCACGGTACCTTGCATCGTGCGAGGGCGTGAGGAGAATATGGTGGCCTTAGTGGCTTATTGGGGAGCATTGTGCCTCCACACCGCTCCAACGGAGATGTACTTCCTGTCAAAGGGAAGGAACTTCGGTAACACATCCTCGTCTCCATCGGTTCCACTTGTGGTTATCTCTAACCTTTACTTTGTGTACGCTTATGTTGTCGTCTATCTCTTACTTGTCTTATTAGCTCTCGTTGTTAGCTTCATTAGGGTTCACCCCATTGTTCTAATATTTGTGAACCCGTATGTTGTTTACCCTAACTTGCTAAGATTAATTAAAAAGTGGTCGTTGCCTATTCACCCCCCCCCCTCTAGTCAACCATATCGATCCTTTCAATTGGTATCAGAGCCACGTCTCTTTATTAAGGGTTTAACCACCCGAAGAGTATGGAAGGCGAAGAGGGAATTAACCATGGGCAACCCGAGGCCATGGACTTGACTTCGGTCACAAGGGATGACTTGAATACGGGTATGGCCGCCCTCAAGAGGTTCTTGACGAACGAAGTAAAGACCATGCTTAAAGAGTTAATTGAGGGATTTAAAAGTCCACCCAAACCGGCGATAGTAGTTAAATCAACCGTCACCAATTCGGAGGCCAACTCCTCTAAGGAAGCGGCTAAAGGTATGCGACCTTCCTCATCTCATGAAAAGGAGGGGACTGGAACATATGCCTCAGTTCCACCCCCCATGGTCTATGGAGGATCCGTTCCCGCACCGCGTCTTAATCATGTTGGTCCTCCTCCTAAGCTTGTAAAAGGTGACTTTGCTAACTGGGTATTTTCTATTAAGTCTCATTTGAATCACAGCTCAACAAACTTGTGGAGAATCATCGAGCAAGGATATTATCCCCATGATCCAAGGAACCTCACTCCAAGAGAAGATGCAGACAATCAATACAATCACTCCGCTTTGTTTATTCTCTAGTCCGCAGTGCCACCTGAAGATCTTCCTCACTTGCGTCCCTTCACTTTGGCCAAGGATTGTTGGGAGCATATTATGGTGTTGTACAAGGGAAGCTCAATCAACGATCTAACTATGAAGTGATACTTGATAAGGCCGATGAGTTTGTGATGAAGGAAGACGAGGACCCTCGTGATCTCTATCGGAGGGTGACTGCTATTGCTGTGGCACTCAAGGATCATGGAAGCAAGGATGTGGGTGATACATGGGTCAAGCGCAAGTTTCTCAAAGCCATCATGCCTTTCAACAAAGCCATGTCATCTGTCATTCGTTAGCGGCCACACTTCCACTCCTTGTCTTCCAGTGAGGTGTTGGATGAATTCATTGCAATGTCAATCATGAACGAAACAGCCGACAATGCACTTGCTCGTGTTTGCTCAAAGACAACTTCACCCAACCTTCCGTTGAAAGCAAAAGCAATGGTTGAAGAAGAAGAAAAGGATGAGGAAGAGGAGTGCTGCCCTGAAGACACAAAGTATGCCTATCATGAGCACATGGCTCTTGCATCATGGCAATTCTGGGGCAACAAGAGGAACTCAACACCTACCTTCACCAAGAACAACTCGAGTGGATTCAAACCCAAACAACGAGTAAGGACATGTTATAACTGTGGTAACGTGAGTCACTTCATGGCCTAATGTCCCTATGAGAAAAGGGAAGACAACGGGGGCAAGCTCATTCGCAAAGACAAAACCAAATCATTTCCAATCAAGAACAACTTTGTGAAGAAACCCCACCCAAAAGGGATGGTGGCCCTTGAAGAGTACCCTTCCGATGATGATGATGATGATGATACAGTGGCAACGACAACTGTTGCTATTGCCACTACCTCTCCCCAGAAGGTGTCCCTCTTCAACGCCCCCAACGAGAACCACATCACGAAGTGCCTCATGGAAAAAGGTATCAATCAGGTAACCCCCATCATTAAGACCAACATCGCTACTGCTCCTTCATTCTTAAATTGTGTTGATGATAGTGATGTTGGGGAACTTAATGAGCATGATCTTGACAAGTTTCTGTGCACTATTAAGGGAGAATCCAAGAAGCACCTTGTTGCTCTCTTGGAACAACTGGGTGAGGCCACTGACCTCATTGAGTCTCATGAGGAGACCATCTCCGAGCTTCAGGGACAGAGTCGTGACTATGCCGATGAAATTGCTGAATTATCTATTGCTCTAGAAAAGGAGCGCACTCTTCATTTGGCTCTTGAGGAGTCATATAACGATAACTTCGCTAAAATGCAAAAGAAACTAGATCATGATGTTGTTCTTACTCGTATGCTTAAGTCTGAAAAGTATGCTCTTGGGGTTGGCCATGACAGACTCAAAGAGGAGTTTGACACACTTGACAAGGCCCACAAGGTCTTGAAAGGTGTTTATTTCTCTCTCAAAGAGTCTCATGATCAACTCCAAGCAAAGCTTACCAAGGAGATCTCTACTTGTCCTCCCTTTGTGTTAATTGATAATGCTCGTGCAACTAATCCCTATTGTGAGCATGTACATCTTGTGGAGGAAAATGCCAAGTTAAAGGAGAAACTTGAGAAGGGCCTTGTGGCATGCATACAAGGTGAGAAGAGCCTGAACGACCTCTTGAGCACTCAAAAAGGTGTTGTAGGAAAGGAGGGACTTGGACTTACCTCCAAGTCAAAAGGTAAAAGGAGGAACAGGAACAAACGATCTCCTACCCTCATGGACATCTTTGTCAAAGAGGGTGAGGGGACTCAGAAGGTGAACAGGAACAAGGTGGACTATGGAAACCTCAAGAAGGGCAAAACCATTCCAACTAACACAGCCGACAAACTCAATTCTTCTTACGTCTTATGTCGTGCTAGTGATGCGCATGTTTATGCCAGATTTGTTGGTTCCTACGATGAGTATATTGAATGGGCTATCCGGGTTCCTAAGACCCTTGTCTCTAACATGAAAGGACCCATTAAAAAATGGGTACCTAAAACCAAGCCTTGATCTATTGCAGGAGTTTGCTTCCGGTGGGGTGTCATGGTTGCTCGATAGTGGAGCAAAAAATCATATGACCGGAAGCAAGGACTTAGTGGTGGATGTGCATCCTTCTCCATCTATGCCCACCCATGTCCAATTCGCCGATGCATCCTCGTCAAAGGTATTGGGATTTGGTAAGGTGGTCGTCTCTCAAGAGTTATCTATTGACAAGGTCATGCTTGTTGAGTCACTTGCCTACAATTTACTTTCGGTTCGTCAACTTGCAATTATGGGTTTTTCCATATTCTTTAATCTTGATACTATGGTCCTCCTGAGGAGAAAGACTCTTAAAGTAGCATGTGTTGGGTATGTCAAAATGGTCTTTATGTGGTGAACTTCTCAAAGCGACCCACTAAGACCTCGACGTGTTTAATGGCTAAAGTTGATGTGGGCTGGCTTTGGCATCGCCGTTTAGCTCATGTCAATATGTGATCTTTGCAAAGCCTTCTGACACGGGACCATATTCGTGGACTAACAAATGTGAGTTTTGCTAAAGATCGTGTTTGCAGTGCCTGCATTGAAGGAAAGATTCATGAAACTGCTCATTTTCCAACGACTCTTATCTACACTAAGAGGCCATTGGAGCTTCTCCATATGGATCTGTTTGGCCCTCCATCATTTGATAGTCTTGGAGGCAGAAAGTATTGCTTGGTGATCGTTGATGACTACTCAAGATATACTTGGGTATATTTCTTCAAAAAGAAGAGTAAAACTCATCAAACTGTCATCAACTTTGCTAATGAAGCCCAACATCAACATGAAGCAAAGATCTTGATGATTAGAAGTGACAATGGCACCGAGTTCAAGAACTACACCTTGGATGAGTTTCTAGGTGATGAGGGAATAAAACACCAATATTCAGCACCATATACCCCTCAACAAAACGGCGTGGCAGAAAGGAAGAACCAGACCTTTATAGACGCTGCAAGGACAATGATGGCAGAATTCAAATCTCCATATAACTTCTGGGCAGAGGCCATCAACACAGCATGTCATGCGTCCAATCGGATCTATATCCACAAAGGCTTGAACAAGACTCCGTATGAGATTCTAACTGGAAACAAACCCAATCTCAAGTACTTCCGGGTATTCGGTTGTAAGTGTTTCATTCTCAAGAAAGGTGCACGTTTGGCTAAATTTGATTCTAGAGCACATGAGGGCATCTTTGTTGGTTATGCTACAAACTCTCATGCTTACCGTGTCCTCAACAAGTCCACCGGACTCATTGAGGAGACGTGTAACGTGGAGTTTGATGAAAATAATGGCTCCCAAGTGGAGCAAAGTGGTCTTTGTGAATGGGGATTGGTGACGAAATTCCTCCCGAAGCCATAAGAAGAATGGGGATTGGTCAAATACTCCCCATTGAGGAACCCCTTGTGGCCGAAGGAGAAGGACAATGCTCTACTCAAGTGGAGCCATCACCTCCACAAGCCCCACACGCTTCCGATGAACAAAGAGAAGACTCTCAACAAAATGAACAAGCTCAAGGTCAAGATAAATTGCCCAACAATAATGATGTGTCTCATGATATTCAAGCACTCTCCCAAGACTCCGAACCTGCTCATGATCAAGATCAAGTGCAACCACGAGATCCGGACCAACTAGAAGCACAAGATCAAGATCAAGAGCGACCACAAATACAAGAACAAACTAGTGAACCTGCTCAAGTCGAAGGACAAGATGTTCAGGATACTGTCTCACAAGTCCCTTCTGCAACACCAACAGCCGGTGCCAAGGGAGGCTCAAGACGCAAGGGCAAGCAAAGTAAACAAGTCAATGCTCCCCCGTTATCCAATGAAGAACTCTTGGAGCGTCGAGCAGCCAAGGTTGCGAACAAGCTGAGAGTCAAGTCACATCTTATGAAGAATGTACTTGGCAGTTTAAAAAGGGGAGTATCCACCCGTCAACAGATTTGAAATTATTGTGAGCATCACCCGTTTTTTTCGTATTGTGAACCTTAACAGGTACATGAAGCGCTCGATGATGAGGATTGCCTTATGGCCATGCATGAAGAACTTAACAACTTCGAGCGCAACCAAGTCTGGGATTTAGTGCCTAGGCCAACGGAGGAACATAATGTCATCGGGACCAAATGGATATTCAAGAACAAGAAAGATCCTAATGGGATTGTGATTCGAAACAAGGCAAGATTGGTGGCTCAAGGCTACTCCCAAGTCGAGGGTATCGACTACAGTGAAACCTTTGCCCCTGTTGCTCGTCTAGAATCTATTCGCATGTTGCTTGCATTTGCTTCTCATCATAACTTCAAATTACAACAAATGGATGCGCAAAGTGCCTTTCTTAATGGTCCTTTAAATGAGTTGGTCTATGTCAAACAACCCCTGGGATTCGAACATCCCAAACTCCCCAATCATCTGTACAAACTTAATAAGGTACTCTATGGCCTTAAACAAGCCCCACGTGCATGGTATGAGTATCTTACTGAGTTGTTACAAGATCGTGGGTTTGAAATTGGGAAGATAGATCCCACTCTTTTTACTAAGAGGGTTAAAGGGGATTTGTTCATATGCCAACTATATGTTGATGATATTATCTTTGTCTCTCCTAACATTTCCTTCAATGAACAATTTGCTGCACTAATGACTGGGAAATTTGAGATATCCATGATGGGAGGGTTGAAGTTCTTCCTCGGGTTCGAGATTAAACAAGGCCTAGAAGGAACCTTCATCAAACAAGCCAAGTACACTCAAGACATGCTCAAACGGTTCGAGCTTGATGATGTCAAACCGGTCAAGTTCCCCATGCCAACAAGATGCAAGCTTGGCAGTGATCCCAATGGAGGTATATCTCTCCATGATTGGATCCCTCCTTTACCTTTGTGCATCTAGACCGGATATTATGTTGAGTGTAGGGATATGTGCATGGTTTCAATCCGCACCAAAAGAAAGTCATTATATGGCTGTTAAGCGAATCTTTCGATATTTGGCTCATACCCCAAACTTTGGCCTTTGGTATCCCAAAGGAGCAAACTTCAAACTAGTTGGCTATTCTGACTCAGATTGGGCAGGAGATTGTGTGGAGAGGAAGTCAGCTTCTGGAGGATGCCAATTCCTTGGTCGCTCATTGGTAAGTTGGTCTTCAAAGAAGTAGAATTGCGTCTCTCTATCATCCACCGAAGCTGAGTATGTGGCAGCTGCAAGTTGTTGTGCAAAATTTCTATGGATGAGGCAAACTTTAAAGGATTACGGTGTCACTTGTGAAAAAGTGCCTCTTCTATGTGACAATCAAGGTGCTATCAAAATTTCCCTCAATCCAGTGCAACATAGCAAAACCAAGCATATTGATATTCGCCATCACTTCATTCGTGAACATATCAAGCTAGGTGATATTGAGGTTCACTTCATCCACACTGAAGAGCAACTTGCAGATATTTTCACTAAGCCCCTAGATGAAGCAAGGTTCCGGGAGTTAAGGCATGAGCTAAATATCATTGATTCAAGTAATGTGGACTGAAGCTAGGCACGTTGCACCTCACTATGCATTCTATCTTGTTCTACATGTAGGCATGGACATAGAGGGAGTGTTGTTCTCTCAATGAACTTTTCCTCCCCCCATTATGCATAAATCGATCTAGTCTTTCACTTTAGCCATTGTCAAATGGCACTTGTGCTTCAAAGATGAGCATTGGTCATGAACCCAAGGATAATTCTTCGTGGTGTCATACCTTTGTCTCAAACATAGGTGGCCTCGGCCACCGCCCCCCACCTTTCTCTCATATAGAAGAAAGGATATAAAATGACAAGTCAGTATATCTTGCTGGTGCTATCTTCTTATTTTCACTAACTTGTCATTTGCCCACGTCTTTCTCTTCTCCTAGGTCCCGTTGTGACATTTGCAGCGGTACTACCGCCAGGGGTAGCGGTACTACCGCCAGGACCCCAGCGGTACTACCACGAGGGGTAGCGGTACTACCGCCAGGACTCCAGCGGTACTACCCCTAGGGATAGCGGTACTACCGCCAGGATCCCAATCTACCACGACCTAACTAGGAAATTTTTAGGGCTGTCTCAGGGGGAGCAATACTACCGGCAAGACCCCAGCGGTACTACCGCTGCAGCCAGCGGTACTACCGCCAGGTAGCGGTACTACCGCCAGGACCACAGCGGTACTACCGCTCGCTCGTACCCCTTGGGCTATATAAAGGAGGGGGAGCCCGTTTTTTCCTGCCTCTTTCTTCTTCCTCGCGGCTCCTCCCTCGCCAACCCCGAACTCCCCCTATTTCGATCTCTATTCCTGGAGCCCCTTCTCTCCGTTGAGTTGGAGGGTTTGCTCCACTTCTCCTTCCTCCTCCAAGTGCCATGAACCCCGGTAAAGCTCCTCCCCTTCTTCTCTTGGTTGATGTTCTTGTTCTAGGGTTAGGAGCATTGGTGGTTTGGATCCATGTCTTTGATATTGTGCCTTGTTCTTGGATGGCATGAAGGAGATATTTGAGGGGAGTGTAGGTCCTATGAATCTTTGCTGTTTATTTTGCCATGACCTAGGATTTACATGTTTTAGATCAAGCACTTGAACTTTGTTTGGATTAGATCTAAAACTTGCACTTTCTTGACTAGGCATGTGCTTATTTAGATGATACTTGTGGTCCTCATGTGGTTAGGGTTGTGGTGGAGTTCGTAGTGATCATACACAGCCCATGGCCCTCGTAAAATCCATGTAGCCATCTCTATGGGTTCTATTCATATTTTTAGATCTGAAAAATCAAACCCCAGCGGTACTACCGCTAGGGGTAGCGGTACTACCGCTAGGACCCCAGCGGTACTACCGCCAGGGGTAGCGGTACTACCGCCAGGACACCAGCGGTACCATCGCCAGGGATAGCGGTACTACCGCCAGGAGGATTCTCTGTGTACTCTTCTCATGTGCTTGGCAATGAGTGTTTACTTTTCTGCCTTTTCTTGTTCATTGCCTCGACTCCTTTTTGTCGCTCTTTTTTCGGTGTGTGTTTTGTGTCACAGGTGGTGCTCGCCACTCAAACCCCCCAGGGGACATACAGTCCAAGCATTTTCGCAATCCAGAGGCTCCAGAGGGCTCCGCCACTTCAGGTCTGCAACCCAAAAAGCAGGCCCTCAAGAAGACCGCTCACAAGGACAAGGGGATCAACGTCCGCACCATGCCCCCTAAGGACTTTCTGCGGTTCCGCACTCAAAACCACTATCTCCAAGAGCGAGCTGTGATCAAGAATGTCGAGCATGTTTGGGCAAGGGATCACTGCAGGATCTACCGTGATATCATCAACCATTTCAAGAAGAACTTTGTCCCCGTTCAGTGGATTGACCTGGCTCACCTTCATCGGAACATGGACTATTTTGTTGATGCTCTCTCTCTGATTGACAAACTGGGCATCAAGGAGATCATCTCTTTCAAGACAGACTTTGACCCCAATGTTGTTGCATAGTTCTATGTCACGTGTCACTTCTCTCCTGATGAAGACCGCTCCATGGTGTGGATGACTGGGACTCAGAAGATGACTGGTACCTGGCGTGAATTCATGGCATTCCTCAAGGTTGATTTCCAGGGTGCTGACACTCCACTTGGGTCGCGTCCTCATGCTGCAGCTACCACTGATAGGGCTTCCGTCAAGGACAGATTGCAGCAACTCTATGTGAAGAAAGGTGTGCTCCCCAGGCATCTGGAGATCATGCATCGGATCTTCCGCAACACCCACTTTCCTTGCATTGGCAACTTCAACGAGGTGCATGGCTCTCTGGCTGAGATGCTACTGCTCTGTGAGGAGGCTATGACTAAGGAGTCTGCCCCTCTTGATATTTCTGATGTGATGTTCACTGAGCTCTGGAACTGCATCATGATGCGTAAGGTTCCCATCTACGGGCCCTACCTGTTTGCTTATATCCGTCAGAAGTGGCAAGACACCTATCCGCAGGAGGAGTTATACATTCAGGCTGACTACATTGTGCACGATCCTGTCAAGCTTCGCGTCAAGGACAAATGGGCCAACCCATCAACTTCATCTCAGCACATGGACACTGACACAGAGACTGCTGCTGACAGAGGAACCGCCTCTGAGTCCCGCTCTTCTGCCATGCCATCTTGGGCCATGAAACTGCAGGATAAGATGAAGACTCTCTTATGTATGCAGGCTAAGGGCCAGTATCAGACGCACGTGGCTCAGAAGGACAACCGTCAGAGGCACAAGCGTGTCCTAAGGACTCTTTATGTTGACATCTCCACCGGATCAGAGGACGACATCACTCCAGAGGCTGCTTGGATGCGGGCTCAAGGTTACCAGTGGTCTGGCGCTGAGGAGGAAGAGGACAATGAAGAGGAGCAGGACGATCCAGAGGGTACGGACGAGTCTGGCGATGCTGAGGATTAGGAGTAACCACCTGTGGTGTTAGGTGTGCCCCTTTTTGGTGTCTTGTGCCAAAGGGGGAGAGAGTCTAGGAGCTGGATTTGCTTTCAGAGTCGAACTTTGCTTTGCTTTGCTTATCTTTCGTGTTTTGCTTCGAACTTGGTTTGCTTCTATTTTGCTATCTTTTGTGAGACATGAACTTGTGTGAGATTTATTTCCATCAGATGTTGTGAGTCATATGCTCCTTATTGTCATATATCTCTATCTTTTTGTTCTCATATTATTCTCTGTGCAAATCCGGTATTGTCATCAATCCACCAAAAAGGGGGAGATTATTGGGGCATAGTTTATGCCTAAGTAATTTTGGTGATTGATGACAGTACCGCAAAGGACTAACCGTGTGTGTTAAGATTTCAGATAACACACGTCAACGGCACAAGACGACTCGCCCCCTCGTTCCTGGAACAGAAACATGGCGTTCTCTACAATTCTCTTTATTTGAGTCATAGGAAAGTTGTACTGTTAAGAGGGGAACCGTAGTGCAAAGGTTTGGGTGGAATCAATCTTGCACGCACACACTTCACATATTTTCCCCCTTGCCGGCATCTTTGGAGTGGCCCCCGCCTTTGTGTTTCCTTCTTTTTTGCAAATGGACCCCCAGCGGTAGTACCGCTGGGCCTAGCGGTAGTACCGCTAGCCCTAGCGGTAGTACCGCTGCAGTGCTAGCGGTAGTACCACTGCAGTCAGCGGTAGTACCGCTAGCTCGCGGTAGTACCGCCCCTGGTCAGCGGTAGTACCGCTCGAGGAGCTTAGTACCGCCTGCCTAGGGGTTATACGTGGACGGACCTTTTTGCGAAGACTTTCTTGGCGGTGGTAGTGCTTATGCACTACCAGGGGCCCAGCGGTAGTACCGCTGGAGTGCTAGCGGTAGTACCGCTGCATCCAGCGTTAGTACCGCTAGACTCGGGCTGTGAGTGGGAAAACGGTTGGATTTTTCCCCCACTATATAAAGGGTTCTTCTAGCTGTGGAACCCCATCTCTTACCCTCTCAAGCTCCATTGTTGCTCCCTAAGCTCAAAAGTGCCCGATCTCTCTCCCTAGCCAATCAAACTTGTTGATTCTTTAGGGATTGGTTGAGAAGGCCTAGATCCACACTTCCACCAAGAGAAAAGTTGATTCCCCCACCAATCCCTTGCGGATCTTGTTACTCTTGGGTGTTTGAGCATCCTAGACGGTTGAGGTCACCTCGAAGCCACATTCAATTGTGGTGAAGCTTCGTGGTCTTGTTACAACAAGCTTCGTGGTCTTGTTGGGCGTTTGCCCCAACCTCGTTTGTAAAGGTTCGGTCGCCGCCTTCAAGGGCACCTATAGTGGAATCACGGTACCTTGCATCGTGCGAGGGCATGAGGAGAATACGGTGGCCTTAGTGGCTTATTGGGGAGCATTGTGCCTCCACACCGCTCCAACGGAGAAGTAGTTCCTGTCAAAGGGAAGGAACTTCGGTAACACATCCTCGTCTCCATCGGTTCCACTTGTGGTTATCTCTAACCTTTACTTTGTGTATGCTTATGTTGTCGTCTATCTCTTACTTGTCTTATTAGCTCTCGTTGTTAGCTTCATTAGGGTTCACCCCATTGTTGTAATATTTGTTAAGTAAAGTTAAGTGAAGTCGAGATTCTTGTTTTGCAAGGCCTAGTCGCCTTGCCACCTCGAGCTTGCCGCCGAGTAGCTAGACGCGAGGATGGACCCTGGAGACCCCTTTGGACCGAGCCGACGTCTCACCATTTGCCCCCTTGTTTTATCCCTCTCCCTCGGCTTCTCCCTCCCCGGACCCGAGGCCATGTTGTCATCGTCAGCTAGCTCCCGACATCGCCTCGCCCCCTGACCCGACCAAAAGCTCCGCCTAGATGCCCTGAAGCTCCTTGCGAGAGGAATCGAGGCCAAATGCCCCATGACGTCGTCATCGACGACAACATCAAGCTCGGAGCCGCCAGCCACCATGGTCAAATTCATCAGCTCCCGGTCACCCCCACCCACGTCGTCACCTCCATTAGACTCGTCGTGAGCCACTGCCCTTTTCCTTCTTGCTCTCTTTCTCGATTTCACGTCGTAGACATTGCTCCCTTGTAGCCAAGCTCCGGCCGACGTTGAGCTCGTTATCAGGGTCGCTCGAGTGCGTCCCTACTCCTGCCACCGCCCCAAATGTATGCGGGTAAGCCCCACCACCGCGTAGATGCCCTTCGCCGGCCATTTGGTCACCAAAGGAGGAATTACGACACCTCCATCGTCCTCTATAGTCTCCTGCATCGACCTCGCCGGCCCGAGCCACCGCCATGTGGGCCCGGCTGGTCAGGGATTAGTTTAGAGCCTAATACCGTGCTAATCAACACCACTCACATTGATCGAGGTCCCCACCTCACAAATTAACAGTAGGTTAAAATTAGTTAAATCTTGCTTAATCTCTGAGAAACTGACATGTGGGATCCAGGTGTCAGGTTTGACCTAGCCAGCTCTATTGACTTCCTGACGTCACAGTGACTTCCTGCTGACGCAATAACTAATTTAGGAAATTCCAGAAAATGCTGAAAACTTTGAAAACTTTGAATAAATATCGAAAATAAACTATAACTCGGCTGAAAATATATTATATATGAAAAATGATTAGAAAAATGCAAGGAATCTGTTTATGCCATGTTATGTTTGAGCAACTTAACATCGCAAAGTAGGGAAAATGATGATTAGGATAATTTGATAAATAGTGTTGGAGTTGGAAGTTGGTATATAATTGAATTCGACTTCACTTAACATGACTATCTTTTCCACTAGGTCAATTCAAGGCTTTAACATGCCATATCATACATCATGTTTGTTGCATTGCATTGAATGTGCTCCTTTCTTGTTTTGTTGGTAATGCTCCTTGGTAGACGATGGTTCTGATGTTGTGATCGTTCACACAAATGAAGACTCATGGCTATCTTCAGAACTGTCAGGCAAGCAACCCCCCTTGAGCATACTGATATAAATCACACTCTTGCTCCTGCTCTCTTTGACTTCATTGGGACTACAACGATTCAACTGTTACATGTCTCAGTAGTTGAACCATTCCTTTGCATGACCTGTTTTTGTCAGGTAAATAGTTGAAACCACTTAGCATGAGTAGCAAATGCTTGAGCCTTGATGTGTCTACTCATCCATGCTTGCTTACTATGCCTACTATGCTTAGAGTCATGTCGGGTATGATCCATCTTAATGATGAATCGGAATGGTTGTGTTCATGTCCTACTATGTGAGAGTAAAGTGTGTGAATCCGATTTGGTAAAGGTAGCGATGAGAGGCCATGTATGAGTACATGGTGGGCTGTCTCATTGGGACCGTCCTTAAGAACTGACTTCTGTGTATGTTATCCAAGACAAGATACTACAACCCATTAGGCTACTTAATTGACCCTCTCGGATTATTAATCGCCTAGATCTCTGTCGAGGAGTTGCAACTAGTTTCTGGTGTTTGTAGGAAAAGTGTTGGCGGCCGTGTTTAGCTCTGCCCGACGGGGTAGGCTTCAGTGCGGTAGATACACTGTGGCATGGTGTACCAAGTGGTACCCCGATGGTGGGCTTGTGGAACCCTGCGCACTTCGCTTGAGGTCGTTGAGGAAACTTCGGCCAGACTTCCGTGCGAGTTCAGCCTCAAATATGCGATAAACCTGGATTAGGGTCTTATGTGGTTAACGGTCATGGTCGACACCCATGCGAGTGCTTCCGCTTGAAGGTTGCCGAGATGCATGATATGCATGTGGTGATAAGTGGTGAGAGCGTGTGTGAAGAAGTATACCCCTACTGGGTGAATCAATCTGTTCGAATAGCCGCTACCTAAGATATCGACTACTTGGAGACATTACGTGGTACATAGACAACTTGAAATGGATACTCTAAAACATGCAAGATAATTGTGAATGCTATGAATGGTCTTGTCATGGGGAGATGAGAGTGGATCCATCATGGTGTATTTATTTGGTGAATATGTGGACTCGTGTTCCCTACCCACCTCAAATAAAGTGTTCGTGGTTGTAGTACAGGTTAGCGAAGAGTCAAAGATGACTGGTTGCAATTAAACTCCACAACCCCTTTGTTGAAAATGATGCATATGTAGTCTTGTTGAGTACCTTTGTACTCACAGTTCCTTAATTTATGTTTTTGCAGAGGATACTTTAGTCTCACTAATGGTTCTACGTGATGTGTACGATGTTGACCGAAATAGGTTGGGAATCCCAAACAGAGGTATGGCTCCTTTGGTATGGTCATTGTAAATTTTCAGGCTCCTCCAACCACTTTGAGTAGATTTATGTACTTCAACATATTATGCTTCCACTTGATGCTTGTATGACTTGACTGTTGGGTCATGTGACCCATGTTTGTACTATCATACTATGTTGACTCTTATGAGTGTTTAATAAATACCTGAGTTGTAGAGATATGTTGTGATGCCATGTTGTATCTACACATATCGGGCATATTGTGTGTATGTTTGAAATGCATTGGTATGTGTGGGATTCGACACCTAGTTGTGTGCTGTTAGTAGTACTCTTTACGAGGAAATGCCTATTTGTGATTCCACCGAGCGTTATTAGCTAGCTACTGCTCCCGACGCATCGATTGACCGGCATGTATCCTTCTTTGCTATTGTGTGTGTCCCCTCGGGGAAATGTCACGCGGTGTAATGGAGTCCCTGTAGCTTGCTACGACTCGTATACACATGTTGTTGACCGAAACCTGCTTTGCTGGGTTATGTATGCATGTCCCTGTACGGATGTGCCACTTGGGTTTATAACTAGTCATGTCGACATGTGTTCTTTGTTGTTCGAATGCTAGCGACACATTCATATACGTGAGCCAAAAGATGCAAACGGTCCCGGCCAAGGTAAGGCGACATCTGTGGAGTTTACCATGCGTGAGGCCGCAAAGTGATGTGATGTGTTACATGTTGGATTCTTATGACTTAGGATGAGGGTCCCGACACATAAAATATTCAAAAAGTGTTTATTCCTCAATAGATTCATCAGATGAACACTTCCTATGCTTAGATCACTTGATCAATTTCACTAAGTTATATTATTCTTCAAACGATTCCTCAATTGTGTACATTTTTGGATCTGCACAACTCTAGAACCTAATTCAAGAACACTTAGCGAAATTCTTCTAGACATATTTGGTCAAATTTCTCAACTTGATTTACTTTTGAAAATCTTTTGAGAAAGCTGATGACATCTTCTAATTCTTCGCACCTATACTCTGTTCACATGTACAAAATGTCGGCTCAAGAATCTCTAGGTTCTCATCAACTTAACTTATTTGTAGAACTTCTTGAAGAAAATTTGCATACCTCCTAAGAATCCTCAAAATTTCAAATTCCTCCAGTGAAGAAAATGGGTGAAGGGAAGAGATAGTAGAAGGGAGGAAAGAAGCCAGAGACCAACAGTGCCTTTGAAAATTGTGTGGAAATATATGATGAATACTTCACACGAGATGAAGAAATATATGGCAAGGAAAATAAAGATAAGCACAAGATGCGCATACAGAAAACTGAGAGGAGAGGGTGAGAGAATGGAAGGAGTACAGATATGTGACTCCCAAATACATGAAGAAATTCGCACTGAATCCTCTATGCCAAGACATCCTCTTGTTGAAGGCAAACTCGCTGATCCCACTAGCATTGTTAGTGGTGAGGAAGTTTCTACCGAATGGAGTAAACGTCTGGCAAAACTGCACAAGATTGCAAAAGATGCCATGAGGAAATTCTACTTGGAGACTGTTGCTTCCACCTCCTCTGTTGTTGATGCTTCTAGCATAGAAACAAGTCCAAAGCGAGTTGTGGTGAAGAAATCGGTTGTGAAGACAAAATCTTCAATATCACAATCCTCACAGCAAAATTCTCAACCACCTCCAACTATGGATGCAACTTCCTCAGCGACTGCCGCAAAGTCCTCAATACCAATGCATCTAGAAATAAGTCATGGATAATGGGAACTGCAATTCCCTCAGGACCCTCTGCTTCTGGATCTGCACACACTTCTTCAACTGCAACCATGAAGAAAAAGATGACCACTGTGCAAGGAAAAGACCAAGCCCTAAAAAGGTAGTCTTCAACATTCCCTCAGGATCTGAGGAAGATGAGGCTAATGATAAAGAATTAGCTCAAATCATCAGAAACTAACGACAGAGTGTTGCTCAGGCCAAAGGCACAAACATTCTTGTCATGCTGGATCCCGGGGTGGTGCTAGACTTCATCGACCTCTCGTATCAAAATCCTCAAACTCCGATTGATGATTTGCAGCTTCCACATGGGCCAAGCCGTTAGCAACATTTATTGCTCAAGAGAAATGGAAAGTTGAGAAGGTCAATAGGGCCAAAAAGGAACAAATTCAGAATGAGAGGTTTCTGAAGAACAATCTCCTCTCCTTGACCTCTAACAAACTTGTTTCCACACAGACTGAGACCAAAAACCTCAGTGTATATTATAGTTGCTATCATATGGACTGGAAAGGTGCAAAGGTCAAATTCATCAATTTGGCGACCCAGGCCAACACGGATCATAACGCCAGTGTTGCAGCTCTAATGCAACCACAAATTCCTCAGGCCAGATCCTCCGCACAACCGACTGAAGAAGTTGTCAGGCCTGAAGAAATTCAAGCGCCTGGAGATATTGCACCTAAAGAACCTGGAGGCCAACTGAAGAAACTGCCGCGCGTGAAGAAAATGCTCCTCCTAGGATGACTGCATCAGTCGTGCCTTACTAATCTGCTCGAACAACAAAATCTTCAAGAGTGAAGAACCTGACACTTCCATGTGCATGAGAAGTGAAGAAAACTAAGGTTGCTGAAAAGGAAGCCGCTAAGAAGCAAAAGGTATCAGCGAGCACAGATTGATGACTTTATCAAGTTCGTCAAGAGCACCAATTGATGCTACTCCAATCAGCATGGTACCCTTTTACGAGATGGTGCCATTTGGTGAAGAACATTTCATCCCAGAAGGGGATGAAGAAATTAAAGATAATAAAGGGGTTGCTTCCACCAAGCCGATCGATGAAGAAATTGAAGTGGAACCAAATACTTCAATTCCTCAAGCATCATCACGTCCACATCAGTTCTCTGCTAAAGAGGCGAGCGTTGAAGAAATGGAAGAAGATGTGGAAATTGGCTGCCACACTCCTGTCATCAATGATGAATACTGGGAAGCAGCTCATCCCAACTCACCGCTAGCCACTCCACTTCCTCAAAATCCCAAGTACCCTACTGTTACTGAGGAAATTCATACTGGGTCTGATGACCAACATAGTCCGATGAAATCAATACCGAGGAAGAAACAACTGCATCAGCTGAAGAAACTATTGATTAAACTGCCACTGAGGATATTGTTGCACCTGTCATTGATGAATCTGCAAAGGATATTCCTCAGATGAAGAAACTGCGGCTGAAGAAACTGCTCCTCAAGTTGAGGTTACTGCTGATGAGCTACATGTCCAAAATCCTCTTTCAACAATTGTTGTGGCTCAAGCTCCTCAGACTGAAGAAGAGCACTGAGGACTTCTGGGAAGATATAAGCTAAATCTTCAACCCAAGACACTTCAACCATTCAGAGGTACAAATAAACCCAAATTCCTCAAGGAGATTTTTTTATGAACATCATTTATTCATCGGTGCAAATATGTATGACTCTCTAAGGATAAGCCGCAAGACATTCTGGATTGCCACTCAAATGAACTTCTATGGTGTTGTGCTCTTTGGGAAGAATAAGCTTTTCCAACACCGTTAAATTTCTCATACACACATGGAATTCATTCCTTGCTTCACGCCAGTCCTCAATGTTCTTCATGATTCTAGCCTATTGTTGTTCTACATGAACATATGCGATTGTAATTAAGATCTAGTTCTTCAATTCTATGCCACATTGCATATCTCTAGCGAAGCACAAGGCATAAACACTTGGGTTCTTAACTGGGTGACCGAAAAACACATTACACTACTCCTGCAATGGAATTGCTTCGTGTGGTCTTAGTTAGAATCTGTCGGGCCTCTAGGACTTGGGTCCTCAAGTCCGCCTGCCTGCGGCCCAAGACCTAGTGTGCATTGTGGAACGTGTGGTGCCCTCCGTTAAGGCCCGAGGGTTCAGCCCTCGTGAGGGGCCCTCCCCATGAGGGGCCGATCATGGAGTTATCCCCACGATGTTCCCCACGAGGCTCGTGGGAAGAAGGCGCCTCTTGACGCTTCCTCCTAAGGATAGGACCAACCGAGGGCGGCATGCCGAGGTCGCGTAGTTCAGCCTCCTCACGTGGATGATGTGAGCCACACTACACGGGGCCAGGGTCGATGTGAGTAGGCACAGACATAGAGGCTTTCCCCTTTGATGTTAAGGGAGCCAAGACAATTGTGGGTTCCCAAAGCAACCCCCCAACGATTTCTCGATCGGTGCAAGAGGACTAAGGCTGGGGGCTTGGCAGGACAGAGGTCACCCCCGAGCCCACGAGCGCGTCATGAAGAAGGGGCTTTTGCAGGCGAAGACCACCTTTGTCAGGGTGGGCTGCAGTCATGTCCCCTTTCAAAATGGCCATTGTGGCTGCCCTTCCCGCCAACTTTGTTTTTGGGGAAGAGGACCAAGGCCAGTATAAAACAGAGGCTCGACCTCCGTAGTAGGGGATTCAAGGCTCGGTGTGTGAAAATAGTGCAAGAACTTACCTTTGTACTCGTCTTCCACCTAGGGGAAATAGGAGTAGGGTTTTTGCACCACAAGGTGGCCCAAACCTGGGTAAACTGCCGCGTGTTCTAGTTTGCCTCCCTTAGCTCATAACACCGGAGGGTCGCCGTGAAGTTGAGAAGTAGAACAGGGTAGGAGAGTGAGCGCACTCCTGAGTTCAAACATTTTCTTCTGTCTACGGAGCCCCGATTCAGACATTTTGTGTGCCAGGTAGGGGTGTGCAACCGCTCTTTAGCTCCAGTTTCACTCCTGGCTTCACCGACCCGATGGACGATGCTCGCCTTGTATGCACTAAGCACAGGTTTGTGGAGTCGTGGTGACCGTGCCCGCGGGCCCTCGCACCCGCCATCATTCCATTGGGGCCGAGATTGTGGCCACCGTGTTGGGGAACGTAGTAATAATTCAAAAATTTCCTACGTGTCACCAAGATCAATCTAGGAGATGCTAGAAACAGGAAATAGGGAGTGCATCTTCATACCCTTGAAGATCGCAGCGGAAGCATTGCAAAGAACGCGGTTGATGGAGTCGTACTCGCGGCGAATCAAATCGCGGAAGATCTGATCCAAGCGTCGAACGGACGATGCCTCCGTGTTCGACACACGTATAGCCCGGGGACATCTCCTCCTTATTGATACAGCAAGGAGAGAGGAGAAGTTGAGGGAGAACTCTGGCAGAACGACGGCGTGGTGGCGGTGGAGCTCGTGGTTCTCCGTCAGAGCTTCGCTAAGCACTACAGAGGAGGAGGAGGTGTAGGAGGGGGAGGGTTGCGCCAGGGGCAAGGGATGCAGCTCCCATGCGCCTCCCCACTATATATAATGGTGGAGGGTGCTGTTTTCTTGCTCTCCAAGTCCATTGGGGTCTTGGCAATGGTGGGAGGAAAGAAATCCCATCCTTTCCGTCCCCACCGATTGTTATCCCCCTTTTTAGGGATCTTGATCTTATCCCTTCGGGATATGAACTTATTCCTTCTAAGGGGGATGTTGGTGCGCCTTGACCAGGGGTGTGGGGCCTTTCCCCACTACCCACATTCATGTGGGTCCCCCCATGCAGGTGGGCCCCACTTTGGAACCTTCTAGAACCTTCCCGGTACAATACCGAAAAATTCCAAACATTTTCCCGTGGCCAAAATAGGACTTCCCATATATAAATCTTTGCCTCCAGACCATTCCGGGACTCCTCGTGACATCCCGGATCTCATTTGGGACTCCGAACAACTTTTGGTAACCACATACAATTCCCATTACAACTCTATTGTCACCGAACCTTAAGTGTGTAGACCCTACGGGTTCAGGAACCATGCAGACATGACCAAGACACCTCTCCGGCCAATAACCAATAGCGGGATCTGGATACCCATATTGGCTCCCACATGTTCCACCATGATCTCATCGGATGAACCACGATATCGGGGATTCAATTAATCCCGTATACAATTCCCTTTGTCCATCGGTATGTTACTTGCCCGAGATTCAATCGTCGGTATCCCTATACCTTGTTCAATCTCGTTACCGGCAAGTCTCTATACTCGTTCTATAACACATGATGCCATGACTAACTCCTTAGTCACATTGAGCTCATTATGATGATGTATTACTGAGTGGACCGAGAGTCACCTCTGCGTCACACAGAGTGACAAATCCCAGTCTCGATTCGTACCAACCCAACACTAGTAGAAAAAGGGCCTTTAGTCCCGGTTCGGTTGGGCCATTAGTCCCGGTTCGGGAACCGGGACTAATGCTAGCCCCGGTTTGGCCCCGAATCGGGGCTAAAGACCTTTCATGTGGCGGGGCTGGGAGCGTGGGGGAGGAGGGTTACTAGTCCCGGTTCGTATTACGAACCGGGGCTATTTCTTCGCTGTTTTTTAGCAATTTTTAGGGTTTAGGGTTTATTTGTTTTGGGCTATTTTGCTGCCCCCAAATTTTCCCATTTATTTGTTTTGGGCACTTTTTAATTCTTATTTTGCACTAAATTGGATGGGGCTATTTTGTTGCCCCCAATTTTCCCATTTACTAAATTGGATGGTACATACACAGCAATAAAAGAACAACTATATTGCACATCATCGTCACGAATATATTACACCATCTCACCCGTCGTGCTTTGTGGAACATATTACAAAATGTAGAGACGAGTTACACATATGCACATATGTCTCTTTCACACTATAACATTTCATACCATTCTCATCGATGGGCAATAATATTCTCCCTTCACACCTAGGGCCTCTGCATCTAAGAATCCGGCAATTTCCTGTTGAATTGCTCATACACGTTCATGTGTTAGAAGACCGTCCCGCAACTTCTCGATCTAATTTAAAGAATGGGTCAATATATATATCAATGAAACCGAACACAATTCACGATAATAAAATAAAGTTGTGAGTATTGTTTATCGTACTTCGATTTTTTTTATGTCCTTGTTTTTGCCCTTCTCATGGGTCGTATGGCGAATGAACTCGCAAACATAGTATCCACATATATTGTTCCCATGTTCCTGCCTCAAGCACTTTACGAGAAGAGAGTTCAATCAAACACATAATCAAGACTTATAATGGTATTGAAACTAGAATAAAGAGATGCGCGGATCTAGCTAGTAGTTACTTACATCTATTTGTTTAAATGTAAGCTCTGACTTCCAATCACCCCGAGCCTTGGCGGTGAACCGTTTCCAAGCCCTGCCAAGAAAATAAAATGAATAAAGGAGTTTTATATTAATTCTTGCTATCAGGAAATGAACGAGAAGTTGCCGATATAGTGCCATAATGATTGAAATTACCTTTGGAGGCATTCCTGCATGTTCGTCCATTCATCGAGGGGTGTGCGTTTCGGGTCCATGACTATTACTTCTCCCTTGTCAGGTACAATGATTAACAAAATAAAGTGGAACATGCGCACGCATAACGAGTCAATTATACACTTATAATAACATCGAGTAAGCGAAAATATAATGTGTGTAGTAACACTCACTTGAAGTTGTAAGGAAATAGTATTTCTCTTTTGGTACCAGAAAACATTAACCCTTGTACCAAGTTACTCTATATCGCGGGGATTCGTTGCGAGACTTTGGTGATGAATGAAATATGGGTCAATGAACCCAATGTCATTGATTTGTCCTCTTTTGCATTCGAGAATGTTCATTCTGCAAATTTATATAGTGATGAGTAAGATTATACAAGAAAGAATGAGCTGAGTAAGACTTAATGACATAAATTAATAATACTTACAAACAATAGGCACTGATGGAAGATTTGTCGAGGGCGTCTTGTTGGCATAATTGAAATAATTCATAGAATTCAATCATTACCACACCATCTCCATGCCCGAAATGCTTGTTTTTAAATCCAAGGTATACCTAGTTTGCCTGTTGAACACATGGTTGCATGTACCAGTCATGCAATCTTCGCATTTTTGTTGGTATCTCGTTGACTAACTCAGGTTTGACGAGAGGAGCCCCGTACCGGTACGTGTATGCTATGTTAGTGAATACCTCCAAATGGTTTAAGTACTCATCAATAGACATGCCTTGAGCCTTGGCCGCTTCTTCGTATTGTTCAAGAAAATCTGGATCGATGCCAGTTGTTTCATCATTCCTCTGCTGGACCGCAGCTCCGCTCGAGCACACATTTGTATTGGAATACACTTTGAGCGAGGGGCACAATTGGTTTTTCTGTTGTCCGAGCTGGGCAACTGATTTCCCGCTGGACGTACTACTCTTCAACCGCTGCTTTTTTGCCTGAGCCGACTTGAGAATAGAGCATTCATAGTCTGCTGACAGAAGTGGCGGGGGATCTGCATGGTTTTTCAGCATTTTCACGCATGCGGCATGTTCTTCTGGGTGTCCGGGAACTCTGGCTCTTTCGGTTTCTTCTTGTTATCCACTTGAGCCTTCCACTGTTGATCCTGGGCGTCTGCCCTCTTAATATTGTCCTCTCGAGTATAGTCCCAAGGTCTCTTCTCCATATTCTTATGAGGTACTTTTGGGAGGGGCGACAACTTATGTTTTGGTGATCGGATCCCCTTTCTGCCGCCACTATTAGCGGGGGTACGTTTTCCGCTTTTTGCTCTGATCCTCAGTGGATGCAGACGGCTGACGTGGCGGTGGAGACGGCTGATGCGGCGGTGGAGACGGCTGCGCTGGAGACTCGTGAGGCGGCGAAGACGACCGTTGCGCTGGAGACTGGTGAGGTGGCGAAGACGACGGTTGCGCTGGAGACTGGTTAGGTGGAGGCGAAGAAGGATTTCTGCTATGAGGATTCGGTGGCCTTGGCATCCAATTTGGAAGCAAGATGTCCTCCTTTGGACATACAACGGTTTGTTTCTTCACTTCTCCAAGTTGAGTCAAATCCCTATCCTCACCTGTAGGGTGGTCGAGCTTCAGCTCCTCATAATCCTTCATCACTTCATCCACCGCGACGACAGCGTACCCTTGTAGAACCGGAGAGCAATGCCAAGTTGGATTATGTCCAATTGGTATGGCTATCCAACCGCCACCATCAACCTTAAGTTAGCAAGTTTCACCTTTAGCTCACAAGGTGTGCTCTCTGTGATATCATCCACTTGGTAGCGACGAGGAGGATTCGTCGTCAGTACATCATCACCATCATCCTCGAGCTGCGTGGAAGCGACACTGCTTTTCCGATCCGATCCAGCTTCTATCATGAGTCGCTGAGATCGGTCGCTACCTTGTTGTCTGTCGATTTGATCCTGCTACAGCCGCTTTACTGCTTCTGCTAGATTATGCAGTCGGTCTGCCTCAGCCGCTTTATCACGTGCCTCCTTTTCCTTTCTCCTCTGATGGCTTCCATCTGGAAATCTCTTCCTTTCCTCGGAGAACGCAATAAGCCACGGCGGGAGCCTGGTAAGCCTCGTGCTCGCCCTTTGTGTTCCTTATTGCCAAGGGCGCGTGTGAGCTTGTCGTTCTCTCTATCGGGTAAGAACCATCCCTCTTCAACATCCTGTACTGCACGTCTAATCTCCTCGATGTGTAGGGGATTATCTTTGTGTCTTTGGTTATATATTCCCTTCCCTTCTGCGTCCAACAAGCCCCCATGCCCGTAAAACCAATTTCTTCCCCGTTCGAGCCATCTTAAGGGCTCTGGAGTTATATTTTTTGCCAGAAATTATGCCTCAAGATCTTCCCACTTAGCCATCTTACCGCTGTAGCCACCAGCCCCCTTAATATGGTGGTACTTCTTCTTACCTACATTCATCCTATTTGTTGCATACTTTTTCAAGGCGTCCTCCGATTTCTTGTACGCCACAAATTTGGCCCAGTAGTCTTTAATCTTCTCATAGCCATGATCGAAATCTGGAGTCTTATCTTTCAAGATAAAATCCTGGTGCAATCTTTTTTCCAGTCCCTGAATAGATCGGCCATCTTCTTAAGAGCCCACTCCTTGACTTTTTTTCTCTAGGGCCTCTTTTCGCCTCTTCATTTCCTCCTCATTTGGCTCCTCCTCATCTCGATCCACCTCTGGCGCCGGTAGGGTGAAATAAAGCATGAGCTTTCTCCAAAGGTTTTCTTTGGCTGTTGTGCCGACATATGAGACTCCTTCCTCCCTTGTCTTAATCCATTCTCAAGTGGTGATAGGGATGTGGTCCCTAACAACAACTCCGCATGCCTTCACAAACTTCCGCTTCACATCTGTGGGAGCAATTGGTTGCCCAGCATTTGAGACTGATTCGATCATGTATCTCTCAATGTCATCCAGCTTCTTGGATGGGCCTCGTTTCGTCCGTACTAAAGATTTGCTCGATCGGAGGGCTAAAAGAAAGAGCGTTAATATTTGTATATAGACAACACAGGGTTAATTTATTAATATATATATGCACCTCGCCGGAGTGGTCGACTTCTCCCTCGTCGGCTTCTTCCTCATTGGAGTCGCCTATTCCTCCCTCGCCCGAGGCGTGGGCGTCTACCTCCCCGGAGCTTCTACCTCATGTGTTGAGAGACTCATCTCCCTCACCGGACTCGTTCAGAAACTAATTGGTGACATCGACATCGCTAACTAAAATATCATCCATGCGGATGACACCATGCATCACGTCTCCGTGATATTCGTCTCTGCCGTATATTGGATCCATAGTATCTACAAATTAATTAAACATCATCGAATATTCCACTTAACTAATGCATCATTGAATAATCCACTTAATATTATTGAATGAATAATCTGGAATACAAAAATAATACATCTCTCAAATACAGTAATACATCGAATAATATATAACTGATCAACCAACAAAGAGCCGTCGCTGTACTGAGGCGCGGGCGGTGGACACCCAAAGAGCAGGGACCATCACCGTATCATAGCTCGGGTGAGATCCCTGAAGAACCTTCCAGGTATTGGAGAACTTGGCATCCAACGCCTCCATGTACCAACGGACGTGCCCGTCCTCCTCCCTGACATAGCGACGTACGTCCTCCTCGGGGGCCGGCAACCTAGGCACGGAAAGTGGCCCCCGCGACCGCCACCAAAGAAGCTCCGGGTCGACGACGGGAGCCTGGTTCCTCACCAAGTTGCACGCCCCGGAAGGTAACTCCTCCCAGTGCAAGCCCGGCGGAGCCCAGTCCCGCACATGTTGGCGCCTATCAAGCAGGTGGTCGCCACCGAGTCGACGACGAGGATGCGGGCCGGGCATCGTATGTCCTACTATTTAAATTCCTACTATTTAGTAAACTTTTCTAAACTTGTACTACCTCTGTTCCAAAATATAAGACCTTTTAAAGATTTCATCAGAAAACTATATACGGAGCAAAATGAGTTAATCTATACTCTAAAATATGTCTAACGGATTCTTTAACATTAATTGAAGGGATTTAACAAAATGGCGACATTCTGGATGTGTAGAAAATGATCCATATTTTTTCTGATCTCATCTACCCTTCTTCTATATGTCACATTGTCTACTGTCAAAGGATTGAAGAAAACCATGACTTCATCATTACCTAGTATATAGTAATAGGCGCATGATGCTATAAAGCTTGATAACGCGTGCGTCTGTTACTACGAGGTAATGATGAAGCCATGGACCATGACTTCATCATTACCTACTAGTGAGAGGCACATCATGCTATGAAGCTTTACAAAGTTGTTTGATAACATAATTACGAATAGGATAATTAGCTTTTTGGTATGTAGTTCAAAAAGAGTCATCCGAATATCTCTATTTGGAAGGACTTTGCTGAACTTCGTACCAAAAAGCGAATTATTCTATCCGGAACTCCGTTCCGAAACAACTTCCGAGAGCTTGATAGCGCCATGCGTCTGTTACTACGAGGCAAAGATGAAGCGATGGATTTCTTCAATACTTTAACACACAATAACGTGACATATAAAATCTAGCTAGCTAGGTTACATAGATGAGACCAAAAAAAATTGAATCAACTTGTGCACATACATAATGTGGCATTCTTGACAAATCAATTATTAACACTAACAATGTTGTTTCCTCTAGCTTAACCTGCACCTGAAACACATATTATGACATTGTATAAAGTTTTTTAAGAAATCACATGAATGTAACTAAACTTGACTTTTAATTATGCACTTTTTAAACATATCATTATATTTTTTAAATATACAACTTTTTATTCGTTAGGTTTTGAATCCAAATTCTGTGAACATTTTATTACATTGTTTTATCTTTTTAAAATTCCACAAAAAAAATATTGAATCATCTACAAATATTTGAATATCAATTAAACTACAAATATTCTACAAATATTTGAATATCACTTAAACTCCAAATATCACTTAAACTTTGTGGAATATTTGAATATCACCTAAACTACAAATATTCTACAAATATTCACGAAATTCAAAAAATATTCTACAAATTGAATCATCTGCATATACGTACACTACAAATATTCTACAATCTAAATATACACTACAAATATTACACAAACTTGCATATTTGACGATCCATCAAGAGGAGGCTCACCGACAGTAGGGAGGAGGAAGCCGGAGGCGTGGAGGAGCGCGCGCGGCACCGGCGATCGACGGGGAGGAGGGCTCGAGGCGGAGGACGCGCGGCACCGGCGACGGGGAAGAGGGCGACGGCGAGGACGAGCGCGGCGACGGCAGCGGGGAGGAGGGCGACGGCGAGGAGGAGCGCGGCGACGGTGGCGGGGAGGAGCGTGGTGACGGCGTCGGGGCTAGCTCTTTCGTTGCGCAGCCTGGCAGCGTCGAGGGTTCGTCCGTCACGGGGAGGAACAAGATCGAACTGGCTATTTGTACATCACAAATTTCCAATTCTCGCTTATATAGGCGGAGCTTTAGTCCCGGTTCGTGGCTCGAACCGGGACTAAAGACACCCTTTAGTCTCGGGTCGAGCCACGATCCGGGACTAAAGACCCCTTTTCGGAAGGCGGAGGGGCGGGAAGTGAGGGCCTTTAGTCCCGAGTCGTGGATCGAATTGGGACAAAGGGGGTCTTTAGTTCCGGTTCGAGCCACAAACCTGGACTAAAGGCCTGGGGCTGGCGGCAGTTCAAAGTTTAGTCCCACCTCGCTTGTCGAGAGGAGCACCGACTGGTTTATAAGCCCCGCGGCCCCCAACCGTCTCGAGCTCCTCTCAATTGGACGGTTACGGGCCTAAATGCACTCTGTGTGCCTAAATTTGATAATAGATGCGAATTTAAAGACAAAATTCAACCTAAATTATAGCACTTTGAATTTAGGTTGAATTTTGTCTTTAAATTCGCAACTCTTTTCAATTTTTTCCATTATTTTTGTTTTTTGCTTTTTTTATTTTGTTTTTTCCTACTTACACCTAAATATTTAGTTTTCAAATTTGAATTCTTTGAAATTTGTGAATAACATTACTTTCACAGTTTTCTATTAAAGATTTTAACACAAAAACTTTATGAAAATTCTTTTGAGTTGATATTTCTTTTGTTTATTTATAGTTAATGTTTTACTTGAATCTTTTTAACAAATAAACACTTTGATAATTTTAGTTGATTATTTTTAATTCATTCATTCTAGTTAATGTTTTAGTTGATTTTTTTTAGTTGACTCTTTTTTTGTTTTCTATTAAATATTTTAACAAAAAAAACTTTATGAAATTTCTGACTTCATTTGGTATTTTCCGTGCATTTAGTTATCTTTTTGAACTAGTTGACCTTGAAATTGAAAAGCACTACAAATGAACTCTGAAAATGTTGAAAGTTCGCATGGTATCATCATTTCACCCACATAGCATGTGCTAAAAAGTTGAGAGGGTTTCGACAAAAACTGGATGCACTTCATGTCCAAAACGGACAATCTCTCTCGAAGTATCACGGTTTCGAACGAGAACTCATCTGTTACAAAGGGATTTCATTTTTTTTACCTTATTTGAACTCCATACTTTTTGTGTGTTCAAAATGCACCATTCAAAGGCATATCACAAATTTTCAATAATTTCTGACTTCATTTGGTATTTTTCGTGCATTTACTTATTTTTTTAGCTAGTTGACCTTGAAATTGAAAAGCACTACAAATGAAAATTTTAAAATGTTAAAAGTTGGCATGGTATAATCATTTCACCCACATAGCATGTGCTAAAAAGTTGAGAGGGTTTCGAGAAAAACTGGATGCACTTCCTGTACAAAATGGATAATCTCTCTCGAAGTATCACGGTTTCGAACGAGAACTCATCTGTTACAAAGGGATTTCATTTTTTAAAACTTATTTGAACACCATACTTTTTGTTTGTTCAAAATGCACCATTCAAAGGAACATCACAAATTTTCAACAATTTCTAACTTCATTTGGTATTTTTCGTGCATTTACTTATTTTTTTGAGCTAGTTGACCCTGAAATTGAAAAGCACTACAAATGAACTCTGAAAATCTTGAAAGTTGGCATGGTATCATCATTATAATCATGTCACCCACATAGCATGTGCTAAAAAGTTGAGAGGGTTATGACAAAAACTGGATGCACTTCGTGTACAAAACAAACAATCTCTCTCGAAGTATTAGGGTTTCGAACGAGAACTCATCTGTTACAAAGGGATTTCATTTTTTTTGAACTTATTTGAACTCCATATTTTTTGCGTGTTCAAAATGCACCATTCAAAGGCACATCACAAATTTTCAACAATTTCTAACTTCATTTGGTATTTTTTGTGCATTTACTTATTTTTTTGTGCTAATTGACCCTAAAATTGAAAAGCACTACAAATGAACTCTCAAATGTTGAAAGTTGGCATGGTATCATAATTTCACCCACATAGCATGTGCTAAAAAGTTGAGAGGGTTATGACAAAAACAGGATGCACCTCGTGTACAAAACGGACAATCTCTCTCGAAGTATCACGGTTTCGAACGAAAACTCATCTGTTACAAAAGGGATTTCATTTTTTTTGAACTTATTTGAACTCCATACTTTTTGTGTGTTCAAAATGCACCATTCAAAGGCACATCACAAATTTTCAACAATTTCTGACTTCGTTTGGTATTTTTCGTGCATTTACTTTTTTTTTTGAGCTAGTTGACCCTGAAATTGAAAAGCACTACAAATGAACTCTGAAAAATGTTGAAAGTTGGCATGGTATCATCATTTCACCCACATAGCATGTGCTAAAAAGTTGAGAGGGTTACGACAAAAATTGGATGCACCTCGTGTACAAAACGAACAATCTCTCTTGAAGTATTAGGGTTTTGAACGAGAACTCATCTGTTACAAAAGGATTTCATTTTTTTGAACTTATTTGAACTCCATACTATTTGTGTGTTCAAAATGCACCATTCAAAGGCACATCACAAAGTATCATTAGTACACATCACATAAAGTTTAATACATTAGTACACATCACATAAAGTTTAATACATTACATAGATTTATATTTCGATCCCTTGCCTATGATCGCTTTGGCCGTAACGATGGAGTATCTTCATTATTTAATGAGATGCTTGGGTCAATTCTCACTATGAAGGGCGGAATTTCATCAAACTTATTATAATCTGATGACATGTCTGTCTTGTCCTCGATCCCCATGATATTTATTTTCCCTGAAAGAACTATGTTACGCTTTGGCTCATCATCCGATGTATTTATTCTCTTATTTTTTTTCTTTTATTCGGTCTGGAGGACATGACTTTCACGTAAAAAAAACCTAAGCCACACCTTTGGCTAGGACGAATGGCTCGTCTCTGTAACCAAGATTCTTGAGATCAACTGTTGTCATTCCGTACAACTGGTCCACCTTTACCCCTTCTCCATTCATGTTCACCCAACTACACCAAAACAAAGGGACCTTAAAAGTTGGTCCATAGTCAAGTTCCCATATCTCCTCTATGTAACCATAGTATGTGTCCTTTTTCCCATTCTCGTCTGTCGCATCATAGCGGACACCACTGTTTTGGTTGGTGCTCTTTTTATCTTGGGTGGTCGTGTAAAATGAATTCCCGTTTATCTCATACCCTTGGAAATGTAATACAGTCGAAGAAGGTGACGCGGCCAACAACTAGAGTTGATCTCCAACAATGTTGTCATTCATGACACGTGATCGCAACCAACTTCCGAAAGTATCCATGTGTTTTCATTCAATCCAGGAGATAGCCTTCCCCGGTAACTCGAAGCGTACAAAATTCTTGTGCTCCTCGATATACGAAGCCACGAAGGTGGAACTTTTTAGAACTGTGTACTGTGCTTCAGTGATAGATTGTCCGTCCCTACATATCATTGCTTTCTTTCCTAGTGTGCCTTTTCCACTCAGTCTCCCCTCATGTCGTGATTCAGGAACACCAATCGGCTTAAGGTTAGGAAGAAAGTCTACACAGAACCCAATGACCTCCTTTGTTCCATAGCCCTTGGAGATGTTTCCTTCTGGCCTAGCACGGTTATGAACATATTTCTTTAAGACTCCCCTGAACCTCTCGAAGGGGAACATATTGTGTAGAAATACAGGACCGAGAATGGAAATCTCGTCGACTAGGTGAACGAGGAGATGTGTCATAATATTGAAGAAGCACGGGGGAACACCAACTCAAAATTGACAAGACATTGGACCACATCCTTCTGTAGCCTTTCGAAACATTCTCGATCGATTACCTTCTGTGATATTGCATTGACGAATGCACATAGCTTCAAAATGGGCAATCGAACATTTTCTAGTAGAAGCCCCCTCAATGCAACCGGAAGCAACTGCGTCATAATCACGTGGAAATCATGAGACTTCAGGTTCTGAAATTTTTCCTTTGCCATATTTAATATTCCCTTTATATTAGACGAGAAGCCAGCGGGGACCTTCATACTGCTCAGGCATTCAAAAAAGATTTCCTCCTCTGCTTTGATAAGAGCGTAGCTGCTTAAGTATTGACGCACTTTATCAGTCTTCTTGTCGTATGGGTCTTTCATACGTTGTTGCTCCTCCCGTGCTTCTCTTGTATCTTTTGTCTTTCCATACACTCCCAGGAAGCCTAGCAGGTTCACACAAAGATCCTTCGTCATGTGTATCACGTTGATTGAAGACCGAGCCTCTAGGTGTTTCCAATATGGTAGCTCCCAAAATAAAGATTTCTTTTTCCACATGGGCACGTGTCCGGTAACGTCGTATTTTAGAACAGATTGACCGCCAGGACCCATTCCAAAGATTACTATTTGATCCATATACTTGACCATAGCCAATAACTCATCACCGATAGGGAGGTTAGGCTTCTTCTGGTGATCTGCCTCACCGTTGAAATGCTTGCCTTTCTTTCTTACGGGATGATTGGTCGGAAGAAATTGACGACACCCCAGGTAGACAACCTTCTTACAGTTTTCCAAATATGTACCTTTAGTCTTATCTAAATAGTGTGTGCATGCGTTGTATCCCTTGTTTGACTGTCCTGAAATGTTACTAAGAGCAGGCCACTCATTGATGGTTACGAACAACAATGCTCGTAGGTCAAATTCCTTCTGTTTGTGCTCATCCCACACACATACACCTGGTTTGGCCCGCAACTGCAAAAGTTCATCAACTAATGGCCTTAGGTACACATCAATGTCGTTGTCGGGTTGCTTCGGTCCTTCGATGAGCACTGGCATCATAATAAACTTGAGGAAGGTTGTAGATAAATAGAGTCACGGGTTAGGTGTTGTGACTGCAGCTCTGCTCCCTAAAAGGATTCATGCCTTCTGTACTGAGACCAAGCCATAAGTTCCTTGGGTCAACTTCAAAGTCCGGCCACTCCCTCTCGATTTTCCTCCACTACGACGCATCTACGAGGTATCTCAACTTATTCCCGTCTTTCTTACGCTCGTCTTTGTACCATCGCATCAACTTGGCATGCTCATTGTTTCTCAACAGACGTTTCAACCGTGGTATTATAGGAGAATACCACATAACCTTAGTAGGAACCTTCTTCCTGGGGGGCTCGTCATCACCCTCAACATCACCAGGGTCATCCTGTCTGATCTTGCACCGACATGCAGTGCATACCGGACATTTGTTCATATTCTCGTACTTCTCACCGCGGTACAGGATGCAGTCATTAATGCATGCATGAATCTTCTGCACATCTAATCCAAGAGGGTGGATAGCCTTCTTTGCTTCGTATGTAGTCTCGGGCAATTCTTTATCCTTTGGAAGCTTCGGCTTCAATATTTTTAGTAACTTCTCAAATCCCTTGTCAGATAAACCAATTTCTGCCTTCCATTTCAAAAGTTCCACTGTGGTATTGAGCTTTGTGCTGCCATCTTTGCAATTTTGGTACAACAAATTTTTATGATCCGTTCGCATGGCCTCCAATTTCAGCTTCTCCTTTCTGTATCGCATTCTCTCTTTGCATCAGAAATGACCCGACCAAGACCATCAGCGGGCTCATCTGATGCCGATTGTTCTTCACCTCCTTCTTCTACATTGTCTTCCATTGTAGTATCACCATATTCTTCAGTGAACATAGGATAGTTTTCATCATCATCTTCTTCTTCATTCTCTTCCATTCGAACACCTCTTTCTCCGTGCATGGTCCAACATAATATGCGGGCATGAAACCTCTCTGAAGCAAGTGGAGATGAATGCTTTCGAGCTAGAGTACCCCTTCATGTTTTGACAGACAACACATGGACAAGGCATAAAAGTATCCACTTTGTTTGCCTCAGACACATCGATAAATTTATGCAGGCCTGCAATAAATCCAGAACCGCGTTGTTCTCCGTACATCCATCTCTTCCGTGCATCGATCTGGCATCATACATGAGTAGTGAAATGACCACCGTACATTGACACATGCAATATTTTTGTATCAATTAAAGATGAAAAGGACAAGGTTGCTAATCTCGGTCGAGGATACCATTTTGTGTGACTTAAGTGTGACTCGGGCATTAGTCCCGGTTCGTAATGTACTCCGAAGTACGTTGGTCACCGTGCATCCATTGGCGGTTCATCTCTATTATGAAATTAAGTATATCAAAAAAACTATTGCAGAACAAATGACCAAATTAATACAAGTTCATCATCACATTAAAACCAAAGCACAGTAGTGATCAAATGTTATTATTGCAAAAAATAAATACATAAAGTTCTCTCATAAAACAACATACAACTATGTAAAACATTTAAATGCAACAACAAATGTGATCAAAATCGCAACTAAGGTAACAATTGACCCAACAGCATAATGATACCAAGCCTCTTTATCAATGTCATATTTTCTAATATTCCTAATCTTCAAGCGCATTTCATCCATCTTCAAGCGCATTGCATCCACCTTCAACTGCATCGCATCGATCTTCATCTTGCGATCATCGATGACATCAGCGACATGCAACTCCGGTTCCATATTCTTATCCTCAATTATTTTCAATTTTTCCTTCAAGTTTGTTTTCTTTTTCAACCAAACTAACCTCTCGACAAGAATTTCTATGTGGGTTGGAACTTCCAGTTCACATACCTCCTAGATTAAAAAATATATGTCAAGTTGGTCGTAATAATTGTCATAAACACTAAATAAAACAAATAGTTATAAAAGATAATATATACCACATCCAAATCATAGACAGGACGAGGGCCGACGGAGGCGGATACCAAAACCATCGCACTATATAATAACAAAAAACAATGAAAGTAAGTAATTTATACAAGTATGTATCTAAATCATACAAGTAAGATTTTTTTATTTTAAAAAATATAAGAACAAGAGGCTCACCACGGTGGTGCTCGCGACGAGATTGGCGTGGGGCGGTCAACAACGGTGAGGACGGGTAGGGGATGGCACCCTACACATGTGCAGACTCTAAGAAGTTAATTTGAGCATTTGAAATGAGCTAAACTAGGAGTGACAGATGAAACCATGAAGTAGCTAACCTTTTAAAACACTTGTGCAGTTGGTGCATGGCCAAACCTAGACAAATATTGAGGAAAATGAAGCTTGGAGGTCGAGCTTGGAGAGGAGAAAGCTTAAGTAGTGTAGCTCGGGCATTTCATCGAACACCTTATGTGCATGCACTAGAGTGGCAAGAGCATGGCATGGTCACACTTCAACAGACAAAAAATAGAGGAGAGGGTGGGCAAGGGGGAGCGTTTATATAGGCAACACTTTAGTCCCGGTTTTTGTCTAAAAGCGGGACTAATAGCCTACCCTTTAGTCCTGGTTCTTGCCACAAACCGGGACTAATGCTCCGCGGCACGCCATGTGGTAGTTGCTGGATCTTTAGTCTCGGATTTTGCCCCGAACCGGGACTAATGAGGTGAACCGAACCAGGACCGATGCCCTAGCAAACTGAACCGGGACCAATGCCTAGCATTGGTCCCGGTTTTCGCTTGAACCGGGACTAATGGTCTTTCGGCCCTCGGCCGAAAGACCCTTTTTCGACTAGTGCAACATACCCTTTCGGAGATACCTGTAGTGCACCTTTATAATCACCCAGCTATGTTGTGACGTTTGATACACCCAAAGCATTCCTACGGTATCCAGGAGTTGCACAATCTCATGGTCTAAGGAAATGATACTTGACATTAGAAAAGCTCTAGCAAACGAACTACACGATCTTGTGATATGCTTAGGATTCGGTCTTGTCCATCACATCATTCTCCTAATGGTGTGACCCCGTTATCAACGACATCCAATCTCCATGGTCAGGAAACCTACCATCTATTGGTCAACGAGTTAGTCAACTAGAAGCTCACTAGGGACATGGTGTGGTCTATGTATTCACACAAATATTGCGATTTCAGGTTAATACTATAGCATGAACAATAGACAATTATCATGAACAAGGAAATATAATAATAACCAATTTATTATTGCCTCTAGGGCATATTTGCAACAGTCTCCCACTTGCACTAGGGTCAATAATCTAGTTCACATCACTATGTGATTGTAATGAATCTAACACCCATGGGGTTTGATAATATCTTGCTTGTGAGAGAGGTTTTTAGTCAACGGGTCTGAACCTTTCAGATCCCCGTGTACTTTAGAAATCGCTGTCTTATCCTGTAGATGCTTCTACCACGCATCATTTGGAACCATTCCAAATGACTGCTGCACTATACGGATCCGGTTTTCTACTCAGAGTCATCTGGATTAGTGACAAAGCTTACATCGTCATAACCCTTTATGACGAACTCTTTTTACCACCTTCATAATCGAGAAAAATTCCTTAGTCTACTAGTTACTAAGGATAACTTTGACCGTTGTCCAGTGATCCATTCTTGGCTCATTCTTGTACCCCTTGACTGACTCATGGCAAGGCACACTTCAGGTGCAGTACACAATATAGCATACTATAGATCCTACTGCTAATGCATAAGGGACAACCTTCGTCCTTTCTCTCTCTTTTACCGTGGTCAGGTTTTGAGTCTTACTCAATATTCACACCTTATAACATAGCCAAGAACTCTTTCTTTACCGATCTATTTTGAACTCCTTCAAAATCTTGTCATGGTATGTATTCATTGAAAGTACTATTAAGAATTTTGATCTATCTTTATAGATCTTAATGCTCAATGTTCATGTAGCTCAATATAAATTTTCCTTTGAAAAACACTTTCCAAACAACCCTATATGCTTTCCAGAAATTCTACATCATTTTCGATCAAGTCATTAGAAATTCTATAGTGCCCCCACTCACTCCTTGGAAATACAAGTTTCTCATAAACTTTGTATAAAACCAAAATCTTTGATCACCTTATCAAAGCGTATATTCCAGCTCCAAGATGCTTGCTCCAGTCCTTAGAAGGATCGCTGGAGCTTTGCATACTTGTTAGCATCCTTTAGGATCGACAAAACCTTGTAGTTGTATCAGATATAACTTTCCTCACAGAAATCGTCAAGGAAACAATATTTGACATCATATCTGCAAGATTTCATAAATGATGTAGCAACTGCTGACATAATTCCTACAAACTTTCAACATCGTTACGAGTGAGAAAGTCTCATTGTAGTCAACTCTTTGAACTTGTCGGAAAAATCTTTGCGACAAGTCGAGCTTTCTTCATGGTGACTTTTCACCATCATCGTTTGTCTTCCTTTTAATATCCACATGTAGTTAACAGTCTTACAACCATCAAGTAATTCTTACAAAGTCTACACTTTGTTTTCATACATAGATCCCCTCTTGGATTTCATGGCCTCTAGCCATTTGTCGGAATCCGGGCCCACCATCGCTTCTCCATAGCTCGTAGGTTCATTGTTGTCTAACATGACCTCCAAGACAGGATTACCGTACCACTCTGGAGTAATATGCATCCTTGTCGACCTACGAAGTTTGGTGGTGACTTGATTTGGAGCTTCGTGATCACTATCATCAGTTTCCACTTCAATTGGTGTAGGAGCCACAGGAACAACTTCTTGCGCCGTGCTACACACTGGTTGAAGTGATGGTTCAATTACCTCATGAAGTTCCACCATCCTCCCACTCAATTCTTTCGAGAGAAATTATTTCTCGAGAAAGGACATGTTTCCTGAAACAAACTCTTTGCTTTTGGATCTGAGATAGGAGGCATACCCAACTATTTTGGGTATCCTATGAAGATGCATTTATCCGCTTTGGGTTCGAGATTATCAGGCTGAAGCCTTTTGACATAAGCATCGCAACCCCAAACTTTTAAGAAACGACAGCTTAGGTTTCTCCAAACCATAGTTCAGACGGTGTCATATCAATGGAATTATATGGTGCCCTATTTAAAGTGAATGTTGTTGTCTCCAATGCCTAAACCCAAAACGATAGTGGTAATTCGATAAGAGACATCATAGTATGCACCATATATAATAGGGCACGACTTTGACATACAGACACGCCATCAGACTATGGTGTTCCAGGTAGCATGAGTTGTGAAACAATTTTCACATTGTCTTAAATGTTTACCAAACTCGCAACTCAGATATATATGTTTACCTCCATGATCACATCGTAGAGATATTATCCTCTTGTCACGATGATCTTTAACTTCACTCTGAAATTTCTTGAACTTTTCAATATTTTGGACTTTTGATTCATCAAGCAAATACACTTGTATCTACTCAAATCATTAGTGAAGTAAGAACATAACAATATCCACTTCGTGCCTCAGCACTCATTGTACTGCATACATCAAAATGTATTATTTCCAACAAGTCACTTGCTCGTTCCATCTCACTGAAAATGAGGCCTTCAGTCATCTTGCCCATGATATGCATGTCTCAAGTGATTCAAAATCAAGTGCGTCCAAACGATCCATCTGCATGGAGTTTCTTCATGCGTTTACCCCAATAGGCATGGTTCACATCTCTCAAACGATTCAAAAACGAGTGAGTCCAAAGATCCATCGGCATGGAGCTTCTTCATGCATTTTATCTCAATATGACTCAAGGGGTAGTTCCACAAGTAAGTGGTACTATCATTACTACTTTGTATCTTTTGGCATCAATATCATGAATATGTGTATCACTACGATCGACATTTAATAAACCATTGAAGCTATGTATTCAGGAAAACAGAATAACCATTACTCTCTTCAAATGAATAATCGTATTGCAATAAACATGATCTAATCATGTTCATGCTCAACAGAAACACCAAATAACATTTATTTAGGTTCAACACTAATCCCGATGGTAGAGGGAGCGTGTGATGTTTGATTATATCAACCTTGAAATTTCTTCCAACACACATCATCACCTCACACTTGCTAGTATCCGTTTATTCCGTAGCTTTTATTTCGAGTTACTAACACTTAGCAAACGAACAAGTATCTAATACCCCGGCGCTACTAGGAGTACTAGTAAATTACACATCAATATCATGTTTATCCAATATACTTTTGTCGACTTTGCCAGCCTTCTAATCTACCAAGTGTCTAGGGTAGTTCCTCTTCAGTGACTATTCCCCTCATTACAGAAGCACCTAGTATTGGGTTTGGGTTCAACCTTGGCCTCTTCACTAGAGAAGCATCATGTTTGCTCTTTCATGAAGTATCCCTTCTTGCCCTTTCCCTTCTTGTAACTAGTGGTTTTACTAACCATCAACAATTGATGCTCCTTTCTGATTTCTACTTCCGCAGTGTCGAACTTCGCGAATAGCTCAAGGATCATCATATCCATCCCTGATATTGTTGGGGAACGTTGCATGGGAAACAAAAAATTTCCTACGCGCACGAAGACCTATCATGGTGATGTCCATCTACGAGAGGGGATTTCCGATCTACGTACCCTTGGAGATCGCACAGCAGAAGCGTTAGTGAACGCGGTTGATGTAGTGGAGTCCTCACGTCCCTCGATCCGCCCCGCGAACCGTCCCGCGATCCGTCCCATGATCTAGTGCCGAACGGACGGCACCTCCGCGTTCAGCACACGTACAGCTCGACGATGATCTCGGCCTTCTTGATCCAGCAAGAGATACGGAGAGGTATATGAGTTCTCCGGCAGCGTGACGGCGCTCCAGAGGTTGGTGGTGATCTGATCTCGGCAGGGCTCCGCCTGAGCTCCGCAGAAACGCGATCTAGAGGAAAAACCGTGGAGGTATGTGGTCGGGCTGCCGTGGCAAAAGTTGTCTCAAATCAGCCCTAATACCTCTGTATATATAGGTGGGAGGGGAGGGGCCTTGCCTTGAGGCTCAAGGATCCCCAAGGGGGTCAGCCGAGCCAAGGGGGGAAGTCCTCCCCTTCCAAACCGAATCCAACTTGGATTGGAAGGTGGAGTCCTTCTCTCCTTTCCCACCTCCCCTTTTTTGTTTCTCTTTGATTTCTTATCCTTTGGCGCATAGAGCCTTCTTGGGCTGTCCCACCAGCCCACCAAGGGCTGGTGTGACACCCCCAAGGCCTATGGGCTTCCCCGGGGTGGGTCCCCCCCCCCTCGGTGAACACCCGGAACCCATTCGTCATTCCCGGCACATTCCCGGTAACTCCGAAAACCTTCCGGCAATCAAATGAGGTCATCCTATATATCAATCTTCCTTTCCGGACCATTCCGGAAACCCTCGTGACGTGTGTGATCTCATCCGGGACTCCGAACAACATTCGGTAACCAACCATATAACTCAAATACGCATAAAACAACGTCGAACCTTAAGTGTGCAGACCCTGCGGGTTCGAGAACTATGCAGACATGACCCGAGTGACTCCTCGGTCAATATCCAATAGCGGGACCTGGATGCCCATATTGGATCCCACATATTCTACGAAGATCTTATCGTTTGAACCTCAGTGCCAATGATTCATGTAATCCCGTATGTCATTCCCTTTGTCCTTCGGTATGTTACTTGCCCGAGATTTGATCGTCGGTATCCGCATACCTACTTCAATCTCGTTTACCGGCAAGTCTCTTTACTCGTTCCGTAATACAAGATCCCGCAACTTACACTAAGTCACATTGCTTGCAAGGCTTGTGTGTGATGTTGTATTACCGAGTGGGCCCCGAGATACCTCTCCGTCACAAGGAGTGACAAATCCCAGTCTTGATCCATACTAACTCAACGAACACCTTCGGAGATACCTGTAGAGCATCTTTATAGTCACTCAGTTACGTTGCGACGTTTGATACACACAAAGCACTCCTCCGGTGTCAGTGAGTTATATGATCTCATGGTCATAGGAACAAATACTTTACACGAAGAAAACAGTAGCAACAAAATGACACGATCAACATGCTACGTCTATTAGTTTGGGTCTAGTCCATCACGTGATTCTCCTAATGACGTGATCCAGTTATCAAACAACAACACCTTGTATATAATCAGAAGACCCTGACTATCTTTGATCAACTGGCTAGCCAACTAGAGGCTTGCTAGGGATAGTGTTTTGTCTATGTATCCACACATGTATATAAGTCTTCATTCAATACAATTATAGCATGGATAATAAACGATTATCTTGATACAGGAATTATAATAATAACTATATTTATTATTTCCTCTAGGGCATAATTCCAACAGATATGTTATAGTTCATCACGAAGCTCTAGTAGCTTGGTCGCAGTGACTTTGGAAAACCATCACTATCTCATGTGAAAGATCAACTCCCACTCGATTCAAGCGATGTTAAAACTCAAATAATCTGAGCACATGTTTAATGATTGAGCTTTTCTCCCTTAATTTTTAGGCAAATAATCTTGTCGGAGGTCTTATACCTCTCAACAAGGGCACGAACCTAAAATACCAAGTTCATCCCTTGGAACATCTCGTATGTCCCGCGACGTTCGAAACGTCTTTAGCACCTCAATTCTAAGTCATTTAAGCATTATGCACTGAACTATCATGTAGTCATCAAAAACGTGTATGTCAGATGTTCGCAACATCTATAGACGACGCTCGGGGTTTAGTACACCGAGCGGTGCATTCAGGACATAAGCCTTCTGTCCAGCAATGAGGACAATCCTCAGTTTACGGACCTAGTCCGCATAATTTCTACTATCATCTTTCAACTAAATTTTCTCTAGGAACATATTAAAGACCGTAGAGATACAACGCAAGCTACAACATAATTTGCAAAGACCTTTTGACTATGTTCATGATAATGAGTTCAATTAATCATATTACTTAAGAACTCCCACTCAAATTGACATCCCTCTAGTCATTTAAGTGTCGCATGATCCAAATCCACTAACTCAAGTATGATCATCACGTGAGTTGAGTTTAGCTTCAATGGTGAACATCTCCATGTTGATCATATCAACTATATGATTCATGCTTGACCTTTTGGTCTCTTGAGTTCCGTGGGCATGTCTGTACACGGTAGGCTCGTCAAGTTAACCTAAGTGTTTCGCGTGTGTAACTCTGGCTTACACCCGTTGTATGCGACCGTTAGAATCTATCACACCCGATCATCACGTGGTGCCTCGAAACAACGATCCTTCGTAACGGTGCACACTTTGGGGGAACACGTTTCTTGATATTTTAGTGGGGGATCATCTTATTTACTACCATCATTCTAAGCAAATAAGATGTAAAAACATGATAAACGTCACATGCAAATCATAAAGTGACATGATATGGCCAATATCATCTTGGGCCTTTGATCTCCATCTTCAGGACGCGGCATGATCATCATTGTCACCGGCATGACACCATGATCTCCACCATCATGATATTCATCATCGTATCTTCATGAAGTTGTCTCGCCAACTATTACTTCTACTACTATGGCTAACGGTTAGCAATAAAGTAAAGTAATCATATGGCGTTTCGATTGACATGCAGGTCATATAATAAATTAAGACAAGTCCTATGGCTCCTGCCGGTTGTCATAGTCATCGACATGCAAGTCGTGAATCCTATTACAAGAACATAATCAATCTCATACATCACATATATTTTATCACATCCTTTTGGCCGTATCACATCACATAGCATACCCTGCAAAAACAAGTTAGACGTCCTCTAATTGTTGTTGAAAGTTTTACGTGGCTGCTATAGGTTTCTAGCAAGAACGTTTCTCACCTACATTACAGCAACAACGGTGATACGCAAATTGCTATTTACCCTTCATAACGACCCTCTTCATCGAATCCGATCCGACTAAAGTGGGAGAGACAAACACCCGCTAACCACCTTATGCGACAAGTGCATGTCAGGCGGTGGAACCAGTCTCACGTAGGAGTACGTGTAAAGTCAGTCCGGGCCGCTTCATCCCAGAATGCCGCCGAATCAAGACAGGACTAGTAACGTAAGCAAATTGACCAAATCATCACCCACAACTTACTTGTGTTCTACTCGTGCATAGAATCTACGCATAGACCTAGCTCATGATGCCATTGTTGGGGAACGTAGTAATAGTTCAAAAAATTCCTACGTGTCACCAAAATCAATCTAGGAGATGCTAGAAACGAGAGAGAGAGGGAGTGCATCTTCGTACCCTTGAAGATCGCTATGCGGAAGCGTTGCAAAGAACGAGGTTGATGAAGTCGTACTCGTGACGATTCAAATCGTGGAAGATTTGATCCAAGCGTCGAACGGACGGCGCCTCTGTGTTCAACACACGTATAGCCTAGGGACGTCTCCTCCTTCTTGATCCTGCAAGGGGAGAGGATAAGTTGAGGGAGAGCTCCGACAGCACGATGGTTTGGTGGTGGTGCAGCTCGTGGTTCTCCGACAGAGCTTCGCTAAGCACTACAGAGTAGGAGGAGGTGTAGGAGGGGGAGGGTTGCGCCACGGGCAAGGGATGCAGCTCCCATGCGCCTCCCCACTATAAATAGGGGTGGAAGGGGCCGGTTTCTTGCCCTCCAAGTCCATTGGGGCGTTGGCAAAGGTGGGAGGAAAGAAATCTCATCATTTCCCTTCCCCACCGATTATTAGCCCCCCTTTTTAGGGATCTTGATCTTATCCCTTTGGGATATGATCTTATTCCTTCTAAGGAGGGATCTTGGTGGGCCTTGACCAGGGGTGTGGGGCCTTGCCCCCACTACCCACGTTCATGTGGGTCCCCTCATGCAGGTGGGCCCCACTCTGGAACCTTCTAGAACCTTCCAGGAACAATATCGAAAAATCCCAAACATTTTTCGGTGGCCAAAATAGGACTTCCTATATATAAATCTTCACCTCCAGACCATTCCGGAACTCCTCGTGACGCCCGTAATCTCATTCGGGACTCCGAACAACTTTTGGTAACCACATACAATTCCCATTAGAACTCTACCATCACCGAACCTTAAGTGTGTAGACCCTATCAGTGCGGGAACCATGCAGACCTGACCAAGACACCTCTCCGGCCAATAACCAATAGCAGGATCTGGATACCCATATTGGATCCCACATGTTCCACGATGATCTCATCGGATGAACCACGACATCGAGGATTCAATTAATCACATATACAATTCCCTTTGTCCATCAGTACGTTACTTGCCCGAGATTCGATCGTTGGTAGCGCTATACTTTTGTTCAATCTTGTTACCGCAAGTCTCTTACTCGTTCTGTAACACATGATCCCATGACTAACTCCTTAGTCACATTGAGCTCACTATGATGATGTATTACCGAGTGGGCCCAGAGATACCTCTCCGTCACACGGAGTGACAAATCATAGTCTCGATTCGTACCAATCCAACAGACACTTTCGGAGATACCTGTAGTGCACCTTTATAGTCATCCAGTTACGTTGTGACGTTTGGTACACCCAAAGCATTCCTACGGTATCCGGGATTTGCACAATCTCATGGTCTAAGGAAATGATACTTGACATTAGAAAAGCTCTAGCAAACGAATTACACGATCTTGTGCTATGCTTAGGATTGGGTCTTGTCCATCACATCATTCTCCTAATGGTGTGATCATGTTATCAACGAAATCCAATGTCCATGCTCAGGAAACCATGACCATCTATTGGTCAACAAGCTAGTAAACTAGAGGCTCACTAGGGACATGGTGTGGTCTATGTATTCACACATGTATTACGGATTCCGGTTAATACAATTATAGCATGAACAATAGACAATTATCATGAACAAGGAAATATAATAATAACCAATTTATTATTTCCTCTAGGGCATATTTCCAACACATCGACCATGTAGCCCACGAGCAGCAAGTTTCGTCCGTTCATGCTTCCGTGCAGAGGGAAGGCCGCACTTCCACGACTTTCTCCTCCCACGCCTGTCTCGAGTGGGTGAATGCACACGCGGTGCTGCTCATGGCCCGCAAACGGCTCCGCTACCGTCCGGCAGATGCTGGCTACGACGCGTCGCTGGCCTGCATCACCCAGCTTGTAACCTCCACCGGAGAGGCCCAGGCGCCTTCTCATCTGCTTCGCCCGCCTCTGTCCCATAATGAAGAGGAGGCTTAGGGGGCGCCGCCTCCTCCTCCGACTTTAGTCGCCTTGCACCAAAAGGGAAACCTTTGGGTTTCTCTTCGAAAACACAACACCTGTCCCAGCTCACTTAGCACGAAAGGGGAAACCCCCATACGCAATCACTGGCACCGCTTGCATGGTCCATCTCATCCACATGAAGGATCTGTATCATGGGACGCGACCAAGTCGCCCTCGGAGGGATTGCTACGCGGGGGCCTTAGGGGAAAACCTCACGACGAACACCCTCCCTAAGCCCTAGGCAATGATCTTCAAGTGCTCACTTCGTGAGGCACGAACCCTCGTGAGGGTTCTCCTTGCCGGGCTACCTGCTGGGCCGAACAAAGCTTATCCCGCCACGTCGCGTCCGGGGCTGCGTGCCGACGTGCCTGGGTACCCCCGGTCCCAGGGGTCCGATAGTAGGCCTTGGGTACGTGTTGAGTACGACTCCTCCCAGCTGGAGGGACGAGGCTGCCTGCGGGCCAGGCTCAACGCATGGCACCCGACATGACGTGGGATCTTTCCTTCCCGAAACACCTTGGGAACTACTCCAAGCAAGTTGTCATGCCGCCTGTGTGCAGTGTTAGTCATCATTGCTCCTTCCACCGACACTACCATTCGCACCACCCGTCCCTTGTTGGATCCACCACTACATAATTCCTTGGCCGCCTTCTTCCTCTGCTCCCCCCTCGCCCTCGAGCGAACTCGACCTTCGCTATTTTCATGGCGTCCAACGGAGATACTACGAGCGTCGGAGTGCGGGAAGGGCTCTCAGGACCGCCGTTGTCCCCCGAGGCTGGCGAGGCTCGGCCCCCAAGGTCAGTCCCAGCATGCAGGCACCGGGTCACCAATGATGAGTAAGTGCGCAGACGCCATCACCCGCCCTCACATATCCTGCCCAATCTGATGATTCTGTTGTCGAGTTCTTCATGGTGCATGCGTCTAAGAGGCCCAAGGGCATTGTGCCAGGGGCGCCCCTTGGTGCTCCTCCGGTCGGTGAAGCTTCTTCTGTGGCACCCGGCCTGGCGGGGCTTGAGTGCAGGACTGTGGGCGCCACACTCGGCTTTCACGGCCTCGGGAGCGGGGCGGACTTGACCCTCAGGGAGCCCACCATCATCCAGCGGGAGGCGACCGTGTCCCATCGCCAGTGGGAGGCAACCTATATCGCCCGCAACTAGGAGGCGAAGCATGAACACCTCGAGGTCATGGAGAGGCGCATCCTTGTTGGCGAGGTCACCCTCGTGGCGGCGTGCAAGGAGCCACTGGCCGACGCAAACGCGATAGCGGCTCACGACCAGGCAGCTTCCCTGGAGGAGTACCATGGCGAGCTCACCAGGGGGCTTTCTCCTCATGATGGTGGACGCGCTGGAGTCGGGGTGCTTCCAAGGTGGAGGACAACGTTGAGTCCGACATGCACTACCTTCTGGGCAACGCGCCGACGCGCGATTTCTCCAACCTGCGCTACCATAATCCCGCGTTCGACCTTTCGTGTGCGATGGAGCCTGTGCTCGTGGAGCTCCGACGCCCTCTCGGGGACAAGGTGTGTGAACACGCGGAGTCCTTGGTTGGCCCAGGCGTTGCCTCCCGAGCGAGGCGGCAACCTCAGCGCAATAGCCCGTGAGGTCCATGACGAGGACGGTGCCTCCTCCGCTTGAGCTATCTCGACCTTTTGTCTCCCGCATTAAAGAACCCTTGGCCCCGTGAGGGTGTTAGAAATTTTGTAACTTACTTCTTTCTGAGCAGTGGTAGCATGTTGTGCTTCAGGCGTCTTTGTTCCTTCCTTAACGTTCTCCCTGTTTCATGTCAGGTGCGTCCTAGCCAACGAGACCCCATCGCACACATCTCCTAAGGCCTCACTCCTGGCATGCTTTCGGGGGGCGGCCAGCAGCCCCCGGGCGCTGTCCAGCTTCGGGCTCCCTCAACCCTAGTTGTTCGCGTGAACCTCACGAGGTTGGTACCCTCGCGTGGGCCCCACCTGGGCAGTTGGGCCGGGGTGCTTCAAGAACACGGTTCCCCTTCTTTTGTGTTATCTCCTCTCGTGGCCGCTTTGATGCGTTGTGGCACGAGGGCCGAGCCCCCGAGTGAGAGAGCGAGGGCCCCTAAAGTGCGACACTCCAGGACTCGCTCCTCTGGGGCTGCTCCCGAGACCTGCCTTGCGAGGCCCCTCACTGGAAGTCCTACATAGAGAAAAACACCAAGTCTCAACGGCGCGCACTTGCGTGCTCGCATTTGGGCATCCCCGCATGCATATGGGCATGGTAAGAGAATAGAATCAAGGGAGCTCCATGAAAAAACAGGAAAACCAAGGCCTTCCCTAGAAAATCCAAAGCTAACTTGTTCGCGAGCTGAAAAAGGCAGAGGCGTGGTTGTTGCATCAACACGGATCATCCTGTCGGGCTCGCTCGCAGGTCGAAGAGAAAGGCAAATGAAATTGTCTACAATATTCAGTACGGGTCAACCTTAGAAAGAAAGTTGTTGCCGTATTCAGTACGGTTCAACCTAAAAAGAAATATGGACCCCGAGGTGTTTCCTTTGTCTTCTTCCCTAGCATGGAGCATGAGGACTGCCATTGGTACGTGGGAGGGGGGCCTACCGCCGCCATGACGCGACTCGTCATGGGGTTACGCACAAGAGGCCCCCGTGCGTTTACAGCCCCCTCATTATTACATGAGAGTGTCACGGGCTTCTTCCGTGGCGCGGAGCATGAGGACTTCCACTAAGATGTCGGAGGGGGCCCTACTGCCGCCACAACGCGGCTCGTCGTGGGGTCATGCACGGGAGGCCCCCGTGCATTTATAGCCCTTCGTTCTTACGTGAGAGGGTCATGGGTTGGCCTACGGGTGCCTGGCTTCAAGCTCCCACCTCATTTCGCTAGGCGTGTGGTGCGGGGCCTGAGGACTCACACAGTCTTCTGGGGGGGCCACCCTCTCTCCCCCGGCCTGGAGACATGGGCGCCCCTGGGGGGTCCTTGCCCACGAGATTCTTCTTCAACGCTTCCAGCCACTCAGCGAGGAAGCACGTATGGTCTTCTCGGGGCCCCCACCCTCACTCCCGAGGTGCTTGGCTTCTAGTCTAGGGCTATGGGCGATTCTGATGACCCCACCCTCCGTCCCTAGGCGTGGGGCGTCCAGCCTGGAGACATGGGCGCCCCTAGAGGATTCCTTCCCGAGGGGATTCTTCTCCAACGCTTCCCTCCACTCACCGAGGAAGCGTGTACGGTCATCTCGGGGCCCCCACCCTCACTCCTGAGGCACTTGGCGTCTACCCTCGGGCTATGCGTTATTCTGATGGAGCACCCCACCCTCCATCTCTAGGCGTGCAGCATTCAGCCTGGAGAAATAGTGTAGGATCGAAAGTATGTCTAGAGGGGGGGATTAGACTACAACATTTATCACAAGTCAAGTACACCCTACACATGCAGTTCTAATAGTATTGCAGCGGAAAGTAAAACCTGCAAGTGTAAAGTAGAGGAGTAACGTAAAGAGATCAGACGCATGAGGTTGACACGATGATTTTTGGCATGGTTCCGATAGGTGGCACTATCGTACGTCCATGTTAGTGGAGACTTCAACCCACGGAGTGTAACAGCTGCAAGAGTCCATGGAGAGCTCCACCCATGGAGGGTCCACAAAGAAGCATCCTTGTCTATCCCACCACAGCTTACGTCCACACAGGACTAGCCTTACTCACGGTAGATCTTCACAAAGTAGGCAATCTCCTTGCCCTTACAAACATCTTGGTTCAACTCCACAACACGAAGTAGGAGGCTCCAAAGAGACACCTAACCAATCTAGGAGGCACCACCCTCCAAAAGGTAATAGATGGGGTAGATAAATGAACTCCTTGCTCTTGTGCTTCTAAAGATAGTCTCCTCAACACAAATCTCTCTCTCAGAGGATATGAATGGGTAAGAGAGGTTAATTTGGTGGAAAGCAGTTTGGGAGGCTAGAGATCAAGTTTCAAATGATTGTATTGGAATATCTTGGTGTTCACACATGAGTAGGTGGTTCTCTCTCAGAAAGTGGATCTGGAAATGGAGTGTGTGTTATGAGTTCTTCTCCCACGAATGAGAGGTGGGTGAAGGGGTATATATAGGCAACAGCTAAAATCCAACCGTTACACACAAAGATGCAAACTCGGTCACACCGAAGTGGATAAGTCGGTGGTACCGATCTTCTCAAAGGTGTGAACTTTTGAATCTCGATGAGACCGATATATAGAACTCGGTGGCACGGAAAAGGTGACTAACGGTCAGATGGACATACTCTGTGGTACTGATACTCAAAGTCGAAAATTCTGTTTTTGTGTATCTGGGAAACAGAATGTTGGTCACTCAAACTCGGTTGCACTGATGCAGTTTTGGTTTCACCGATTTGGTGGGAATGCCTAGGTTTCTGTCTTAGGATTAAACTCGGTGGGTTCAATGTGGCAATGTTGGTGACACCGAATTTGTATTTGGGGAACTTGACAGAGTGGATATGTGGGGAAAATGACTGAGTGTTTTGCTGGCTAACTTTGAGCATATGCGCAATCAGTTCATTTTACTACCTCACCCCCTTTTAATAGTATTGACTTTCCTATGGACTCAAAAGTGATTTCTCACAAATATAAAATGAATAGCCTTCTAGCTTGAAGCTTGAGCCAATATTGTTCCTTTCTTGTATCTAGGGGCATCTCCACATAAACCTTAAGACATAGCATCTTTTGGACTTTTCTGAAATATACTTGGAAAACACATTAGTCCAATGATGCATATGTTGTGATCAATTATCAAAACCACCCTAGGGAGCAATTGTGCTTTCAATCTACCCCTTTTTGGTAATTTATGACAACATGTAGATCAAAGCTTCGACAAAAGATATAATCAATGATTAGCATCGACGCTTTGAGAAGTATGTGAAAATCAATAGCTCCCCCTAAATTTGTGCATTATTTAAAAACTGCATTTGAATGCAAATGCACAATCGATTAGGATAATGGGTTACTCTTCCATGTCACATACATCTTGGTGGTGTGTGAAAAGAATAGCAATGCACATGATACTAACAAGATAAGTGAATGATCATCACATGGATAACTAAAAGATAATATAGTAACATCACATAGGATAAAGTGTATGATCACACACAGATAGGATAAAGTCATCCAACAAACAAAGTTTTTAAAACCAACCGAGAACAAGTAATGTCAAAAGCTCTCTCTCACACGAAGTCTATGATTTATACATTTCTCCCCCTTTGGCAACAAGTTACCAAAAAGTTCAAAAGTATAGAACTACTCGTCTCTCTGGGCAGCTGATGATGGAGTGGTCTTGTACATGTTGGCCATAGAGTTGTGATTCTGCTTAGAATTTGCATACACATCAACATCTGCTTCTTCCTGCTCAGGACCACCAATCATAGCAACCCATTCAGAAATTGTAGTGTCATATATGTGACCATCTGTCATCCAAACCAGGGAGTCTTCATAGAAGTGCAGAGTTGCATAGAATTGCATGATCATCTCATCATTCCATGGGGCATCTCCTTCCCAACAAAATCTTCTATGTCAATTGCTTTGAAGTTCTCTTAAACATGTGGAAAGTAATCTTCATTCTCCTTGATGTATGCCCAATCGACATACCTCATATCACTGATAGCAGGACTCTTGTCATGCAAGACAGTCTCATAAAAGTCTTGTTGCTCCTTGTTGGGAAACCTTGGATCAACAACAGTTCTTCTTCTGACAGCGTATGGATCAGCAGCTCTCCACTTTCTCAATCCAGCATCCTTCCTCTTCTTCATGTCTTCTGCTACAGGATGAGCATCATTATGAAGTGGAACATATGGTGTGAGATTCTTGAGAACTCGAACATTCTCATCTCCTTGCAGCATGGGCACTGGATGCAGGGCCTTTGCTCTTAGCAGCTGCAGGTACATCTCTGGTAGTCTTCCTAGAAGCTATAGCCTTCTTAGCTTTTGTAGCAGGCTTTGGAGCAGACTTCATTGCATCTCCCATCAGCTTCTTCTTCTTGGGAGGAACTCGGATTTCTTCAGCTTCTTTCTCAGCTTCTTCACGGTCTTCATATATAGAAGTCTTTTTACCAATAAGATGAATAGTTCTCTTCCTCGGCCTCTTTACACCAGCCTTCTTTGCAGGTGCATCCTTGGCAGCAGCTTTGCCTTCCTAACATACTCAGGTGCTCTCTGTTCACAGCACTGGAAGATACCTTCCTAACAACTTTCCTAGGAGGACCCTTAGGAGGTGCTGAAGTTTCTTCATGCATGAAATCTGAGTCTTCCTCATCAGAAACTATCTTCCTCCTTTGCCTGGTGGCTGCTTTCGTCGAGCCATGTGAACTGGGAGAACTAGGATCTGAGGTAGTCCTATCTGTACTAGTGACAGCTTCCAAGTCAACACTTTGCTTTCTGAAATCATTCTCAGTGTCATCTGATCCTGACATACTGACTGACAAGCACAACAGCAAACAGCAGAACCTGTGAAGTGGATGTAGGAGAGACACATTGGATGAGCACCACAAAATTAAGAGAATTTTTGAAAATTTGAAGTCTGAAACTCAGAATATGATCTTCTAAAGGATGTAAATCGGTGGCACCGAGTTGGCATTTTCGGAGTCACCGAGAGAACAAACTCTCTTTACAGAAACTTGGCAGTCATTCTCGGTGGCACCGAAAATAGCTGCTTAGTCTCACCGACTTGCTTCTCAGGAGCCCTACAACAGAAATCGGTGGAACCAATTTTGCAAACTCAGTCTAACCGAGTTGCATTCTGCGGCAGATCAGATCCAGAATTTCATACTTCTCCTATTCTATTGATTCTCTCTGGTGGACAGGAGGTCTGATAGAGTGGAAAGAATATTACACTGTCACAATGAGTGTGAATCAGATGGGGAACGCAGAGGGGATCGAATTGTACCCTAGCTCGGTGCCGGTTCTTGGCTACAGCGATGGCGGTGGAGCATATTTCATCGACGGCAGCGAATCCCGGCGGCGGTGGCGCTCGGGGATTCAAGGCGATGACCTGGGGTCTCGAGGGGCAGTGGGGGTTTGAGTACAAATCATTTTGAAGATAGAAAATCAAAAAGACTGGTCCGCACGTATATATATACCCATGCGCTATCGGTGTCACCGAGATGGAAAAATTGGTGTCACTCAGTTCCACAACTTTCGGCAGACAAGGAAACTCGATGGAACCGAGTTGGCGATTCCGGTGGTACCGAGATGATAAAACCTGATAAACTTTGGAAAATCGATGGCTCCGAGTTTGTGGAGTTGGTCACACCGAGTTTTTCAAAGAGATTTTGGAAGGCAGCCTTTGACGATATGAACTCCGACTGCACCTTCACACAGAGGGATAGACCAGTGCTTGTTGAAGTTTTTGTGATGAGGCATGAATAGAACTTGAGATGACATAGCATAGATAGCTAGAGAAGGGTCCTAGTTATTCTTGTCCATCCAATTGGCAAAAGATAGAACAAAGCAATATAACAACAATTGGATGTCCTCGAATGATTAAAATGATGCAGACCAACATGCTCACATAATAATAATGATGATACAAACATGGTGAACATGCACAAATATCCTAGCAGCTATCAATCATTTGGGCGATGACTATGTCATCTATATATGAGTATATTGACATAGGAGCTAAGCAAGAATACTTGATCATAGGTCATACTCATCGTTAAGCACAAGTGGGGTTACCCCTTTTACATACATTAATGTGTCCATATCCTTAGGAGATGCTTATACTCAAGTCTTAGAGTAAAGCTCCCCCTTGATATGATATCCCCACAAAGAGGGATCAACTAACCTTGGGTTTTGTCGTGGAAGACTTCAAGTAGGTGAAGTAGTGGTGGATGCTCAAAGTTGATGAAGATCATCTTGAGTTGGGAGCAATCCTTGTTGTTTTCATACTCTTCTCACCTACATAGGTTAGTCCCAAAGCAAAAGGTACACATGCAAGTATATCTATGTACATGGAGTGAAGCACAAATGGGATGATGTCCAAAGATGCATTTATTACCTAGTTCCTTGCTTACCTTTGAGGGAATGTGTGACTCATTGAACTAATGCATAAGGTTGAGGTTGATTGCATATAGTTCTTGCCAAAATGAATAAGAGTGAATTTCATTGGAAGAGTCACCACTCAAGAACTTCTAGTTCTTCCTCTTGGGAATCCACACCAAATTGATGGGGATCCTTGGAGTTGTTGTAGCACTTGTTGAGGTAGAGCTAGTAGTATCCTTGGGAACCCACTTGACCTTGGCTTGGGATTCTTCTTCAAATAGGTTAATGTCATCTTGAATATTTCCCTTGCCTTTGTGGTCTTGTGGTAGAAGGCCATCTTGCGAGCTTGTTCCTTTGGAAGGAGTGGGCTTCTCCTCTTGGGGAACAAACTTGGGAGCGGGATATGGACCTTCTTCCCAAACATATCCGTTGACGTTGAAATAGCCAACACCTTGTTTCTTCCGATGTCCTCCTTGCTTGCGCACGTTTTCGACGAATTGCTTACTTCCGTCAAGTGTCTTGAAGACACATCTCTCTATAATCCCTTTCAATAAATCATTTTCTTGCTCAAGTGTAACTTGGCTAAGCGAATTGTTAGTGGAATCAATAGAGTTACTAGCAAAAAATTATTGGATTTAGCTTTACAATTGTTGTTACTAGATGAAGAAACCTTCTTGCCTTTATTACTAGTGTTCTTCGTCTTAACTTGTGGAACAAACTTAGACAATAGTAATCGTTTGGCTAGATAAGAAGAACTCTTCTTTCGAAGATCATCATTGATTGCTTTTAAGAACTCAAGCTGTTGCTCCAAATTGAGCTTCTCGAAGCGTAACTTCTCATGGGTTCTTGCAAGCTCTCTATGATCTTCTAGTGTAGTCTCGTGAGCTAACTTAAGATTTTTTTAATTCATGAGTTAATCGTTCAATATCTTTCTTATCGTCATTATTCGATTTCTCTTGACTAGCATGATAAATAGGAAGTTTATTTTCAGTGCATTCACTAGTTTTATCTAGAAGCAAGTCATCTTCTCCTAACAAGTCATCCTCATGACTATTGAAATCAAGATACTCATGATGTGCTACCTTGGGGCATTTAGCCTTGAAGCAGTTTCCGACTCCCTCATTTGGTGAATCAAATAGGTCGTAGGAGTTGGTGGAACCAAGTGCAATGCTGGCAACACCTTCATCTTAACTATAGTCGGAGTGGGAGTGACAGCTTCTCTCGAAGTGGTGATCAGATTCGGAGCTAGAGACCCATTCACCAAAATGAGCTTGATGTCTTATTCTTGAACTTTTCTTGGTGTATTTGTCCTTCTTCTCCGATTCCTTGCCTCTTCGTGAGTGTCTTCATTCATAGTGATCTTCTCTACTCCTTCTCTCTCTACAAGGTGACTCATCTCTTGAGCTTCGTCTTCGAGGTCACTCTTCTCTTCTTTTGTAGGGAGCCAAGCACTCATTTGAGTAGTGTCCGGGCTTCCCACAATTGTAGCAGTTTCGATCACGACCGGACGAACGCTTCTCAACATGTCTTGAACTTGAGCTTGTATCTTTGCCTCTATTCTGGTAGAACTTGTTGAATTTTTTGACCATGAGGCTTATCTCTTCATTAGTGACAAGGTTGTCTTTTGAAGTAGCGGGAGCATCGCATGAAGCTTTATAAGCACCGCTTGACTTGGTTTGTAGCTCATCTTTGTCTTTGATAGACATCTCATGAGCAACAATCCTACCAATGACTTTAGTTGGTTTGAGATCTTTGTAATTTGGCATCATTTGGATCAATGTGCACATTGTGTCATACTTGCCATCAAGAGCTCTAAGTATCTTCTTGATGATGAATTTGTCGGTCGTCTGTTCGCTTTCTAAGACGACAATCTCATTGGTTATGAGAACTAGCCTAGAGTACATTTCAGCGTCTCCTTCACCATCCATCATCTTGAACTTGTCAAGTTGACTTTGAAGCACATCCAACTTAGATTCTCTGAGAGAATCAGTACCTTCGTGCATATCAACCAAAGTATCCCAAATCTCTTTTGCATTCTCAAGACGACTGATTTTGTTGGATTCTTCGGGGCAAAGGCAGTTGAAGATGATATCGCGGGCTTGAGCATTAAGTTGCAAAATATTCAGTTCATCAATTGTCGCATCACGATCTGGTCCATGCCCTTCTCCAAATAAGTTACCTTGCACACCAACACGAATGACAGCCCAAACATGAGGATTGAAGCCAAGTATATGCATTTTCATTTTATGCTTCCAACTAGCAAAATTAGTGCCATCATAGTAAGGACCTCTACGATGATAATTTCCCTCACTAGATGCCATACTCTCCTAGGTTGCCAAAGCAATGAAATGGAGACCAAGCTCTGATACAGCTTGTAGGAACGAAAGTATGTATAGAGGGGGGATTAGAATACTTGACAAGATTTTTTTTTTTGACTTTTCCCAATTTTACTTGAGATGCAGCTACAAAAGTTATCACAAGCCAAGTACACCCTACAAATGCAGTTCTAATAGTATTTCAGCAGAAAGTTCACCATGCAAGTGTAAAGTAGAGGAGTAAGGTAAAGAGATCAAACGCATGAGGTTGACACGGTGATCTTTGACATGGTTCCGATAAGTAGCGCTTTCGCACGTCCATGTTAGCGGAGACTTCAACCCACGGAGGGTAATGTCTGCGAGCTCCACGGAGGGCTCCACCCACGGAGGGTCCACAAAGAAGCGTCCTTATCTATCCCACCACGGTTTACGTCCACGGAGGACTAGCCTTACTCACGTTAGATCTTCACGAAGTAGGCGATCTCCTTGCCCTTACAAATATCTTGGTTCAACTCCACAACACGAAGTAGGAGGCTCCCAAGCGACGCCTAACCAATCTAGGAGGCACCACCCTCCAAAAGGTAATAAATGGGGTAGATCAATAAACTCCTTGCTCTTGTGCTTCCAAAGATAGTCTCCTCAACACAAATCTCTGTCTCATAGGATACGAATGGGTAGGAGAGGTTGATTTGGTGGAAAGCAGGTTTGGGAGGCTAGAGATCAAGTTTGAAATGATTGGATTGGGATATCTTGGTCTCAACACATGAGTAGGTGGTTCTCTCTCAAAAAATTGATCTGGAAATGAAGTGTGTGTTCGGAGTGCTTCTCCCACGAATGAAAGGTGGGTGAAGGGGTATATAGGGAGCAACCAAAATCCAACCATTACACACAAAAGTGCAAACTAGGTGACACCGAAGTGGACAACTTGGTGGTACCGATTAGCTCAAAGGTGTGAACTTTTGAATCTCGGTGAGACCAATATATAGAACTCGGTGCCACCGAAAAGGTGACTAATAGTCAGATGACCAAACTCGGTGGCACTGATACTCAAACTCGAAAATTCCTATTTTGTGTATCTGGGCAACAGAATGTTGGTCACCCAAACTCGGTAGCACCGATGCAGTTTCGGTTGCACTGATTTGGTGGGAATGGCTAGGGTTTTGTCTTAGGATCAAACTCGGTGGGTCTAATGTGGCAATGTTGGTGACACCGTATTTTTATTTGTGGAACTTGACAGAGTGGATATGTGGGAAAAATGACTGGGTGTTTTGGTGGCTAACTTTGAGAATTTGAGCAATCAGTTCATTTTACTACATCACCCCCTTTTAATAGTATTGGCTTTCCTATGGACTCAAAAGTGATTTCTCACAAATATAAAATGAAGAGTCTTATAGCTTGAAGCTTGAGCCAATATTGTTCCTTTCTTGTATCCAGGGGCATCTCCACATAAACCTTAAGACATAACATCACTTGAACTTTTCTAAAGTATACTTGGAAGACACATTAGTCCAATGACTCATATGTTGTGATCAATTATCAAAACCACCCTAGGGAGCAATTGTGCTTTCACATGGGCACCCATGGGGGTCCTTCCCCGGGGGATTCTTATCCAACGCTTCCCGCCACTCAGCGAGGAAGCGCGTACGCTGGCTCATCGCTCACTTCACTCCCGCGTGAGGACCGTCATGCTCCACATGACCTGAAGAGTCCGACCGCAAGTCGGAAGCTCGACACTAAAGCTAAGCATTTAAGGCAGATAACACCATTCCAAGTGAAAGTGAGTCAAGTTCGTTACATATTCAGGAAACACTCACTCGGGGCAATACAAAATACTGCGTTCGTCCATCTAGCGCCACGTTCCACGGGGTCCACCCCGCCGGTCGATGACAGCCTGGTCCTGAGGTTACTAGCCCCTGAAGCTTCTTGAGCCTGAGGGATGTCGGTACCTCGTGAGGCGCACACTCCCCGTGTCCCTTGCGGTCCGTTGAGATCCTAAACTCCCATGACCTTGCCGCTCGTCACCTCTCCCGTGGCCTGTGGGGGTGCGCATCATGTCTCGCCCTCATGGGCCCCGAGGTGCCTACCCGTCGCTCTGGTCGTGACCTGCGGCCCCAGGTTGGAGCCCCCAAAGCTGGCTTGATGGTGGCGCCCGACGTACCCCTCACGCCAGGGGAAAGTAGGTGACATGTTGCGACACGTAAGCCGTGACGCCAGTGCCCGACACGACACCCCCCTCGCCCGGGGGTCGTGGGCGCGGTGGCACGGCGGCTCCGTCCGGATGGCGGCCGCCATGGGGGGACCCACACCATTCATCGTCTCGGGGATGGCCGCTTCCATCGTCGCCGCGGGGTAGGCAAGCGTGATCATCGACGTCTCCTTGTGGTTGGCAGAGACGACATAGTCTGAGCGCCGAGGGGCATGCTTGCTGTTGAACATGTTGACCGCCTGGCAATCCTCCATGTTGTGGGTTTGCATGTTGTGGAGGGTGTAGAACTTGCCGCCGGCCTTATAAGGTGCGTCGCCGCAGGGAGTCGGCGAAGGTCCAAGGCCGATCACCGGGACCCTGAGGAGCAAGAGCACGACATGAGGCGGGGCCTTCTCGGTCCCCTCAAGCTTCGGGATGAGAAAGCCGCCACTCGGGGGCGGCTCGCTGGTCGAGCCCCTTACCTCTGATGGTGAAGGTCGAAGTGGAGAATAGGGCGTCAAGGCCCTAGTGGCGATGGCGACGAGTTCAGCGACATGGTCCGCCTATGAGTCCTATCCTTTGTCTATCGAGCGATGGCAGAGCAGTTTCCTTGCCATGATGTAACGCCCAAGATGCGACCCTATCCTTATTTTGGCACGAGGGCCTCGACAGGGATAAAAGTGCATCTCGTCGTTTCGCAAGAATGGATATCGTTACAAGTACATGTACTGAAAAGATGAGTATATGAAATTGGCTTACACTCGCCACAAGCTACATTAGAGTCACATCATAACAATACATAAACATCATGAAGAAGAACAGGGTCCGACTACGAACGAAAACAAAGGATAAAAGAACGACGTCCATCCTTGCTATCCCAGGCTGCCGGCCTGGAACCCATCCTAGATTGACGAAGCAGAAGAAGAAACTACAAGTGAAGAATCATCGCGGTCACGTCTAAGAATCACTTTACCTATACCTGCAACTGGTGTTGTACTAATCTGTGAGCCATAGAGGACTCAGCAATCTCATTTCCGAAGGTATCAAGACTAGCAAAGCTTAATGGGTGAGGTATGGTTAAGTGGTGAGGCTACAACAAGCGACTAAGCATTATTTGAGGTGGCTAACTTACGAGTACAAGAATAAGTGGGGGATGATCTACGCATAGCGGACGTGAACTAATAATGATCAAATGAATGATCCTGAATACCTACTTACGTCAAACATAACCCCATTGTGTCCTTGATCGGAGAAGAAGCTCACGAAAGAGACAGTCACGGTTACGCACTCAGTTGGCAAGTTATTAATTAAGTTTACTTCAAGTTCTCTAGAACCGGATGTTAAACAAAGTTTCCATGTTGCCACACAACCGCTGGCATGATTTTCTGAAAAATTTAACCCTGCAGGGGTGCTCCTACTAATCCATCTCAAACTACCACACGGTGCGACGGAATGACCTCGATCAGGGAAACCCGTGATCTCCTCGGGTTCCTATTGGAAAACCTCAACCTCGAGTTAACCCAAAGCATCCTCGGAATCCCTTGCACAAGACGCTCGAGAAAGGTAAAACAAGTCCAGCAAGGCCTGCTCGACGTGTCGATGAACCCGATAGGAGCCGCGTATCTCGTTCTCAAGACACGACCTACGAGAACCAAACCTCGAGTTTCCTCGCGGTGGCCCCGCAGGCACACCATTTGGGACCAACACCGTCCGCACTAGCCCCCCTGTATTATGTTGAGTTACTTCTCGGGTAGCGCTAACTCCCTGTATTTTTCAGTATTAACAGAATTATTATGTTGGGCAAATATAGTACCAATGTTGGCCCTTGCCAGACGAGCTTTATCCCAAAACGAGAATCTAGGCGGTCCCCATAACAACCCCAAGTATGTTAGGAGCGCTCATTTATGGAACATAACACCGGTAGATGAAACTAAGGTGGCAAAGGTGGAACAAAACACCAGGCTAGAAAGACCGAGCCTTCCACCTTTTACCAAGTATATAGATGCATTAAATTAAATAGGAATTAATAGGGTGTTATAACAAGGAACTCATGTTATCACATGGAAGCAACTGCACCTACAACTAGCAACGCTAACACATGGTTAAGGAAGCGGTAACACAGCCAATCAGTGGTTTGCTAGGTTGTTACCAGGTTGAAGGTTTTCATGGCAATGTTGGGAGGCTGATATTTAATAGGTGTTAGGCAACGAGACATAATGATGGAAACGATACAAGTAGCATGGCAATGACAGTAATGGTATCTAGGGAAATGATCATCTTGTCTGAGATCCCACTTTGAAGAAGACGACTCCATGAAGCGGATGACTCCATGAAGTAGTCGGACCGGTCCTCACACTCCGACACGCTTGCGGAACTGTATCAAGATGAAGCAAACCGAAAACAAGAATCAACACACGATATTCACCATGCTATGCCAACACAAATGATGCATGAGCGGTTTCAATTATGCATGGTATGACATGAAAATTCACACAATCAAACACTACACATTAAGTGAAGTTCAATATGCAGCGAGTTGCATATCGACGAAACTCCATATTTAATTATTTTGTTCACTCACGTTTATTTTCACGGCCCTATTAAATGTTGGTTAAACATGGCAAGAGATGAAGCGTAATTAAGCTACCTATCTAGGCATTTTAAATGAGGTCAGAAATGACAAATAGCATCTCCGAGATGACCCCACATGTTAAATTAGAATTTTATCCAGATCTGAACTAACAAATTTTAGTATGTGTTAAACAGAAAAATAAATAGGTTCACGTGATTCTACGCGTCGTTCCAATCAATTTACACATAGTGATCATTTCAAACAAAGCAACGGTTCAAAAGATACGATCATCGCAAGATATGATGCCAAGAATGTACTATGTATGCAGATGATGGGCACAAACATTCCAAACCAAAAAGGCAGCAACATAATATGAAACTATACGAGATTCTAAGCAAGTTTCATATATGACACGTTCAAAACGAAGCCACGGATCAACAATTGCAAGCAAAACAAGAAATAGCTACAATCTATCAAAAACAGGAACATGGCATTTTCAACAAGAAGGCATATTGACAGCAGTAAAACTATATGTTACGGGCCGAATGGCATAAAACTTTACAACATGCTAGAAAATCTTTAAGGACTACAACTAAATCCATTGCACGAACCCTAAAGGAGTTGTAGATCACTAGCAAAACTCATGGCAAGATAGCAAGAAAATATTACAGATCTCAAACTTAGAAATATTTCAGCATCTCCAAATCAGCACTATTTTCTAGCATGTTGGCACCAAGCAAACAACACCTAAACATGGATTTCTATCGCAACCAAAATTACTAGGGCTAGCATACCTATCCAAGGGCATATCTCTAGTTCAAAACTAACTCATATCATGCACGGAATAAATCACACAAAATAAACAAAAAGGCAACATGATAAAATACCACGCACGTTAACTTGCTCAAAGGCTAAAACTAAATGCACAGTTAAATTCTACAGATTTTTCTACCCCGAAAACATATATAATATGTGGGGTTCAAAAAATAAAACGACGCCACACAAATATGCGAGAATATGTCCTAAACACGACATAGCAAACTATTGACAACTCCTACATGCAAAAATACAAACAACTACTCTAAAATACATGAAAAAGGGTCACGAACATCGTGAACATTTTATCTACGGGATTTGAACAATCTGGACACGCACAAAAATAACTACGGGACAATAACCTATTAGGACAGCACGCAAATCTAGGCAAAACGGTGGGTCAAACAACTTCAAACATGCATGCAAGTTGCGAAGTAATGTTCTACGCCAAAAACTACACAAGTTACATATAGAACTTGTTCCGATCTGACACACGGATAAAAAGCTACGGGCGTTCGAAATATATAATATTCTTGAAATTACTAAATGGGCCAAACTGGGCATGCGCGACATAACAAGCTGACGCCCAAGCGAAATATAGAGGGGCTGGGGGCTTAACGGGGTGCTTACCTTGTGGGCTCGAGGCCCAGCTCGGTGGAGATCGGCCGGCTCACGGGCTGGCAGGCCGGCCGGCGTAGGAGGCTGCTGGATCACGCCTCGGGCGCTGGGGCGTGGAGGCAGGCCGGTGGTTGGGCCATTGCGGGAGGCCGGCCCATGCAGCAGTCGTGGCCCAGGCGCGGGGCAGGGGGGTCGTCTCGTTCCTCCCGCACGAGGAGAAAGTGGGAGGCGGCCACGACGGCGGCTCATCGGACCAACGCTAGGGGAGCTCCAGACGGACAGCGGCGGCAGGATCCGGTCGTGGGGAGGCGCATGGCGATAGGGCAGCTTGGATCCAGCCATATCTGGGAAGGAGGGGCGGATCCTGGCTGGATCGAGCGACATCGCATCATGGCGGCGGAACTGCTCCGGCGAGGCGAGGGGCATGCGGATCCAGGCGGATCTGGGCATGGAGGGGGCGACGACGACAGAATACGGCGTGGCGGCGGCGCGCGGTGGCAGGCGGGGCAAGCCAGCGCGCGGCGGCGGGGAGATGCGGGAGGTAGGGCGGCTCGGGGCAGCCTCGGGCAAGGCGGTGGCGGTTGCAGGCCTGGCGAGCCTGCGTTGGGCCCGAGAGAGGCTCAGCGATGTTGAGGAGGTGGGAGGCTAGAGAGGTGGCGGCTGTGGTTGGTGGGGCGGCGCGGACCCCGAGGAGAGTTAGGGTTGGCCGTCCAGTTAGGCAGGGTATGCTAGTTTAAATAGGGTAGGGGCTAGGGTTATCAATTTTTTGCCCCGGTTTCAACCGTGCGGTCGGAATCAAACGGAATCGCACGTGGTGACGGTCTAGGTAGCTGTGAAGAGTGGCTAGGTGGGGATGAGAGGGAAATGGTGCGGCCTGTGACACACGTCTTAAAACATCGAAAAACGCCCAACGAATAAACAGAAGACGGTGCCGCAATGGACGACCGTTCGGGTATCAAACGAACTCCGATTGCGAGGAAATTTGGCAGTCGGCTTACCTATATGAAAATAAGACCGCACGCCAAGTTTCAACACCATCCGAGAATATTTTATACACACTTTTAAAAACTACATTTTTAACGATCCCGCGGGCGCGTGCATGTGGGGTTGGTCTCGAAACGGATAACGATGAACACGGAGAAAACTGGCAACTAATAAGTGATGCAAGTTTTGAAAACTCACGGTAATAGAGTGCCGATGCAATGTGGATGATGCGCATGATGCGAAGATGAGGTGACAAATAAAAGTAATCACACGCGAGCAACAGAATAAAAGAGAAATCTTCTGGGGCGTCGGTCTCGGGGTGACACACATGAGCAGCGTGTCCTGCGCGTTCAGGTCCCCCACGTGAACGCAGGCTGAGGCAGAGGCCACGGGGGATGTAGCAGGGTGACCTCCTTGATGCGCCGGTGGCCACAGGAAGCCCTGCTGACCGTGTGCGGAGGGGGCGAAGACGGTGGTTGCCACAATGCTGGCGGGTCGGTAATGGTCATCCGACGCTAAGCTCTCGGGGAACATGCGGTGGTCGTCAACCATGGGGTCAGTGAAGCTTGAGCGAACCTGGAGGGGAAGAGCAGCTCCACACCCCTATCTCGCGCACCAAATGTCGGAATCGGGACTCCGCAGACCCAAGGAAAGGTTCGAACACTAGGGTGCGCTCTCTCTCCAACCCTTTTCAACCTCTAAGCCTTACGATGGTCCTACGATAGTGCGAGCTAGGAAGATGAACTGGAACACACGGCAGTTTACCCAGGTTCAGTCCACCTCGTGTTGTAAAGCCCTACTTATGCTTCTAGTGGGATTGCTTGAGGTGGAAGACAAGTATAAAGGCGGGTTCTTTCCCTATCTCACGAGTGAGGTTCTATCTCCCTCTATGGAGGTCGGCCCTCTCCTATATACGGTCCTTGGTCCTCTTTCCCAGAAAACATTTGCGGGGAGGGTTGCCACAATGACCATTTTCAGAAGGGGACACGACTGCAGTCCCCCCTGACAATGGTGGTCTTCACCTGCAAAAGCTTCTCTTCATGACGCGTTGGTGCGCTCGAGGATGACCTCCATCCTGTGGAGCCTGTGACTTTAGTCTCCTTGCACCAAACGGGAAACCTTTCGGAGTTGCTTCGGGAGCATGCCAGCTGTCCCGGCTCACTTAGCACGGAAGGGGAAACCCCCATACGCAATCGCTGGCACCGCTCCTGTGGCGCGTGCACGGTCCGCCTCATCCACGTAAAGGGGCTGGGCCATGGGACCCGACCAAGTCACACTCGATGGTCTTACTCCGCGGGGGCCTCAGGGGAAAACCTCGCGAGGAATGCCCTCACGAGGCCCTAGGCGACGATCTTCAAGTGCTCACCTCGCGAGGCAGTAACCCTCGCAAGGGTTCTCCTTGATGAGCTTGCCGAAGGGTTGAACCAGGCTTAGTCTGTAACGCCCCGGACACATCCGCCGGTGGTCGTTACTCCTTGCGGGATCTAGACTAGCCCCACATATCGATACTAGTCTTTTCTGCGTAATTTGTTCTCACTCATGCGCACCCTGTATCAACTTCCTGGTCAGTCATCCATCCTAGAACTACTCCAAGCCAAGCACGCTTAACCTGGGAGTTCTATTCGAATGGGCTCCTGGAAAAGAAGAAATTCCTTATTGATATGAGTAGTCTATCATCCCTAATAAGGCAGGCTATCACACACACCACCACTCAGAGGAACTGACGTCCTCGTCGGGCCACAGGAGCGTTGCCTCTTGGTACAAACGCCTGCCCCGCATATCAATACTAGTCTTTTCTACGCACTTTGTCTTTACTCCTGGCGGGATCTAGGCTTGCCCCACATATCAATACTAGTCTTTTCTACGCACTTTGTCTTCACTCATGCGCACCAGGGATCAACTTCCCGGTCGGTCACCCATCCTACAACTACTCCAAGCCAAGCACACTTAACCGAGGAGTTCTGTTCGAATGGGCTTCCGGAAAAGAAGGAATTCCTTATTGATATGAGTAGTCTATCATCCCTAATAAGCCAGGCTATCATACAGTCCTCCGCGTCGCTTCCGGGGCCGCAGGCTGACGGGCTTGTGTACCCCCGTGTAACGTCCAAGATGCGACACTTGCCATATTTCGGGGCGAGGTCCCAATAAGGAAAGAGACGCATCTTAGCGTTTCGCAAGCATAGAACCATTGCAATACATACATGAAGAGATGAGTATATGGAATGGCTTACACTCGGCACAAGTTAAGTTACAATTCACTCAACAATTTATTTCAAATCATCCCAAATGAGAGGGCGTGACTACAGACAAGATAAATGGAAAAATTGCAATGATCTCTCTCGCTATGCCCAGGACCCCTAATCATCAGGGTACGTCACGTACATGCGCCCACTACCTTCATTGAACTCCCATTACAACTGAGTAGCATCAAAAGTCTCTAGATATGCTATACCTGGACATGTGGAGTTGTGGTAAACTAAGAGCCACAAGGATTGAACAATATTGCGACCATGATACCAGAACTAATCAAGTTATTGGGTATGAAAGGTTAACTCTTTAGGTTGCAGCAGCACTAAGCATATATGGTGGCTAACATACGAGAACATGGAGTAAGGTGAGTGGACTATGCATGACGATCGTGAACTAAAAATGATCACAAAGTGATCATGAACACCTACTTACGTCAGTCATACCCCACCGTGTTCTCAGTCGGAGAAGGAACTCACGAAAGAGAGAGTCACGCTTACGCACACAGTTGGCATATTTTAGTTAACTTTACTTCAAGTTGTCTAGAAATGGATGTTAAATAAAAATTTTGAGTTGCCACATAACCACGGGCATGAATTTCTGAAAGATATTAACCCTGCAGGGGGGCTCCAACTAATCCATCACAAATTACCACAAGCTGCATAGAAAGCCTCGATCAGAGAAAACTCGTGACCTCCTCGGATTCTTTAGTGGAAAATCTCAACCTTGAGATAGACCAAAGTATCCTTGGAATCAAAATGCAAAAGACGCCTCGAGGTGGTGAAGACAAATCCAGCAAGACCACCCGACATGTCGACGAACCCAATAAAAGCCGCGTTTCCGAGTCTGAGGACACGACGAATAAGCTACGGGCACGGGGGCGTGATGGAGATCACCCAGGTTGCCTTGGATTGGCCCCGCACAGTGTTCTGGGTTGGACCAACACTCATGAGGAGCACTGGCCAGGGGATTGATTAATTATCCTTGGGTTAGCTATTCCCTATGTTTTTATTATTAAGTCGTTAGCAAATTGAGTTCCGAAGTTGGGTCTTGCTAGACAAGTCTTAACCAAATCGAGTTATCAAGGGACCCTCATAACAACACCAAGCGTGTTAGGAGTGCTCAATATTGAACTTAACACGGGTAGCCGAAACTAAGGGGATAAAAGCGGAACAAAACACCCAGCAAAAGGCCAAGCCTCCCGCCTTTTACCAATATATAGGTGCATTAAATTAAATGGCAGTAAATAGATGATATTCAAAAGCCCATGTTAATACATGGATCAGCCTGTACCTACAACTAGCAATGCTATAAGAGGGTTGAGCAGGCGCTATCTTAGCCAATTAATAGTTTCTAGGTTGTGGAGAGGTTAGATGCTTATCATGGAAATATTTGGAGGCTATTTACTCAGATTTTAGGCAGCGATAAAATAGTGATGGAAACGAGTCATCTAAGCACAACAAAATTAGAGACAATATCAAAGTCACAATCATCTTGCATGTTGGTTCTTCTGATAGGTACACCTCTTGCTCTTCAGGAACATACTCAACGTGATCCTCGCACTCGTTCTCAGCTCCCGTCTCTATCCAAATAAATACACATTCAATGAACACACACATGGAGCAATGCTTCAAACAACATGATGCATGAGTGTGGGTATGAAAGAAGCATGCCAATGCTAACTAGTCAAGTTCCTCATACATCCTTTAAGTTGTTAGCATTCTAATAACCACAAGTTTATTTATTTGTACATGCTTGAACATGGAAGAAATGGATGCATCAAGATAAAACGGTGCAAAAACATAAAAAGATCGTCGCAAACCGAGCTACGGATCTCTCATAAATCACAAAACAAGGTACGAAAGACAACAATGACTGAACAGCTTTTGTGAGTGAGCTATGGGCATTTTCTTGGCATTCCAAGTATTCCAATGGACAGGGCACAAAATTCTAGGTGCAATAGACCTAAAATACATGCAAAATAACAAAGAACAACTCACACAATGCACAAAATAAAACAACACCCTATTTGTCCATTAACAGTTGCATACCACTTTGAACATGTGCAAACTAGTAGCTACAGCCACCCAATAAGTTGAACCAAGGCATGAGCATGAAGCACAACAATATCTAACCAACAACAACAATGGTAGGTTCATGAAACAATGACAATCAAGCTCTCAACATGGCAAGAAATATTACAGATTAGGACTTAGTGAAAATCTCAGTTTGCGCTTGTAGTTTTTTAATCCGTTGACATGTTGACAGCAACAAAACACTATTCCACATCAAGATACATGGCTTGAAATTTAACACAGTGAGATAAAGAAACATCTACTATAAATCACAAGCACTAAGCATGAGCTGAAACATGACACAAGATACGGTAGCTTCCCCTAAACATGGCATGAAAATAACTACATATTCTCAGACTAGTCAAAATCACAAAGGAAAATTACGGCAGTTTATAACATCATAACAACTTTGACAGGAAATAACTCTAATATGCATAACCTATTTGCAAGGTCAAGGCACCAATTCACAAAAGGTTACAAGCACAACAATTCATTACATTGAAATAGACACAAAGGAACAATATATTCATGGAAATCATCCACACATGGTAACAAAATAAAAGTTTCTATACTTAATATTTGAGCATGTGAAACAACAACATTTTCTTAACAACTTTGCAGCAATAATCCCACTAAACTATAGGCTTAACATGGTAAAGAAAAATATCAGCGTCTAGTACCCACAAAACTCTACCACATTCATGTTGACAAGTTTTTCATATCATGCAAGAATTAAATCATGTGAAAAGGACAAAATGACATTTTTGCAAACTTGCCCGAATGACAAAACCAGTGCCAACAATGGACTCACTAGAAAATTCTACCCCCAATTTCATATATCATACTCATATGTTATAGAGGAAAATTATCACACATTCTAAAACAAAAAAATTCACCTATTTAATGCAATAAGTTAAATGCCAAATTTGACATATTCCAAATTTATCCACTACTAGATGTGCCACTACCATGTTTGGAAAGGAATCAAAATTCAATTAACAACAAAAAAGTCAAAAAATAAAAACAGGGCAGGCCCCACCCGACATAGGCACGAGGGGCCTCTAGGAATGACATGACATTTTTGCAAACTTTGCCCGGATGACAAAAATAATGCCAAGAATGGATTCCCTAAAAATTCTACCCCCAATTTCATATATCATACTCATATGTTCTAGAGGAAAACTGTCACACAATTCTAAAACAAAAATAATCACCTATTAGGTGCAATAAATTATATGCCAAATTTGGCATATTTCAAATTTGCCACTACCAGATGTGCCACTACCATGTTTGGAAAGGAATCAAAATTTAATTAACAACAACAAAAAATAGGGCAGGCCCCACCCGGCATAGGCACGAGGGGCGTGTGGGAATGACATGTGGGCCCATGGGCCGACTGTCAGTTCAACCACTAATCAGAAAAAAAAAGGAGCACTAAACTGCGCGAGGGGGGAGCCGAAATCTGGTCTCGTCTGCAGGAGAGCGACGCGGCTACCACGAGGTTGAGCAGCGGCTACGCAAAGGTAGGGGCTTGGTTCCTTTTGAACACACAAAGAACTAGGCTTCTCTTCCTCCCGGCGGCAGAGAACTATGCGGTGTTGTCGGCGAGCACAGCGGCAACCTCCGGCAAAAAGGGCCACCAGCGATGACCGCGGGAGGCGAGGGGTACCCATCCCCGGGGCTACAAACTACTACGTGCGAGGGAGACGAGAAGCACGAGCTCAAGCTTGAGCTCGGCCATGGCGCTGCGGGGCGGCATGGCTGCGCGGCCAAGCGAGGGGCTCGGGCTTGACCGCCTGAGGGAGCGCGCGGGGCAGCGAGGCGGGAGCGCGAGCTTGCCGAGCTGTGGTGCTGCTGCACCACGGCAACTACGCATGACAGCAGAAAACCTGCACCTTTGTGCAGAGCATGGGGAGCGCAACCTCGACACAGATCCATGCACACGGGCTGCTAGCGACGCAACGGCGAGGGGGAAAGGAAGGAGGGGATATATCTCCTTGACTAGGACATGGAGAGGCTGCACGGGGCTCGACTAAGCGACGGGGATGAGTCAACGAACTCCGGCGCATCTGTGAACCAAAACGAGGAAGAAGACGGGGCGAGGATGGTGACGAGCTGGGCCTTGGGGCTCCCTCGATCGCTCGGGAAGAAGGAGATGCAACGGGGGCTCCCTTCCCGTGCACCAGAAGACCGGAGGCGCGGCGCAATGACTACCGTGAGCTCGTGCCATGGCGGGCAGGCGGCGGCTATGGCGTGGGCGAGCTCCCTGAGCGGCAGCGGGAAGAAGAGAGGAGCGGAATGGGTCGAGAGGAGGAGCTAAGGCATGGGGGACATGCTAAATAGGCACCTAGGGCCACCGACGGCCATCAAATCGATCGGGCGCGGATGTGGCACCGACCGATCTGCTACCGTACATAAGAGGGAGACGCGTGTGCCGCTGGTGGGCTGGTCGCTGCCGCAGGGCCACGCGGCAGAAAGGGAAAAGGCCCAGGAGAGAGGAGCTCTCTCACGTAAAAGAAATAAAGGGGTTTCACCTTATTTATAAAACAACAGCATAGGGAAATTATACCAGGGATTTTTGAAGGAGTTGAGAGGCAACTAAAATATGTTGGCACTCGAAAAAATAAGCACTATTTAATAAAAAAAGTTGGGCATTTTTAGGAGAAGAAAATAAATGGTCAAAATAATTGCAAGAGGGGATGTTTTGCAAAAACCACCACTGAAGAAAACCACCACATATTACCAAGTGTGAATTAAAATTACCTACTGAATACTTGGGAGCTATGGAAATTTTTTAACAAATGACTTGAGAAAGTTCCAAATCACACATAACTCAAAATGGAAATAAAGGGGGGTTTGCATGGTTTGAAAGAAAGGATTTTTTTTGCATGGTTTGAAAAGGACCTAGAATAGACCCACTCACCACTTGCAAGCACACTTCATAGACAAAACCTCATATGGCACTTCAACAAACATTATGCAACAAAATAATATGATGATTGTGATGCCATGATGCAAGAAGTCATGAAGCGAAAGTTATTATTACTCAACCACATAGGCATAGTTGGAAGGTTCACATGGAATACATTACAATTAAGGCAAGGTGATGCACTTGGGCTGCTACAACTCTTCTGCACTACAAGAGGATCTCGACCCGAAATCTAGTAATTCAGGGTAGTCAGAACGGAGAAGTTACTCGCGTTCCCAAGTGGCTTCTTTATCGGAATGGTGTGAACATTTGACTTTGAGGAATTTGATATACCTTTTGTGAGTCTTGCACTCGATATCTTCGAGAATGGCAACTAGATGCTCATGATAGGAGATGTGTGGCTGAAGAACAATGTCTTGGAAGTCAACTATGCACTCGGGAGTCTTGAAGCACCACCGGAGCTGAGAGACGTGAAACACATCATGCACATTTGAGAAATTGGATGGAAGCTCTTACTGATATGCAAGGTTATCTCTCTTCCAACAATCCTGAAAGGATCCACAAAGTGTGGAGCAAGCTTTCCTTTGATGCCAAAGTGCTAAATGCCCTTCATGGAAGACACTTTGAGATAAGCAAAATCATCGATCTAAAAAGTCATGTCATGATGCTTGCTATCATAATAGCTCTTCTCACGGGATTAAGCAGCTTTGATATTATCCCGAATAACACGGCATATTTCTTCTGCTTCAGCGATCGTGCCATTCCCAAGAATCTGACGCTCACCAATCTCAGACCAATTGAGCGGGGTACGACACTTCCTGCCATATAGAATCTCGAATGGGGCCTTTCCTGAACCCGCTTGCCAATTCTTGTTGTATGAGAACTCGACAAATGGGAGGCAGTCTTTCCACTTTATGCCAAATAAATCACACAAGCTCTAAGCATACCTTCAAGGATTTGATTGAATCTCTCCACTTGACCACTAGTGTGAGGGTGGAAGGCAGTACTGAAATGAACCTTGGTTCCCATAGCAATCTGAAAGGAATCCCATAACTTGGAAGTGAAGATGCTTCCATGATCTAAATAAATGACCATTGGAACACCATGCAAAGAGACTATCCTTGAAGTGTACAACTCTACCAGCTGAGCTGCCGAGATAGACTCTTTGACCGGGAGGAAATGAGCAATTTTAGTTAACTTGTTGATGACCACAAAGATGACATCATTGCCCCTCTTGGACTTAGGAAACCCAGTTACGAAATCCATCTCCACCTGATCTAATTTCCACTCGGGTATGGGCAAAGGTTGGAGGAGACCTAGTGGAAGTTGATGTTCCGCCTTCACTCTATGACACACATCACAATTGTTCACGAACTAAGCAATCTCAAGTTTTATGCGAGTCCACCAGAAGGTTTGCTTCAGATCTTGATACATCTTAGAGTTGCCTGGATGTATCGAGAGGAGGGAATTGTGGGCTTCATCCATGATGACTTTCCTCAGCTCTCCCTTCGGAACCACAAGGCGATCCTCGAAGAACAAAGTATCCTTGTCATCAATGTGAAAGCATGCATACTTTGGAATGCTCTTTGCCAAGCCTATCTTCACTTTGTTCACCATGTCATCAAGAAGTTGAGCTTGGCGGACTTGGTCTTCCAAGGTAGGAGAAATGTGAAGATTAGCAAGAAATCCCTGAGGCACTACTTGAAGGTTGAGCTTCCTAAAACATTCACAAATATCAAGCTAGAATGGATTGAGGATGAGACTGTTGCAGTAAGCCTTTTTGTTCAAAGTATGTGCAATCACATTTTCTTTGCGTGGAGTATAATCGATGCTCCGATTGTAATCTTGGATCATCTCCACCCAACGAGTTTGACGAAGATTGATATTAGGTTGAGTGAATATGTATTTCAAACTAATGTGATCTATGTAGACTTCAACCTGTCTTCCCAAGAGGAGGTGTGGCCGAGTCATCAAAGCATGGACCACTGCCGCCAACTCAAGATCATGAGGAGGGTAGTTTTTCTCACTTGGATTCAACTGCCTAGAGGTATAAGCTACCACTTTATTCTCTTGCATCAGAACACCACCACCTTGGAGAGATGCTTCACACAACACTTGGAAAGGCTTGGAATCATCAGGCGGAGTCAAAACCGGAGCAGAGGTGAGCTTCTCCTTGAGTGTATTGAAGGCTAATTCACACTCTGGAGACTAGACATATTTCAAGCTTTTCTGTAGAAGGTTGGACATAGGCTTAACAATCCTGGAGAAGTTCTCAACGATTCTTCTGTAATAGCTTTCAAGCCTGAGAAAGCTTTGAAGCTGCTTCACATTCTAAGGAGGCTCCCGCTGAACAATGGCTTGAACCTTCTCAAGATCCACCTTCATGCCCTCGCCACAGATGATGTGCCAAGGTACACCACTTCATTCAGCCAAAACTCACATTTTGATAACTTGGTATAGAATTTATGCTATGTTAGCTTATCAAGGACAAGTCAAAGATGTTCTGGACGTTCTTCCTCAGTCTCAGAGAAGACTAGAATGTCATCAAGATACACCAAGACAAACTCATTCTTGAAGGGAGAGGAGACATAATTCATTATCCGAGAGAAAGTCGGGGGGGCATTGGCGAGACCAAAAGACATACTGTGTACTCATAAGAGTGAAAGCTTGTCCTGAAAACCGCCTTGGGAATGTCTTCTTCATGAATGCGGATCTCATGATAGCCCATCTTAAGATCAAGCTTAGGAAAAATACTGGCACCTTTCAATTGCTCAAACAACTAATTGATGTTGGGAAGTGGATACTTGTTACTGATTGTCTTCTTATTCAATGGACGGTAATCGACACAAAGTCGTTCCATGCCATCCATCTTCTTGACAAACAGAACACCACAACCCCAAGGAGAAGAAGTTGGCCTCATCAGACCCAGACGTTCTTGTTCATCAAGATGTTTCTTCAACTCTTTCAGATCTTCGGGACCAAGCTTATAAGGAAGCTTTTAAACCAGTCCAGTTCCAGGCTCGAGTTCAATTACAAACTCTACTGGCTGGTGGGGAGGAATTACTGGCAATTCTTCTAGAAAGACATCTTCATACTCATGGACAACATGGACTTGAGAAATGGCCGACATTTCACCCTTCTCATTCACAGAGAATAGACGAATCGTGTCATCGCAAGCAGCGAAAATGATCACGTCTTCAGAAGGATGAGTCAACTTGACTTCTTTGGTTTCAGAATCGACAAACGCCTTGTTCATCGCCAGAAAATCCATGCCAAGAATAAGGTCAATATCTGAATTGCCAAGAGCAATTGGAGAAGCCAGAATAAAATAACTGCACATCTCGACAGAGACATCCGGAACCCCCACATTTGAACTCATCAACATGCCCGGGGAAACCACATGCAAAGGTTTCTCCAAAGTTTCTGAAAGGAAATCATGCTTCCATGCAAAGGGTCTAGACATGAATGAATGTGATGCACCAGTATCGAACAAAACTTTTGCATGAATAGAATTAACCAAGAGGTTACCCATAATCACATCTGAGGAGTCGTGTGCTTAAGCTGCATTGACCATGTTCACCCTTGCAGACTTGGGAACATGCTTCACCATCGCATTCCGTGGGAGTCTAATTGGAGGACAGACGGAAGACACCGCTGGTTGGTACACTTGTATAGTAGTGGCCCTTCTGACCACACTTGTGACAAGTCACCTCTGACAGCGGACGGAAGTGAGCTCGAGGAGCCGTTGACTTAGGCAACATAGATTTTTGCTGGAAATCAGGGTTGGGTACGTGGGAAGATCCACGACCACCAGACTGCTTGAACTGATGCGGCTGACGAGGCGGAGGAGGAACCCAGAAGTTTTGTTCCTTTGGGACAATGTGAGCTGAGGACGAAGAGGAATTGGAGTCCTTGAAGCGCTTCCTTGAGTTTTCCACCCTGAGCAAAGGTGTCTCAGCCCCGAGAGCCAAGAATAGAACTAAACAAACTCAGGAGGGTCGTGCACATCAAGAGAATGCTGCAAATCTTCTTTGATACCACCTCGAAACTGATAGATCTTGGTCTTCTCATCTCGAACATCCTGCTTTGCATAGCGTGCAATGTTTTGGAACTCAATGTTTTAATTGTACATAGATGAGCTTCCTTGCTTCAGACAACTGAACTTGGAATATGATCAGCCCTGAAATCACGACAGAAGTCATCCCAGCTGATCAGACGATCACCTATGGAATCCTTGAGGTGCTGCCACCACTCGGCTTCTTGACCCTTCGCCTATAAAGTAGAAAATCTAACAAAGTCCTCACGCCTGACATTGTTGCACTCGCAATGCTTACTCATGTCACGTAGCCAATCATCCACATCAAACGGCTGCTCAGAAGAAGTAAAGGACTTGGGTTGATTTCCAAGGAGTTGATTGAGAGATGCAAACTGCTGCCCACTGTTAAAATTCCCATGCTAGCCTTGGTTCCTTTATTGCATAATTTGAAGCAGCATCTGAGTGTTTGCATTGGTCTCGGCCATGAAAGCTTGCCACGCCTCTTGAGAAGGACGAGGGGTGGAGGAGGTTTTGACTGCTCCCCATCATGACCCGAGTTCTGGCGAGCTGTTGGAGCCATCCTAGAGACGAACAACAACATTAGACCATAGATGAAAGATGAAATTGATAAGCTGAATCAAAGGATTGAAATATTGCAACATGAAGTCTTAGCAATTGCACTCGAAATAGAATAAGTATGAATGCTTCCATAAAATTATAGTCAACATCATTAGATTCAAAATCCACTTGCAATTGTAAAGTTTGAGATAGAATTGCTTGGAACAAATGTATATCCCAACATACAACCGATGACAAAATTCCTTGGTGACTGATGGAATCCCCACCTAAGAACTCGTGAAACTTTCACTTATGCAATCGGGTCCACAGATACAAGGAGCAAAACTTCACACAATTCATAAAAACATACTATGCTCCAACGTAACTCATCCATCAACACATAACCAGAGTCTCGAAAACTCATCTATCTCAGACCCTCGAAAACACAATGATACTAAGTATGTCAATACATTCGAACTTTGTCCACCAGTACTGGGGATGCCGGACTCCTCTCTCCACTACAATTATTGAACCAATTTCGAACATCCTCCATCGTGAGGTAATAAGAAATCTGAATGATAACGACGTGCACAAGAATCCCGTGGAGCTCAACTCCCCGAAAGAAATCAAGTCAGACAGGAGGCACCAAGACAAAACTCCGTCACATCGATATCATATAGATTCCAAAATATCCGTGTGATCCTAAATTTTTGTGAGCGAGAAGAGGTGTAGAATAAAAATTCCTTAGTCGTGAACCTCACCAGAGCAGGGAAGAGGAGTAAAAAGAAACCTACTCTCCGATATAACTAAGACACAAAACAATTTTTAACTAGATTCGACTCGGCCAAGTTCGATCAATCAAAGGCTCCTATGGTCGTATGGCTCTGATTACCAACTTGAAACATCCAAGATGCGACACATTCCATATTTGGGGGCGAGGCCTCAATAAGGAAAGAGACGGATCTTAACGTGTCGCAAGCACAGGAATCATTGCAATACATACATGAAGAGATGAGTATATGGAATGGCTTACACTCGCCACAAGTTAAGTTACAATTCATTCACCAATTTGTTTCAAATTATCCCAAAAAACAGGGTCTCACTACGGACAAGATAAACAAAAAAATTGCAATTATTTGTCTCGCTATGCCCAAGAGACGACCAACGACCCCTAATCGTCGGGGTACGTCACGTACGTGCACCCACTTCCTTCATTGAATTCCCACTGCAACTACGTAGCATAAAAAGCATGTGGATCTAATATACCTGGACCTGTGGGGTTGTAGTAAACTATGAGCCACAAAGACTCAGCAATCTTGCGACCATGATACCGGAATCAAGTTATTGGGTATGGAAGGTTAAGTGTTTAGGTTGTAGCAGCACTAAGCATATATGGTGCCTAACTTACGAGAAAATGAAGTAAGGTGAGTGGACTACGATGACGGTCGTGAACTGAAAATGGTCAACTAAGATAATCTGAACACCTACTTACGTCAGTCATACCCAGTCGTGTTCTTAGTCAGAGAAGGAACTCACCAAAAAGACAGTCACGGTTATGCACACAGTTGGCATATTTTAGTTAAGTTAACTTCAATTTGTCTAGAACCGGATGTTAAACAAAGTTTCCAAGTTGCCACATAATCACGGGCACGGCTTTTTGAAAGATATCAACCCTGCAGGGGTGCTCCAATTAATCGGTCACAAATTACCACAAGCTGCATAGCTAGCCTCGATTACACAAAACACGTGACGTCCTCGGATTCCTTAGTGGAAAACCTCAACCTTGAGATAGCCCAAACTATCCTCGGAATCGAGGTGCACAAGACACCTCAAGGAGGTGAAGACAAATCCAGCAAGATCTCCCGACGTGTCGACGAACCCGATAAGAGCCGGTATCTCAGTCTCAGGACACGACGGATAAGCTACGCGCATGGGGGCCAATAGAGATCACCCAACTTGACATGGGTTGTCCCCGCATAGTGCTCTGGGTTGGACAAACACACACGAGGAGCACTGGCCCGGGGTTTGATTAGTTATCCTCGGGGTAGCTATTCCCTATACTTTTATTGTTAAGTTGTTAGAAAATTGAGTACCAAAGTTGGGTCTTGCCAGACAAGTCTTAACCAAATCGAGTTATCAAGGGGGTCCCCATAACAACCCCAAGCGTGTTAGGAGCGCTCAATATGGAACTAAACACCGATAGCCGAAACTAAGGCGACGAAAGTGGAACAAAACACCAAGAAAAAGGCCATTCCTCTTGCCTTTAACCAATTATATAGGCGCATTAAAATAGATGGTAGTAAATAGATGATATTCAGAATCCCATGTTAACAAATGGATCAACATGTACGTGCAACTAGCGATGCTATAAGAGGGTTGCGCAAGCGCTATCTTTGCCAATCAATAGGTTCTAGGTTATGGAGGGGTTATATGCTTATCATGGCAATGTTTGGAGGCTATTTATTCTGGTGGTAGGCAACAATAAAATAGCGACGGAAACGGGTCATTTAAGTACAAAAAAATTAGAGACGGTATCAAATTCACAATCATCTTGCATGTTGGTTCTTTTGATGGGTACAACTCTTGCTCTTTAGGAACATACTCAACGTTATCCTTGCACTCGTTCTCAGATCCCATTTATACCCAAATAAATACACAGTCAATGAAGACACGCATGGTGCAATGCCTCAAACATCATGATGCATGAGTGTGGGTATGAAAGGAGCATGGCAATGCTAACTAGTCAAGTTCCTCATGCATTTATTAAGTTGTTAGCATTCTGGACAGAACCTCAAATTTATTTATTTGGAAATGCATGAACATGGAATAAATGGATGCACCAAGATAAAACGGGGAAAAATATATAAAGATCATCGCAAACCGAGCTACGGATCTCTCTGAAATCACAAGACAAGGTACGAAAGGCAACAATGAGCAAACAACAATTGAGAGTGAGCTATAGGAATTTTCTTGGCATTACAAGTATGCCAATGGACAGGGAATAAAATTATAGGTGCAATAGACCTAAAATACATGTGAAACAACAAAGCACAAGTCACACAATGCACAAAAAACACCCAATCTATCCATTAACAGCAACATGCCACTTTGAACATGTGCAAACTAGTAGCTACAACCACGCAATAAGTTCAACCAAGGCATGAGCACGAAGCTAACAAGGAGCACGACAATACCTAACCAACAACAACATTAATCACGCTATCAACATGGTAAGAAGTATTACAGATTAGGACTTCATGAAAATCTCAGTTTGCGCCTGCAGTTTTTAATCTGGTGACATGTTGACAGCAACAAAACACTATTCCAAAGTAAGCTACATGGCATGAAATTTAACACGGTAAGGGAGGGAAACATATACTATGGATCACTAGCACAGAGCATGATTTGAAACATCACGCAAAACATCGTAGCATCCCCTAAACATGGCATGAAAAAACTGCAGATTCTCACACTTAGTCAAAATCACAAAGGGGAATTGTAGCAGTTTATAACATCATAGCAACTTTGACAGGGAATAACTCTAATATGCAAAACCTATTTGGCAAGGTGAAGGCACTAATTGACACAGGGTTACAAGCACAACAATTCATGATATTGGACCAAACACAAAGGAAGAATATATTCATGGGAATCATCAACACAACATGGTAAGAAAACAACAGTTTCTATACTTCGAAATATTTGAGCATGTGAAACAACAACATTTTCTTAGGAACTTTTTAGCAAGAAACCCACTAAACTAAATGCTAGACATGGTAATGAAAAATACCAGGGTCTAGTACCCACAAAACTCTACCACATTCATGTTCACAAGTTTTTCATATCATGCAAGAATTAAATCATGTGAAAAAGACAAAATGACATCTCACTAGAAAATGACATTTTTGCAAACTTGCCCAACTGACAAAACCAATGCAACCAATGGATTCACTGTAAAATTCTACCCCAATTTCATATATCATACTCATATGTTCTATAGGAAAAATATCACACAATTCTAAAATAGAACTTTCACCTATCATGTGCAATAAGTTATATGCCAGATTTGGCATATTCCAAATTTAGCCACTTCCAGATCTGGAACTACCATATTTGGAAAGGAATCAAAAATCAATTAACAACAGAAAAAATCACAAAATAAATAAAACAGGCCAGGCCCCACCTGGCATAGGCACCAGGAGCCATTGGGAATGACATGTGGGACCAGGGGCCCACTGTTAGTTCAACCACTAAACAAAGAAAAAGGGTCACTAAACTTCGCAGGGGGGAGTCGAATTATGGTCTCCTCTGCAGGAGAGCGAGGCGCCCACCACGAGGCTGGGTTGTGGCTACTGAAAGGAGGGGGTCGGTTCCTTTTGAACAAGCAAAGAGGCAGGCTTCTCTTCCTCCCTGCAACACGGAACTATGTATTGTTGTCGGCGAGCATAGCGGTGACCTGTGGCGAGAAGGGCCACCGGAGGGGGCGTAGGAGGTGAGCAATACCTGTCCTCGGGGCTACCAACTACTACACGCACGGGAGACGAGCAACACGAGCTCAAGCTTGAGCTCGGCGATGGCGTTGCAGGGCGGCAGGGCTGCGCGGCCAGGCGAAGGGCTTGGGCTTGAGGGAGTGCGTGGGGCGGCAAGGCGGGAGCGCGAGCATGCTGGGGTGTGGCTGGCTGGGCACGTGGTGCTTCTACACCACAACAACTACACATGATAGCAAAAAAACTACACCTTTGTGTAGAGCACGGGGAGCGCGACTTCGGCACGGGCATATCCACGTGCACGGGCTACTAAATACACAACGTCGAGGGGGGAAATGAAGGAGGGGATATACCTCCTTACCTACGACATGGAGAGGCTGCACGGGGCTCGACAAGCCAACGACGAAGAGTCGACGAACTCCAGCGTGTCTATGTACCGAAACGAGGAAGAAGGCGGGGCGAGGATGGTGACGAGCTGGGCCTTGGGGGCTCCCTTCCTCAAGGACCAGCTCATTCGGGTCATGGCAGGAAAGCAACGACTATGGCGTGGGCGAGCTCCCTGAGCAGCGGTGGGTAGAGGACAGGGGTGCAATGGGTCGAGGGTTGGAGCTAGGGAACAAGGGACATGCTAAATAGGTAGCTAGGGCCACCGACGGCCATCAAATTGACCAGGCGCCAATGTGGATTATCTGCTGTCATATAGAGGAGGGAGAGGCATCTATTGTTGATGGAATGATGGCTGCCGCTGGGCCGCGAGGGATAAAGGGAAAAGACATAAAGCACGGATTTTTTGGCACTCAGAAAAGAAATAAAGGGGTTTCACTTTAGTTATAAAACGGCAGCAAAGGGAAATTATACCAAGGATTTTTGAAGGATTTGAAAGGCAACTAAGATATGTTGGCACTCAGAAAAATAAGCACTATTTAATAAGAATGGTTGGGCATCTTTAGGAGAAGAAAATAAATGGTCAAAATAATTGCAAGAGGGGCTGTTTTGCAAAAACCACCACCGAAGAGAACACTACATATTACCGAGTGTGAATTAAAATTACCTAGTGAATACTTGGGAGCTATGGAACATTTTTAATAAATGACTTGAGCAAGGTCCAAATCACACATAACTCAAAATGGAAATAAAGGGGGTTTTGCATGGTTTGAAACAAAGGGGTTTTGCATGGTTTGAAAAGGACCGGAAATGGGCCCACTCACCACTTGGAAGCTCACTTCACACACAAATCCTCACATGGCACTTCAACAAACATTACACAACAAAATGATATGATGATTGTGATGTTGTGATGCAAGAAGTTATGAAGCCAAACTTATTATTACTCAACCACATAGGCATTGGAAGGTTTGCATGGAATACATTACAATTAAGGCAAGGGGATGCACTTGGGCTGTTACACCCCGATCCCAAGGGCCTGACAACATGGCCGCGAGCGAAGCATTCCCGAGAAGGAATGTCGCCCGTTCTGCTTCTACCACGACGTGCACACCCACAACACAAAAAAATTGCCAGGAGCTCAGGGTCCTCCAGGATGAGCGGATTGGACGACAAGCGGAGCACAGTGACCGTGGTGCCAGTCGCGGTAGCGGCCATAGAGGCAGAAGATGGGACTGCCGCAATGCTAACCCTTGCCGGGCTGGTACGAGCAGCCTTGCGACAACTTCTAGCGGGACCAGCCTCACGAGATGCGCCCTCGGGACAAGCGCAAATCCCACCGCCGCCTCCCAGGAGGAACGAGGACAACCAACGTGATGAGGAGGTTAGGGCCTATGAGGATCCTCGCATGGTGGTCTGCATCCTCCGTGGGGCCTACACCCCACCTCGAATCGCTAGTTCAAGCAGCTCTCTCGCAAGGTGCACGTCGTCCTCCCCAAGTCACGGGATGCAAAGCCCCTCAAGTGGTCCCAATACACCATCACCTTTGATGCCAAGGGCAGCCTGAAGTTTGTAGCCATCGCAGGCACGCTCCTCATGATGTGCACTCCCACCATGAGCAATGTGATAGTCACCAAGACACTGATCGATGGGGTGTGGGCCTCAATATGCTCTCTCTTGAGAGCTTCGACACGCTCCGAGTGCCCTACGACCAGCTAATGCCGATGATAACATTCTCGGGGGTGGACAACGGCAACACCATCCCGTTGGGGCAGGTCTACCATCCGGTCAACTTCGTCACGCGCGATAACTGTCACACCGAACGCATCGACTTCGACATGGCGCACATCAGGCTCCCGTACAACTCCATCTTCGGCTACCCAGCACTTGCCAAGTTCATGGTCGCGACCCACCACGGCTACAACATCCTCAAGATATCGGGCTGGAGTGGCATCATCACCCTCGCATGCGATGAGAGGGAAGTTGTCTGCTGCCTAGAGCCTGCTTACACGGGCACAGCTTCAGAGAACTTAGATGATGCCAGAGGCAATGTGCCTCGCGAGGCCGCACCTCTGAGGAAGAGGTAGTCGCTACCCGCCTTTAGCTCTGCTAGGGAGAAGGATCCGGTGGCCGAGGCCAAGGTCACAAGCACCGCGCATGTCGCGTGTGCTTTCCCTCTTTCGACATAGGAAGGCGCACCCGACGCCTCCCACGGGTCCAGACCGGGGGCTTCCACCTGGAAGGCAGCCGACCTGGCTGCTACACTCAGAGAGGTGCTCGGGCACCGCCTGGAGGAGCGCCTCAGCACACGTTTTGCGAGCAAGGAGTACAATGTCAGGCGCTGGGGGCTTAGGAGTTCATCACCCTGGAGATCGACAAGCTACAGGAGGCGCGCGCCATGCGCGGCGGGTGCCACATGGAGCGATGCCTCAAGAGGCTCATCACTCCCGGCGGGACCGTGGCGACATGCATGTGCGTTGACGTTGCGGGCCCTCGTGCGTGAGGGCCTGCCCTGCGAAGTTCATGTTTTTTGGTTTTGTGGTAAACTTTCATATTTCCCTTCAAAACTTATGTTGTTTGCTTGAAATGTATCACAGCTGGTTTGGTGCTTCGTTGCCTCCGGAGCTGTGCGACGGATGATTTTTCCTTGATCATTCCATGAAGGAACCTGGCATGTCGTCTATGCCCGGGTTTGAACCTGCAGCGTTGCTAAATTATAGTGACTGATCTATGAATGAAGGGCTTACACCCGTATACGTCACCTCCTAGGGTCCTTGGTGCCTAACATCTTCGTGCAATGGTCTCGCGACGGTCACTGATACTTCTCAAACGTATCTATAATTTTTGATGGTTTCATGTTGTTATCTTGTCAACTTTGGATGTTTTATGTACCTTTTATATCTTTTTGGGACTAACTTATTAATTCAGTGCCAAGTGCCAGTTCCTGTTTTTTCTCTGTTTTTGACTCTTTTCATATCTGATTTTGGAACGGAGTCCAAACGGAATAAAATCCCCGAAATAAATTTTTCCAGAACGGAATAAGATCAGGGGACTTGAGGGCCAAGGCGTGAGAGCCACAGGGGGCCCACAAGCCCTGTAGCCGCAACGAGGGGGGCGGCGGCTACCAGGCTTGTGGCCTCCCTGGCGCCCCCCTGCCCTAGCTCCTTCGCCTATATATTCCCTAAAATCCAGAAAAAAATCAGGGCATCCACGAAAACACTTTTCCGCCGCCGCAAGCTTCCGTTTCCGCGAGGTCTCATCTGGAGACCCTTCCCGGTGCCCTGCCGGAGGGGACTTTGGAGTTGGAGGGCTTCTACATCAACATCATCGCCTCTCCAATGACTCGTGAGTAGTTCACTTTAGACCTACGGGTCCGTAGTTAGTAGCTACATGGCTTCTTCTCTCTCTTGGATTGTCAATACAAAGTTCTCCATGATCTTCATGGAGATCTATCTGATGTAATCCTCTTTGGCGGTGTGTTTGTCGAGATCCGATGAATTGTGGATTTGTGATCAGATTATCTATGAATTATATTTGAGCTTTGCTGATTTCTTATATGCATGATTTGATATCCTTGTAAGTCTCTCTGTGTCTTGGGTTTTGTTTGGCCAACTAGATCTATGATTCTTGCAATGGGAGAAGTGCTTGGTTTTGGGTTCATACCGTGTGGTGACCTTTACCAGTGACAGAAGGGGCAGCAAGGCACGCATCGTGTTGTTGCCACCAAGGGTAACAAGATGGGCTTTTATCGTGGATATGAGATTGTCCATCTACATCATGTCATCTTGCTTAAGGTGTTACTCTGTTCTCATGAACTTAATACACTAGATGCATGCTGGATAGCGGTCGACATGTGGAGTAATAGTAGTAGATGCAGAAAGTATCGGTCTACTTGTTTTGGACGTGATGCATATAGATATAATCATTGCCTTAGATAACGTCACGACTTTGCGCGGTTCTATCAATTGCTCGACAGTAATTCGTTCACCCACCGTCTACTTGCTTTCATGAGAGAAGCCACTAGTGAACACTACGGCCCCCGGGTCTATTCACATCTACCGTTTCCATTTTTGCTTTTACTTTGCTTTGTTTCTTTTTTGCTTTCAGTTCTCACTTTGCAAACAATCTATAAGGGATTGACAACCCCTTCATAGCGTTGGGTGCAAGCTCTTTGTGTTTGTGCAAGTACTTGTGACAATCCTTCACTGGATCGATACCTTGGTTCTCAAAACTGAGGGAAATACTTACCGCCGCTGTGCTACGTCACCCTTTCCACTTTGAGGGAACACCAACGCAAGGCTCCAAGGCCACAGGGGAATCCTTTGCATATTTGCCAAGGAAGTCCCTAAAGGCGTAGCCGTAGCAGAAGGATTCCTGGTACCGTTGCTCAGGAGTATCAAGACAAGAATAGTCTCTCGTCAACGAGCTTGTTTCTGACGCCGTTGGAAGGTCTTTTGTTGCAGTAGGAGTCACCCGGTGCATGTCGCGCCCCTCCATGTTGCAGGTTATGTGAGCACGCTGATGCGCAAAGAATGAGGCACAACCCGCATGAAGGATGAGGCTAGGATCTCCTAAGCCTTCTGCCTGGGGTGTCCGCCACCTCAGGAAATCGCCGCCCGTGACCCTCTCACGTAATAATGAGTGTTTGGGTTGTACACGCCCCGGGGGCCTCCTAAGCGTAACCCCACAACGAGTCGCATCGTTGCCGTGGTGGAGGGCCCCCGCCCATGCCCAAGTGGAAGTCCCCATGCAGTGCACTGGAGGAATTACTGTCGACCCGCGACTATGCCCATACCCAAGTGGAAGCCCCATGCATCGTGCTAGGGAGGATCGCCGAAGCTCCACGCATGCCATATTCCCCTTTTACCTTGCACGGGCGGGGTCTAGGACACGGTGCCTATGCTCGGGTTCATCCTTGGAGTGCCAAAAATCCAAGCGATCAGGCTCTAACTCGCGGGCTCACCCATTTTCATGTCACTTCCTCGGGTCATTGGTGTCTATTTCCCGCTTGACACCCAAGTGCAAGCAGGCGAGCGCACGAAGCTCTAACCAATTCGCCCCTATGAGAGCCGCTTCTGCATCAAGGGGGTGCCTGAGCATCGCGACTCAGGACCTTCACTAGCCCTGTAGCCTCTCCCCTCCTGGCAATTCAGTGGTGGTTGAGATACGCACAGGGTTGGGCCCTGCCCACTCAGAGTTCAAGGCCTTCATCATGGAGCGGGAGTTGCTTGCACGTCAAGGGGGTGCGTGAGCATCACGATTCAGGACCTTCACTACCCCTGTAGCCTCTCACCTCCACGTAATCCAGTGGAGTTTGAGATACGCGTAGGGTTGGGCACTGTCGACGCAAAGCACAAAGCTCCAAACGCTAAGTTCTAGGGCTCTCAAGGGAGTCGCTTGCGCGTCAAGGGGGGTGCCTGAGCATCGAGACTCGGGGCCTTCACTAGCCTATAGTCTCTCACCTCCTGGTAATCCAGTGGTGGTTGAGATACGTGCAGGGTTGGGGCCCAACGATGTAGAGCGCCAAGGCTTCCTGGGGAGAATGTTAGGGTCCTCAAGGGGGTCGCTTGCACATCAAGGGGGGTTCTTGAGCATCGTGACTCAGGACCTTCACTAGCCCTGTAGCCACTCACCTCCGGGTAATCCAGTTGCAGTTGAGATACGTGCATTGTTGGGCCCTGTCGATGTTGAGCGCCAAGGCTCCCAAAGGGGAACGCGAAGGTCCTCAAGCGAGTCGCTTGCGCGTCAAGGGGAGTACGTGAGCATCGCGACTCGGGACCCTCACTGTCCATGTTGCCTCTCACCTCCTGGTAATCCAGTGGCGGTTGAGAGACGCGTAGGGTTGGGCCCTACCGACGCACAGCACAAAGACAAGCAAGATAAAAGACTAGCGCGGAGATAGACATTACAGATCGTAAGATGTTATTACAGAACTCAAATTGTTCCATACAATAAAGAGTGATGCCTCACGCCTCATCGAGGCAAAAATAATCTGTTTGATAGCAAGCCAGGGGGTCCTCGTCGGACTCCTCGCCATAGTCGCACGAGAACTTCTCGAGCAGCTTATGCGCGTGGCCCTCCATGGCGGTCGCCAAGTCGGCATGTGACTCGTCAAGCACAGGGCCCATCACCCCTTTGAACTCAAAGTGGGGATCGCAAAGGAGGAGGTGGATAAAGACGTGGGTCGCAACCATGGAGAAAAGGTCGCAGCACTCCTCCTCGAGGATGATGTCCACCTTCTTGGACGTTCCCTCGAGCTCCATCACGAGCTTGGAATAAAATCCGGCGTAGTCGGTGTCATGAGGAACGTGGGGAGCCTCGATCCCCAACCTGCAGATGGAGCTCAGAGTGTGGCGACCCCAAGGTCCAAAGAAGAATGCGTAGCACGGACCGCTACCGCCTTCGCGTCAGCACCTGCCCGAACCTCCTCTTCTCGAGTGGCCAGCTTGGCGTTGTCCTTGGAGACTTGCTTTGCGTGGTTATCCCGAGCCTTGGCAACCTCGCACTGAAGCACCTCCAAGCGCCTGTGCTCCGTGACCTGCTCGGCTGCCGCCCTCGCTAGCTCGAAGTTGCGGTCAGCGAGCTTCGCCTCGCGGGCCTTGGTGGCCTCGCGGAGCACCTTCAACTCGGCCTCTACCTCTTCGCAACACCTAGTGAGCACTTCCTTCTCATCAAGGGCACTCGCGCAGGCAACCTTTGCCTTGGTGGCCCCCCGCCGGCCTTCCACGCGGACGGCCTCAGCCTGACCTCTGACTTCCTTGGCGGCATCGAGCTGGCGCCACCCCGTGGCCAACCTCTCGCGCTCCGCAGCCAGAGGTACCTCGGAGTCCCAGAAGTCCACATCGAGTCGGGGGAGCAGGCTAAACGCATCTGTCAGGGCCCCGCACCGGAGCAAGTCGGGGCAAGGGCCTCAGCTGGTGTTGTCGACCTGGGGCCGCCCACTACCACCACTAGAGCGGCCTCGACACCCTTTGCTTGGAGCGTCGGGGGCTCTTGGTCCTTCCCTTCTCCGGGCGTCGGCGATGCACTCACGAGGGTCAGCACCCCCGCCTCCAAGGCCCTGGCGGAGACGGTGGCCCCAATAGTTGGTGTCGGGGGTTGGACCGTCGCGGCCTAGGCCGACAACATTGGCGGCAGGGCCGCCGCGACCCCGATGATCATGTTTCCTCACCGCGTGGAGGAGACGCCCGAAGATGCAACAACACCTATGCTCCCGAGCACAGATCCTGACTAGCGTGTGCTACCTCCGCGCCTGCCAATACGCCTACCAAGGGTCGAAGGCGCCCTCAAGACTTGCATTACTTTCGCCCCAGAGGCGGCCTCCTTCTTCTTTTCCTCGCCACTGTCACGGAGCCTGCACCAGTGGAGAGACGGCTTAAGTAGACTAATCACGGATGAATAGCATGAGGACGGGCTGAGGTACTTACTCGTCCCCGGTGGCCTACTTCCTCTTCTTCTCGATGGCAAGCGGCGCGTCTTCACCACCCTCGTGCACCAACCCATCACCACCAGAGGGGCGCGCGACGCGGTCCCCGGCGAGCTCATCTCGGTCTCCCTCCTTCCTGGGAGCCTGAGGGGCCCCCGGGGGAAGTAGGGCCACCGCCGAGGGAGGCACGGTACCGTCATCGAGGGCTCCCTCCCCCGACGCATCGGGCTCCGTGGAGCCCAGCCCTACTCCATCCCCTTAGGCCGCGGGCTCAAGGGGATCGCGTGGCACCACTCGTCACCGCCAGCATCGTCCCCAACACTATGTAAGGACGAATGGAGGTTGGGTGGTGGAATCCCGCTAGCGTCTTCCTACCCTTCCGTCACCTCTGAGTCCTGGTTTCTGTTGTCCTTGCCCGAGGACGAGACTGTGATGGGGGAGTCCTTGTGCGGACCGACGAGCCCCCACTCATTGAAGGCGGGCATTTCTTCCACCATTCCCACCATGTCGTCGTAGGCGTACAACAGCGGTGTGGCCCGCGGGAGTTCCTTAGGACAAGGACCAGCAGAGCCACCAAGGCTTAGTCCAGCTCATCGTGCATAAGGCCGCTGACGTGCACGCACATCGGCTCACCACCGGTGGCAAACTCCCAAAAGGGACGTGAGTGCGCCTGGAGCGGCGTGATACGATGCCCCAAGAACTCCTTGATAATCATTACCCCCATCAGGCGGGCCTCCGTGAGGGAGCCAATTTGCTCGAGGACGGATCCCGCCCTCGGGTCGGTGAGCATCTTGTGGATCCACTTGGGGGTTTGCTCGGGCGGACACAAGGGGGTCGCCAGGAGTGAGCTCTGCGGGTGCGAGTCCATGATAACCCAGTGGTTCATGTAGCCCTCAACCTTCTTCCTGGCCTTCAAATAGGTGCCAATGCCTGCAACATCAACGAAGGAAACGCATGTTGAGCGCTGACCCTAGGCGGTCTACCGCAAGCTAAAGAATTGATGAAATAGCGCCACCAAGGGCCTCACGCCCATGAAGGCCTCGCAGTAAAAGGCGAAGACGGCCAGAACGAGGACGTAGTTGGACTAAAGGTGTAGAGACCGGATCTGGTAATGGGAAAAGGTGGCATAGAAGAAGTTGGAGAACGGCGAGACCAGGCTGGTGTAAATGTTGTGGAGGAAGAAGGGGTAGGAAAACTTCACGAAGCTGCTCGTTGCTGCTGAGACCGGCCAAATGGCAGTCGCTCCCCACTCGTTCGTGTCTCCGGCCATGAGAGGGAGTGCTGGACCCGGTCCTCCGCTTTCGAGATGCAGGAAGGCATGAGAGCAGGCCCGACAGCGGCAACACTCGTGGCGGATGCCACGACCTTCCCTTTCTTACTGGCGGGCGCCATCCTCCGTCCGGAGTCGCAAAGGCGGCGAGAAGTGACGGTGTCCGTGATTTTGGGGTCCTTGGGCAGCCGATTAGTCAATACTGGGTGGGCCCATTGAGCTGCGTTGAAGAAGACCAGGCCTGATGATGACCTCTACTCTAGAAGGAATATCCCGAAGATTGACGTGTACTTCAATCTTGGAAACAATAGGTTGGCTCATCTATTCCAGATTATAGTCAGTAACTTGTAAACCCTAGGGACCCTGGTGTCTACATAAACCAGGGACCCCTATCCGTGTAGAGGAGGCTGAATCATCTACGGTTTAGCATATACGATCTCGAGGTAGATCTACTTTTTAATCATCTTCATCAATATACTCAAGTAGGACGTAGGGTATTACATCCATAGGGGGGCGAACCTGGGTAAACCGATGTCTCCCCCTTCTTCCTACAACCCATTGATCCAAGGTCCACAGTTCGGGACCCCCTACCCGAGATCTGTCGGTTTTGACACCGACATTGGTGCTTTTATTGAGAGTTACATTGTTGGACCGCCGAGAAGATCGATGGCGCGCCTAATCATCAGCAATAGAATCAGTAACGGAAACATCTTTGTCCCTGAACAAGTTCTCTCAATTGGTAGCATTACTCTGCACGCGGACCCAACCGTCCATCTCGGCAAGATCGGAAGTTTCGGCCCCGATCATCAAGCGAGGTTAGGGAGTTTCGAACTCCCAACCCATCTACGAACCGATCTGGTCTGTGCAAGAATCTCGGCTTCGGCCGATGAGCTCAAAAACCCCGAAGCTTTAACTTTGGGTCCTAGGTCCGGCCATGTCCTCGGATCCCTCTCTTCCGAAGAGGTGTCCCCTAGATCGGACCTGAGCCGAACACGTGGATCATAGCAAACGTCTTTGCCGAACACGCCTCCTTCACACGCCCCCGGAGGTTAATTCTTGAAACCATCCGATGATGTATCAGGACAAGCTCCCGGTGTTAAATGAGGTGCTCAACCAGATCCAATCATTGCACATCTCAACCAGCCCGGCCCGCTTACAGTACGGCTCGGAATATGGGGACTTTTACGGCCCACCCACCACCCACTTGGTAGCAACCGTCGAAGATTTAATCGACGCGTTAGACTATGGCTCCGAGGAGCTTGAGGGCATGGACGATGAGGCCGAGGAACCCACTCCCACAAACACAGGGTGATGGGCCGCAATGTCCACTTATGACGTCTACATGGTGGACACGCCCGGTAACAACGGTGACCTCCCCCTTGAGCCAAACGATGACAAATCAGGGGATGATAATTCAAAGCGCCGAAAGCAGCGTGAGCGTGCTAAGGTGAACAACAATGTCTCTGCACAAGGCACTAGGGAAAATAAAACCCTAGAAGACCATGATAACATTGGTATACCAGAACATTCGTTAGACGATGCCAACCAACCCGAGGAGCAGGACAACCCCGATGACATCAATAGGTCAGATGATGATGATTATCTCCCTCCCCCCCCCCCCCCCCCCGTCGATGACTACCCAGAGGACGAAGACTTCGCAATACCCGAGGACCTTGGAGGTCAGGAAGACTTTCGGCAGCTACTCCTAGCTAGTGCTCAAAGCTTAAAGGCAAAGGAGTGTCAACTCCACGCCGAACAAGACACTATAGACAACAGGTGGACCAAGGTACTGGCCGCCAAAGAAGAACAAGGCCCTGGATGGCTGGATAAGAAGAATTCGATGAGAACAAGGCCCATGCCGCCGACTGTTGCCACAATTCAATGACGAGGCCCGAAAGCTCGCATCCCCCAAATGCACAGATTACGACCAGCCTAACCGCCCGCCTTGAGGACGCGACAGGGTGGTGTCGGACGACGAATACTATCACGGGCCGCCAAGCGGAAAGGTGAAGGAGAAAACGCATCCTCGTGGCAAAATCGACCTGTGATACAACCTGGATAACAAGACAGGCCGAAGCAGATCCATTTACGGGTCCAAAAGGTACTCCCCCACTAGATGGGTAGGAGAGCCACCTCGGATCCCCTACTACGCCAGAGACCGGGATTCATACCGAACTCAACCCAAAGCCGATCCTCGACACAAGATAGTTTGGACTAGAGGCGCCACACACCCACTATGCTTCACAGATGAGGTAATGCAGCATCAATTTCCAGAAGGATTCAAACCCGTCAACATAGAATAATATGACGAAACTATGGATCCTGTTGTGTGGATAGAAGACTTCCTTATCCACATTTACATGGCGAGAGGAGATGATCTCCACGCCATCAAATATTTGCCCCTCAAGTTGAAAGGGCCAACACGTCACTGGTTAAATAGCCTACCCAAGGACTCGATCGGAAGCTGGAAAGAGCTCGAAGAAGCTTTCCTATCCAGTTTCTAGCGGACCTATGTCCGACCCCCGGATTCCTTCGACCTAAGCAATGTCGTCTAGAAGGCGGGTGAGTCAGCCAGAGAGTTGTGGAACCGGTTCTTATTGAAGAAAAACCAAATCGTGGACTGCCTGAACACTAAAGAATTAGCCTCTTTCACGCACAACATCCAAGTTGAGAAGTTGGCTCGCCAACTCAGACAAGACATGCCAAGAATAATGTCCGCCCTCACTTGCTAGCTCAGTGCAGCCTCAACTCAGACGATCCTGGAACCTTCGAAGTTCGGGACCGGAACGGCAAGCTGAGGAAAAACAAGAACAAGCGCCGCCTCTGCACGGGCAACGCCGACGACACAAAACTAAATGCTGGGTTCCGCAATTCCAAGCGAGGACTGGGAAGAAACCCTTCAAAGGGAACAAAGACGGGCCAACTATCAGGACCGGTTTCCAAATAAGTAGATTTGTTGGAAATCAGCCATGAATGTCACCAGTATAGAAAAATCTTTCACACTGATAGACCAATCTTGATACAGAAACCAGTAGTACTTAATATTAAACAGAGTAGAGCGAAGGTCTCTCTTCAATTTATTACAACACGTTCATAGTCTCATAAGGATGCGTATGTTACACTGGTCATGGGATAACACAACTGCTTGAAATAAGTGGGCATGTCACATCAGAGTGAGGTGACATGGCATAAGTACTACTACGCGCCAAGCATCAGAGTGAGGCTTGACGATTTATTCGTGGTGGCGGAAGCGGTGAAATAATACAACGACGGACTCCTTGATCGCAATACTGACTGAGACTCCTCTAGGTATCGGACTCGCTATCGAACTCTTCATCCATGAGGTCTCATTCATCCATATCTCGCCACATCAACAAGCGAGTGAGTACTTCGAAAATTACTCGCAAACAGTTTGCACAAAAGATAAGATGCATGTAGCAATTTTAATATGCATGGTTAAATATCATTGTATTCATGTTAGAGAAATTAATAGCATTCGGGTTAGAGTAGATAAGTTGGGCGGTAATCCTCCCGAAATATCTAATGCGTAAAAATGCACCGATCGGGTGTCTAAAGTGACGCCTCAAAAGGTTAACAGGTAAAATAAAGAACCACCGTCGGGCGTCTAAGCGATACCGCATACATGGCATAATAATATAACAGGACGCGCTCTGGCATCTTAGCGACACCACATAAAGGTCATAAATAAATAACAAGCCACAGTCCGGCATTTTAGCAACGCCACACAAAGGGCATAAATAAATAACAAAGGATTATCCCGGTGGTACAACCAACCTTTAAGATATTTAGTCAACCAGGTTTCCATTAAGTTAATTTCCCCCATCACCGTCATATGTTCATAACCATTATTTATAAACCAAAACTTGTGCTCCACGGACCGATAGTAAGACCGACACTTGACCTGTCAACCAGCCATCCTTGACCGTGGACGCGGCTACTCGAATAGTTTTGACTCTGCAGAGGGTGTACTCTTTACCCACAACCAACGTGTTCCAATAGTCATTAGGACTAATCTCGCGTACGGTATTTTAGAAGCAAACACTCAGAACTAGTACACACCCATTTTTACCCACGCAAATACCGGTCTCACCCGAGCTATGTTGCGAGGGAAAAACCATAAGACGGGGAGGCTTCAACCTCGACTAGCATGGGATCAAATTTATATTGCGTGCTACAAGGAAGTGCCCTCCCACTCTGTCCCAGAACGGAAACACCCATGCCCCCCGACCAGATGACTGGATTTAGTCGAGGGCCATGGATACCTTCATCTCGTCCCTCTACTTGGTGTGTAACTGATAATAGGTTCATGACCGTCTACACCACATTCCCTTTCGGAAAAACTATGGCGACACGAATTAGAAGGTGATACACTCACAAGACTCGATCTAGGTCGATACTGGAGTTATATAATTTTATTTCACCACGATCATGCATCTGGCATGACCACGCCATAACCTATCATGTCCCGCGTGACTAGGCTATCCACGGCCTCCCACAGCCACATAAGTCATCATAGTCACATATTAAGTATATAAGTAATATGCAAGGTGTTAGTTAATGTAGCAGATGATTAATAAAAATTTATTAGCAAACATCACATCAAAAGTTCAAACATGCTTGCCAGGTTCCACGTAGTCGGGATCAAGCTCGGTGAGGTTGACCGCGGCGTTTCCCTCGTCGGTAGCTACGTCATATACACCGAATACTAACGTAAGTAATAAAGGCTTAGCTATTGTCTCCAAACATAAATAAACTACTCCCTCCGTTCCTAAATATAAGTCTTTTAAGCGATTTCACTACGTGTCTACATACGGAGCAAAATGATTGAATGTACACTGTAAAGTATGTATATATACATCCGTATGTGGTCCACTAGTGAAATCTCTACAAAGACTTATATTTAGGAACGGAGGGAGTAGACATCATGGATAAAACTTTGCAAAAAGAATCATTTAAAAAGCCTTCGTAGTTTACAAGTTATAAAGGAAGTGAAATTTGAGCTCACTTTGTAAAGAAACAGAAACTCCCGAGGGGGCAGACTGCAAAGGAGCAAAATGTCCGATTCAAAATACTCAAGCTAAAAGGGGAAACACATTCCGCTAAAAGGCGCTTTAGGAAAACAGTTCGAAAATAAAAGAATTCTAACGAGGGGAGTCCACCCGTCATGTTTGAAATGTCCCGGCGGCAGGAGCTTGCGGTGATCGCCGGCGGCGATCCAAGGCATGGCATGGGCAACCAAGGGCACTGGGGCACTCACGGGATCCTCCCGCTTCGGGGGCTGGTGGAAACCGTCCTTAGCGAGCACCAGATCGAGGGTTGCTTCTTCTTTGGCACACGGCAGCGTCGGGTGGAACAAGATCTCACCGGAGGGAGGGTCTACCACCGAATTGAGGCGCGGGTTAGCGAGATGGTTACACCAGGAGCCTACTAACTAACTTTGGAGGCCGCTAGATCACTCACCAGGGCGAATTTTTTCAGGACCCGAAGCGGATCGGGGCGGCCGGAGTCGGGGTAGTAGACCTCCCCGAGGCCCTATGCTGGCTTGGGCGTGGCTTAGAGAAGTGGTGGGGTGGTGCTGGGCTGGCTAGCTGCTTGGGGGCTCTATATTCATAGGCGGACGAGAGGGGGTGCCGCGGGAGCTTAACTTCGATGAAAAATTTCGGCGACCAGAGGGGTTAGCAGGTGGTTGCAGGGCGGGGGCAGTGCCAACACATTATGGGGGTTCCATTTTCGGCTTAAGCTCGAGAAGTTACCGGCGGGAATCATTGCTCGATGGCGTGACAATCTACTGGCGTGATGGCAGCACAAACGGCACTCTGCGCCGTCCGGGGCGTGCAGACGGTAATTGCGGTGCGCATGGGCATGGGATGGACACGCGGAGCTATCTAGTGGCTTGTGCCGTGCTGGGCGGCGCGGCTTCGCAGCAGGGGCTGCTGGCGGCCGCGGCAGCCATCGCTGGCGTCGCTGCCAGGGCTGTCTGGTTCAGGCTAGCTCACCGCCGACCCCCACAAGCAGCGAAACAACCATGCAGCGCTGCGGATAAGAGGAACGCATAGTGAGCAAGGCGGCACTGCTGCCACTGCCGAGATTGTCACTAAAACTCTGAAATGTGCGAACCTATTGACTACAGTGTACACCAGGTGTTCGGTCAAATGAAAACAGCATGAGGAAAAATTATTTGATGCCGAAAATTTATGACATGGCCTCTAATGGATCCTAGAGGCTCCCTGTAAATTTTCAGAATTTTTAAAAATAGTTAAGTTAGGTTTTTTAAAAACATAGAAAATTCTTGTCAAACTTGGGTCAAACCTAATTTAAAAAATACAAACTAGATACCAGAATATTTTGGTGAAATGAGTTGAGGAAACTTAGGTCTACCAATGATAGGAATTTGGGGATCAGAAACCAAAAGAAAATATGAGTTCCTTTGCAAAACTCTTGGGGTCAAAACTGATTACACAAAATAGTTATGGTTAAAATAAAATATGAAAATGGTTAAACCCCTCCAAGTATTTGAGGAACCATTCTTAAAAGTTGTTTAGATGCGAGAGAAGTGCCACGGACAAGGAATCAAAGAGAAGTGGGAAGGATGATTTTTTTTTGAAGTAGGGTTAGTAGGCAAAAGTTTGGTCACTCCTTTCAAAGAAACTTTCTAAAAGAGAATAAAAGACTTTTCTTCAAGTAAAGACCTTTGGTGAAAATAAAACAAGGTAAAACTCTTTTCAAACTAGAGTTGTTGTTGAAGAAACTTCAAAAGGTTTTTCTCAAGAAGGATTTAAAAAGGGTTCCAAAGATGCTTTTAGAAAGATTCTAAAAAATGCACTTCAAAAATAATAAAAATCAGAAAAAAAATCCAAATTAAAATTTGAGGGTGTTACACCAACCCAATGGGAAAAAAATTATGGAACGACCTTGTCAAATCCAAGGCACCCAAGATAAGCGAGCCACTCACACCAACCGTAACTCTTGGGTATTAAAGCAGGTCGACAAAGCAGCGGCCGAAGAACAAGGCCGGAGCCCTCGAAGCGAAGATGACGAGGAGCCCCGTGGTCTGAACAACGGGGGCCAAAAACATTTCCCTCCCGAGGTAAAAAGAAGTAAACATGATTTACGTGACTGACATACCCAAGAAGGAGCGGTAGTGAGACCTTCGAGAAGTCTACGCGGTAGATCTTGTAGCACCAAAGTACAATCCATGGTCGGCTTGTCCGGTCACATTCGACCACAGGGACCATCCGACCAACATCCGTCATGGAGGGTCGGCCGCCCTCGTCCTCGACCCCATTATAGATGGGTACCACCTCACCAGAGTCCTCATGGATGGAGGAAGTAGCCTTAATATGATCTATGCAGATACAAGGAAAAAGATGGATATTGACCCATCAAGAATAAAACCGAGCAACACTACCTTTAAAGGAGTAATTCCAGGCATCGAGGCTCGTGCTTTGGAACAATAATGCTGGAAGTCGTGTTCGGATTACCCGATAACTTCCGCGGAAAAAGACTTGACCTTCAACATTGTCCCCTTCCGTAGCGGGTACCACGCACTACTCGGCCGCACTGCCTTCGCCCGATTCAACGCGGTGCCCCACTATGCTTATCTCAACCGGAAGATGCCCGGACCCCGAGGAGTCATCAGTGTCAAAGACAACACAAAACGCTCTCTCCAGACTGAAGAACACACTGCGGCCTAGCCAGCGGAAGACGAGCATGACGGCGAACTATTAAGTCACAAGACGATCAAGCTGCAACAAATAGGTAAGCGATCCCGAGCTCAATGATGTCCCCCGGAGAGCTCCCCGGCCCCGAACGTAGAAGGGCACCCCTCCCAGAACATCTTCCTAGCACCTTCAAGGTATGTCTCTCGTGTATACAATTTTCGTTCTCCGAATAATATGGGATGTTGCGGGAGATCCGAACAAGTACCATATGCTCGGCTAGGCCAAACAATGGTGCCAAATTCTTCCCGGATACACAGGGGGTACTGTAAAGATCCTCCCAAGCGTCAAGCTATATTCCATCGATAGCTTCTCATGGATCCTTGATTGAAAGCCTATATGCCATCTGCAAAAACCTTTTAAGGAAAAAAACTCCCCTTAATGTTTCAAGCTAATGCAGCTAGAAGCCAGGTGTACGTCACGTCACTCGTGAAAAGCCCGCAAGGGAGGCATTGCTTAATTTTGATAGTTTCCTATACACAACGGCCCTGGGGCCGAGAGTTGTAAAAATTCCTCGCCAATATTTGTCACATATGCTTTTCTTTTAATGTACTTATTCTTACCCATGTTTTTCTGTTACGTGGTGCTCACACGAAAATTTTATTTGACGATTGCTAAAACAAAAAAAGTGTAAACGTCTACTAAACTGGGGTCTAGGATACATTGACCGCCCCGAGCGCCTCACCGTCACTCTTACTCTTATACACATGTTCGGTCTCTCAGGATTTTGCATTATATGCATTAGTTCCAAATTATGTCTTGGCTCTTGATACGTCCATTTTGCATCATGCTTTCATGTGGATATTTATTGCTTTTTGGGCTGTTATATTACTTGTGGTACCATATATATGCCTTTTCTCTCTTATTTTGCAAGGATTATTTGAAGAGGGAGAATTCAGGCAACTCAAATTCTGGACTGGAAAAGGAGCAAATCCTAGTACACTATTCTGCACATGTCCAAATGCCCTGAAAATTTACGTCGATTTTTTTTGGATTATATTAAAAATACTGGGCGAAAGAACTACCGGAGGGGAGCCACCAGGGCCCCACAAGCCCCCACTCCGCCACCCCCCCCCGGTGGTGGTGGGCAAGCTTGTGGGCTGCCTGAAGGCCCACTAGCCCCCCTCTTTTGCTATATGAATCGTCCTGACCTGGAAAAAATCATACGGGAGCTTTTTCGTGGTTTCGCCGCCGCCACGAGGCGGAACTTGAGCAGATCCAATCTAGAGCTCCGGCAGGACGATCCTGCCGGGGAAATTGCTCTCCCGGAGGGGGGAATCGTCATCACCAACACTCCTCTCGTTGGAGGGGAGGCATCTTCATCAACATCTTCATCAGCACCATCTCCTCTCCAATCCCTAGTTCATCTCTTATAATCAATCTTCGTCTCGCGACTCTGATTGGTACTTGTAAGGTTGCTAGTAGTGTTGATTACTCTTTGTAGTTGATGCTTGTTGGATTACTTGGTGGAAGAGTTTATGTTCAGATCCTTGATGCTATTCATTACACCTCTGGTCATGATTATGATTATGTCTTGTGAGTAGTTACTTTTGTTCCTGAGGACATGGGATAAGTCATGCTGGTAATAGTCATGTGAATTTGATATTCGTTCGGTATTTTGATATGATGTATGTTGTTTTCCCTCTAGTGGTGTTATGTGAACGTCGACTACATAACACTTCACCATGTTTGGGCCTAGAGGAAGGCATTGGTAAGTAGTAAGTAGATGATGGGTTGCTGGAGTGACAGAAGCTTAAACCCCAGTCTGTGCGTTGCTTCGTGAGGGGCTGATTTGGATCGACTAGTTTAATGCTATGGTTAGACTTTTTTCTTAATTCTTCTTTTGTAGTTGAGGATGCTTGCGAGAGAGCTTAATCATAAGTGGGATGCTTGTCCAAGTAAGGGCAGTACCCAAGCGCCGGTCCAGCCACATATCAAACTATCAAAGTAACGAACACAAATCATAAGAACATGATGAAACTAGCATGACAGAAATTCCCGTGTGTCCTCGGGAGCGTTTTTCTTCCTATAAGACTTTGTTCAGGCTTGTCCCTTGCTACAAAAGGGATTGGGCCACTTGCTGCACCGTTTCTACTACTTGTTACTTGTTACTTTTTGCTCGCTACGTTTCACCTCACTACACCATCACTTGTTACCGCTACTTTCAATGCTTGCAGTTATTACCTTGCTGAAATCCGTTTATCAGAGCCTTCTGCTCCTCGTTGGGTTCGACACTCTTACTTATCGAAAGGCCTACGATTGATCCCCTATACTTGTGGGTCATCAAGACTCTTTTCTCGCGCCGTTGCCGGGGAGTGAAGCGCCTTTGGTAAGTGGAAATTGGTAAGGAAACATTTATATAGTGTGCTGAAATTTATTGTCACTTGTCACTATGGAAACTCTTCCTTTGAGGAGTTTGTTCGGGGTATCTTCACCATGAACGGAAGCACGAGGAGTTTCTCCTCAACCTGAGGTACCTACTGAAAATATCTTTTATGAAATTCCTTTGGGTATGCTTGAGAAACTGCTGGCTAATCCTTTTACAGGAGATGGATCTTCACATCCAGACTTTCATCTAATCTATGTAGATGAAGTTTGTGCTTTATTTAAGCTTGCAGGTTTGCCCGAGGATGAGGTAAAGAAGAAAGTCTTTCCTTTATCTTTGAAGGATAAGGCGTTGACATGGTATAGGCTATGTGATGATGCTGGATCATGGGGCTACAATCGGCTGAAATTGGAATTTCATCAAAAGTTCTATCCTATGCACTTAGTACATCGTGATCGGAACTTTATTTATAACTTTTGGCCTCGTGACAGGGAAAGCATAGCTCAAGCTTGGGGGAGGCTTAAATCAATGCTATGTTCATGCCCCAATCATGAGCTCTCGAGAGAAATCATCACTCAAAACTTTTATGCTCGACTTTCTCATGAAGATCGTACCATGCTTGACACTTCTTGTGCCGGTTCTTTTATGAAGAAGAATATTGATCACAAGTGGAATTTATTGGAGAGAATCAAATGCAACTATGAAGATTGGGAACTGGAGGAAGGTAAGGAGTCAGGTATGAATTTCCAGTTTGATTGCGTTAAATGTTTTATTGAGACAAACACTTCTAGAGATTTTAGCGCTAAGTATGGACTTGACTCTGGGATAGTAGCTTCTCTATGTGAATCTTTTGCTGCTCATGTTGAACTTCCCAAAGAGAAGTGGTTTAAATATCATCCTCCTGTAGAAAGCAACATAGCCAAAACCAATCTAGTTGAGGAGAAAATCATAGCTTTTAGTGATCCTGTTGTTCCTTGTGCTTACACTGAGAAACCACCATACCCTGCTAGAATGAAGGATTATTCTAAAGCTCCAACTGTGATACGTAGGGGTTACATTAGACCACTTGCACCCCCTGAGGAGATTAGAGTTGAACCTAGTGTTTCTATTATCAAAGATCTCTTAGCCGAAGACATAGACGGGCATGTTATTAAATTCTGTGAGGACTCTGCTAGAATTGCTAAACCTCATGCGAAAGACAAGCACGGACGTGTAGTTGGCCTTACCGTTGTTTATGTTAATATAGGAGATCACTCCTACCATGGTGAAAAGGACGTGGATGTCGCCTAGAGGGGGGGGGGTGAATAGGCGCTTTAAAATAATTAAGGTTTAGGCTTGAACAAATGCGGAATAAAACTAACGTTTAATATGTCAAGCACAAAACCTCAAACAACTAGGCTCACCTATGTGCACCAACAACTTATGCTAAGCAAGATAAACAACTAAGTGATAGCAAGATATATGACAAGAGACAATATGGCTATCACAAAGTAAAGTGCATATGTAAAGGGTTCGGGTAAGAGATAACCGGGGTACGTGGAGACGATGATGTATCCCGAAGTTCACACCCTTGCGGATGCTAATCTCCGTTGGAGCGGTGTGGAGGCACAATGCTCCCCAAGATGCCACTAAGGCCACCGTAATCTCCTCACGCCCTCGCACAATGCAAGATGTCGTGATTCCACTAAGGGACCCTTGAGGGCGGTCACCGAACCCGTACAAATGGCAAACCTTGGGGGCGGTCACCGAACCCGTACACGTGGCAACCCTTGGGGGCGGTTACCGGTACCCGTACAAATAGCTCGGGGCAATCTCCAGAACCTAATTGGAGACCCTGACGCTTGCCCGGAGCTTCACACCACAATAATTGAGCTCTGAGACACCACCAAGCTTCTAGGACGCCAAAGCATCCACGAAGAACAATATCTAGGGTACTAAGTACCAAAGGTAATAAGCTTCTCAAACTTCACTTCCACGTATCACCGTGGAGAACTCAAACCGATGCAACTAATGCAATGGCAAGAACACACGAAGTGGTCAAGTCCCTCACACTCAAATCCCTCCACAACAACGAAAGCTATGGAGAAATATGAGAGGAAGAACAAGGAGCTCACAAAGAACTCCAAGATCAAGATCCAAGGGGTTCCCCTCACATAGAGGAGAAAGTGATTGGTGGAGATGTGGATCTAGATCTCCTCTCTCTTTTCCCTCAAGAACAAGCAAGAATCATTGGAGGGATTGAGAGTTAGCAAGCTCTAAGAATGTCAACAATGGAGGTAGAACAAGAGCTCAACGGATAGATAAGGCCAAGGGGGAAGAAGACCCCCTTTATATAGTGGGGGAAGGAATCAGACCGTTACCCCCACTCTCTGCCCGAGCTCCAGCGGTACTACCGCTGGCTGCAGCGGTACTACCGCTGACACTCCAGCGGTACTACCGCTGACCAGGGGCGGTACTACCGCCAGCTAGCGGTACTACCGCTGGTTGCAGCGGTACTACCGCTGGGCCCCTGGTAGTGCAAAGGCACTACCACCGCCAAGAAAGTCTTCGCAAAAAGGTCCGTCCACGAACAACCGCTAGGCAGGCGGTAATAACTCCTGGAGCGGTACTACCGCTGACCAGGGGTGGTACTACCGCCAGCCAGCGGTACTACCGCTAGGGCCAGGGGTACTACCGCCAACTCTAGCGGTACTATCGCTAGGTCCAGCGGTACTACCGCTCGCCACTGAAACAACCATAACTTTCGCATACGAGCTCCGAATCGAGCAAACCCAAGCTTGTTGGATTCAGGACGACAAGAGCTATCCAAACCGAATCTGAATCGAGCAAACCCAAGAAATCTTAAGACCATGCAGATATGAAAATGCCAATGATATAGAGATGTGAGTCCTCTATGAATGAAGAACCGGCAAAAACTCCAACATCGAAAACATCATAGTAGATGCATATGGACTCCGTTTTCGATGAACTCGATCTTGTCACGAAGATGACCATAAGCTCTAAAACTCACAAAGAGAAACACCAAACAAGAACCAAGAAGCATGATGCAAGGATGCAAATGGTTTGAGCTCTCAACGAACGATACGATCAAGCTACTCACTTGAGAGCCCCCCTTGATAGTACAGCAATCTATCCTAAACAGAAAACCTATCAAGGGAAAACCTATACCTTGCACCTCGTCCTCTTGAGCTAGATGATGATGATCTTGGCTTCCTCAAGATGGACCACCTTTCTTGATTGTGTTGGCTTGATGAAGACTAGTTGATTGCTCCCCCATACTCACTATGGGTGAGCCACTCTTCAACATATCTTCACAAGTCCATTGCCACCACAACGGACGGCAAGCTTCAAGCATGATATCTTCGTGCTGATCCGCTTGAACTTGCACATCGCAATCTTGATGACGATCACAACTTGACGTCATACTTCATGGGTTGTATGAGATCTTCCCTTTGACGCAAGCCCATGGAAACACACCATACCATGGGATCACTTGATCCCTCTCGGTACATCTTGTATGCTTTGTGTGTTGATCATCTTGATTTGCTCTTTGTCTGAGATCTTGATCAACCATGTGTCTCTATGACCATTCTTTGGATAATACCTTGAATACCATCTTGGTCATCGACGTCATACTTCATGGGTTGTATGAGATCTTCCCTTTGACGCAAGCCCATGGAAACACACCTAACCCCCACATAGAACTCTCACGAAGACCATGGGTTAGTACACAAATACGTAATGGACAATGCTTACCATACCATGGGATCACTTGATCCCGCTCGGTACATCTTGTACGCTTTGTGTGTTGATCATCTTGATTTGCTCTTTGTCTGAGATCTTGATCAACCATGTGTCTCTATGACCATTCTTTGGATAATACCTTGAATACCATCTTGGTCATCATATAAACTCCTTGAACCCAACAGATGGACTTCAAGAAGTGCCTATGGAAAAATCCTATAAATGTAACTTAAGGCAACCATTAGTCCATAGGAATTGTCATCATTTACCAAAACCACATATGGAGATATATGCTCTAACACATGGTTTATGTGATATGGGAGCTAGTGTTAGTGCAATACCCCGTTCTCTCTATGATGAAATCTAAGATGAGATTGCACCTGCTGAGATAGAACCCATTGATTTCACTATCACGCTAGCTAATAGAGACACTATCTGCCCTTTGTGAATTGTGAGAGACGTAGAAGTCCTGTGTGGTAAGACGAAGTATCCTACTGATTTCCTCGTCCTCGGTACTGCACAATATAGCTTTTGTCCCATCATATTTGGTAGACCCTTTCTCAACACTATCAATGCTCACACTGATTGCATTAAGCAGACTGTCACAGTAAGTTTCGAGGGTGTGTCTCATGAATTTAACTTCTCCAAGTTTGGAAGACAACCCCATGAAAGAGAGTCGTCTGGTAGAGATGGAATCATTGCTCTTGCCTCTATTGCCGTACCTCCTACGGATCCTTTAGAGCAATATCTGCTTGAGCATGAAAATGATATGCATATGGAGGAGAGAGATGAGATAGATAGAATTGTCTTAGAACAACATCCTATTCTCAAGAATAATATGCCTGTTGAACTGCTTGGGAATCCTCCCCCACCAAAGGGTGATCCTGTGTTCGAGCTTATTCAGGTTTCTCGCAAATACCTGTTGCACAATCTGATCAAGAGAAAACCACTTTCATCTGCCCTTTCGGTACCTTTGCCTATAGACGTATGCCTTTTGGCTTATGCAATGCACCTGCCACCTTCCAAAGATGTATGATGGCTATATTCTCTGACTTTTGTGAAAAGATCGTCGAGGTTTTCATGGATGACTTCTCCGTTTACGGGTCTTCCTTTGATGATTGCCTCAGCAACCTTGAGCGAGTCTTACAGAGATGCGAAGAAACCAACCTCGTCTTGAATTGGGAGAAGTGCCACTTTATGGTTAATGAAGGTATTATCTTAGGACACAAAATCTCTGAAAGAGGCATTGAAGTTGATAAGGCTAAGGTTGATGCAATTGAGAAAATGCCTTGACCCACAGATATCAGAGGTATATGAAGTTTCTTAGGTCATGTTGGTTTGTATAGAAGGTTCACTAAAGATTTCTCTAAGATTTCTAGGCCTCTTATCAACCTCTTGCAGAAGGATGTTCCTTTTGTTTTTGATGAGGATTGTGAGGAAGCTTTCGAAATACTTAAGAAGTCTTTGATAACTGCACCTATCGCTCAACCACCTGACTGGAACTTGCCCTTTGAAATCATGTGCGACGCTAGTGATTATGCTGTTGGTGCTGTTCTAGGACAAAGAGTTGACAAGAAGTTGAATGTTATTCACTACGCTAGTAAAACTGTAGACAGTGCCCAAAGAAACTATGCCACTACGGAAAAGGAGTTTTTAGCAGTCGTGTTTGCATGTGAAAAGTTCAGATCTTACATAGTTGAATCCAAAGTCACTATTCACTCTGATCATGCTGCTATTAAGTACCTCATGGAGAAGAAGGACGCTAAGCCTAGGCTGATCAGATGGGTTCTCCTGCTACAGGAATTTGATTTGCACGTCGTTGACCGAAAGGGTGCTGATAACCCTGAAGCAGATAACTTGTCTAGGCTAGAGAAAATCCTTGATGACCCACTACCTATTGATGACAACTTTCCTGATGAGCAATTAAATGTCATCCGCACTTCACTTAGTGCACCGTGGTATGCCGATTATGCAAACTATATCGTAGCCAAATACATACCACCCAGTTTCACCTATCAGCAAAAGAAGAAATTCTTCTTTGATTTGAGACACTACTTTTGGGATGATCCTCACCTTTATAAGGAAGGAGTAGATGGTGTTATTAGATGTTGTGTGCCTGAACATGAATAGGGACAGATCCTGCAGAAGTGTCATTCCGAAGCCTACGAAGGACACGATGCTGGAGATAGAACTGCCCATAAGGTATTGCAATCAGGTTTCTATTGGCCCACTCTCTTCAAGGATGCCCGTAAGTTTGTCTTGTTTTGTGTCGAATGCCAAAGGATAGGGAACATCAGTAAGCGTCAAGATATGCCTATGAACTATTCACTTGTCATTGAACCATTTGATGTCTGGGGCTTTGATTATATGAGACCTTTCCCGAGTTCCAATGGGTACACTCACATCTTAGTTGTTGTGGATTACGTTACTAAGTGGGTAGAAGCTATCCCCACTAAAAATGCTGATCACCACACCTCTATTAAGATGCTTAAAGAAGTCATATTCCCAAGATTTGGAGTCCCAAGATACTTGATGACTCATGGCGGTTCACACTTCATTCATGGTGTTTTCCGTAAGATGTTAGCTAAGTATGATGTCAACCATAGAGTTGCATCTCCCTATCATCCTCAGTCTAGTGGTCAAGTGGAGTTGAGTAATAGGGAGATCAAGTGGATCCTACAAAAGACCGTCAATAGATCTCGAAAGAACTAGTCTAGCAAACTTGATGATGCACTATGGGCTTATAGGACTGCTTATAAGAATCCCATGGGCATGTCACCGAATGGTTTACGGTAAGGCCTGTCATTTACCTCTTGAGCTAGAACACAAAGCTTATTGGGCAATTAGAGAGATCAACTTTGATTTCAAACTTGCCGGTGAGAAGCGGTTGTTTGATATCAGCTCGTTAGATGAATGGAGAGCCCAGGCATACGAGAATGCCAAGTTGTTCAAGGAAAAGGCTAAGAGATGACGCGACAAATGAATACAGAAATGAGAGTTCAACATAGGTGATTTTGTCTTGCTATACAATTCTCGTTTGAGATTCTTTGCAGGCAAGTTTCTTTCTAAATGGAAACGTCCCTATGTTGTCGAGGAAGTATATCGTTCCGGTGCCATCAAAATCAATAACACGAAAGGAAATTTTCCTTGAGTGGTAAATGGGCAAAGAATCAAGCATTACATCTCTGGTACTCCCATAAATGTTGAGATCAATATCATCAATGTCATAACTCCAGAGGAGTACATAAGGGATGTTTATCAGCCTGTTTCAGACCTTGAAAACGAAGATGTATTTGTTTCGGTAAGAAATTGGACTCCAATACGTTTCCAATAGGAAATTTCTTCCGTTTTCGAATTTTTGGAAAAATAGAAAAATAAAAAGCAGTCCGGAGAGCGAACGAGGCGGCCACAAGCCCTGCCACCGCCCCCTACCCCCCTGGTGGCGGAGGGCAAGCTTGTGGGCACCTCGTGTGCCTCCCGGACTCCGTTTTCTTGCGGAGTACTCCTTCTGGCCCAGAAAAAATCAATATATAGTTGCCCGAAGGTTTTGATCTCCGTATTGCATAGTTTTCCTCTGTTTTCGTTTCGAGCTTGTTGTCTGCCGCAGATTTAGGTCAAGATGTCTTCTCAAGATTCAGAAGAAGAGATTTATGTGGCCGATGATCGTGCTAACTCTAGGATTAATGGGGACTTGGAACCCTATGGTTGGACTAGTGATGAGGAAGAGGACTATGAGCCCAAAGGGAAGGAGTAAACGAGTTCCGATGAAGAGGAGGCTCCTCTACCTCAATCTACAAACACCCATGTGGAGTTCAAGAAGTCAAGCCTCCCTGACCATAGGAAGAAGCCTAAGACCTTGTTTATCCCTTCTCGTTTCTTGCAGGAGAGTAAGCAGGAGCTTTGCCATAGAGTTTTGAAACTTGAGGAGGAAAATGAAGATCTAAGGGAGCAAAACTTTTTGCTCAAGTGAAATTAGACAAGCTCAAGACTACTTCAACAACACCACCACCATCACCACTAAAGGAAGACAACTAAGCATTGGTATGGGCAATCCCCTTGGCTTCTGCCAAGCTTGGGGGAGTTGCCCTGGTATCGTATCACCTTTATATCTTTTGCTTTTACCTTTGTTTTAGTTCTTTGCTTTTCAGTTTTTATTTCTTCTTTTAGAGGAATAAGTATTTAGTTTTTAGTTTGAGTCTTTTTCTTTTGTCTCTCCCCGATGTATTCTAGCTTACGAGCTATATAATAAAGAGTATCTTAGTCAAGGGCTTTGCTTTGTGCCATGATCAAAAGTATGAAAAGAACGATAGCATGAAAGATCATGAGATGATCTTATGGAAAGTGATAACTCCACTTATGACACGTATGATGATTGAAACTTGTTGAGAATAAATCAACATAGACATTAGTCATTGTTGCAATTAATAAGAAGTAATAAGGAAAGAGAGGTTCACATATAAACATATCATCATAGACATTTTTTACAATTGTGAGCACTCACCAAACTATTACATGCCTAGGAGTAGATGTTGGACAAGGAAGACAACATAATGAATTGTGTTTGCTTGGTTCCAAACAATGTTATATGATTAGAGATCCCTTATCATGTGACGATTGCTTCCACCTCATATTAGCCAAAACTCCCGCACCAAGTAGAGATACTACTTGTGCATCCATAAACCTCCAACCCAGTTTTGCCATGAGAATCCACCATACCTACCTATGGATTGAATAAGATCCTTCAAGTAAGTTGTTGTCGGTGCAAGCAATAAAAATTGCTCTCTAATATGTATGATCTATTAGTGTGTGGAAAATAAGCTTTGTACGAACTTGTGATGAGGAGGACATAAAAGCAACAGACTGCATAATAAAGTTCTTTAACACAGGAGGCGATATAAAGTGACGTTCCTCCGCACTAAGAGGACATGCATTCAAACCTCAAAAGCGCATGACAACCTCTACTTCCCTCTCCGAAGGGCCTATCTTGTACCTTTACTTTTTACCCTTGTAAGAGTCATGGTGATCTTCACCAATTCCCTTTTTGCCTTTGTCTTGGCTACCGTCACATGTTTGGGAAAGATCTATATTCATATATCAACTTGGAGTTGAGTACTTATGCTTTATTGTTGTTGACTTTACCCTTGAGGTAAATGGTTGGGAGGCAAAACTATAAGCCCCTATCTTCCTCCGTGTCCAGCTGAAACTTTGACACCATGGGTACCACGTGAGTTGTAACAATTGTGGAAAACAAAAGAGATGATTGAGTATTTGGGTTTGCCTTACAAGCTCTTATTTGACTCTTTCTGATGTTGTGATAAATTGCAATTGCTTCAATGACTATGGTTTATTGTTGGTTACTTCTCGGTAAGGTTTTTACTTCATGCTCTACTTTGTGAAGGAATTGTTACTTTCCCATAAGAATCTTTATGATGTATTGTTGTTCTATGTGTGATCATGATACCCTCATGTCCGTATTATGGTTTTTCGACACCTTCGCCCCCAAACATGTGGACATGTTTATGGAACTTGGTTTTCGCTTGAGGACAAGCAAGGTCTAGGCTTGGGGGAGTTGATACGTCCATTTTGCATCATGCTTTCATGTTGATATTTATTGCTTTTTGGGCTGTTATATTACTTGTGGTACCATATTTATGCCTTTTCTCTCTTATTTTGCAAGGTTTATTTGAAGAGGGAGAATTCAGGCAGCTGGAATTCTGGACTGGAAAAGGAGCAAATCCTAGTCCACTATTCTGCACATCTCCAAATGCCCTGAAAATTTACGTGGAATTTGTTGGGAATATATAAAAAATACTGGGCAAAAGAGCTAACGGAGGGGGGCCACCAGGGCTCCACAAGCCCTTCCACCGCCACCACCCCCCTAGTGGCGCAGGGCAAGCTTGTGGGCTGCCTGACGGCTCACTAGCTCCCCCCTTTTGCTATATGAAGGGTTTTGGTCCAGAAAAAATCAAGAGGGAGATTTTTCGTTGTTTCGCCGCCGCCACGAGGCGGAACTTGAGCAGATCCAATCTAGAGCTCCGGCAGGACGATCCTGCCGGGCAACTTCCCTCCCGGAGGGGGAAATCGTCACCATTGTCATCACTAACACCCCTCTCGTCGGAGGGGAGGCATCTTCATCAACATCTTCATCAGCACCATCTCCTCTCCAATCCCTAGTTCATCTTTTGTAACCAATCTTAGTCTCGCGACTCCGATTGGTACTTGTAAGGTTGCTAGTAGTGTTGATTACTCTTTGTAGTTGATGCTAGTTGGATTACTTGGTGGAAGAGTTTATGTTCAGATCCTTGATGCTATTCATTACACCTCTGTGTCATGATTATGATTATGTCTTGTGAGTAGTTCCTTTTGTTCCTGAGGACATGGGATAAGTCATGCTGATAATAGTCATGTGAATTTGATATTCGTTCGGTATTTTGATATGATGTATGTTGTTTTTCCTCTAGTGGTGTTATGTGAACGTCGACTACATAACACTTCACGATATTTGGGCCTAGAGGAAGGCATTGGGAAGTAGTAAGTAGATGATGGGTTGCTGGAGTGACAGAAGCTTAAACCCCAGTCTATGCGTTGCTTCGTGAGGGGCTGATTTGGATCCACTAGTTTAATGCTATGGTTAGACTTTGTCTTAATTCTTATTTTGTAGTTGCGGATGCTTGCAAGAGAGGTTAATCATAAGTGGGATGCTTGTCCAAGTAAGGGAAGTACCCAAGCGCCAGTCCACCCATATATCAAACTATCAAAGTAACGAATGTGAATCATATGAACATGATGAAACTAGCATTCAGAAATTCATGTGTGTCCTCGGGAGTGTTTTTCCTCCTATAAGACTTTGTTCAGGTTTGTCCCTTGCTACAAAAGGGATTGGGCCACTTACTGCACCGTTGCTACTACTTGTTACTTGTTACTCTTTGCTTGCTACATTTCACCTCGCTACACAATCACTTGTTACCGCTACTTTCAGTGCTTGCAGTTATTACCTTGCTGAAATCCGTTTATCAGAGCCTTCTGCTCTTCGTTGGGTTCGACACTCTTACTTATCGAAAGGACTACGATTGATCCCCTATACTTGTGGGTCATCACACATGTGAGCTGAATTGTCTACCAAAGGATATAAGTGAAGCTCGACAAAATCAAGGTGAGTGCATGTCTCTCTTTCTAGGTGTGCAGCAAGGATGACTGTGACACAACAAAAATAAAAGACTCCTACGATACAAGACGCTCCAAGCAAGACACATAACATGTGGTGAATAAAAATATAGCCCCAAGTAACGTTACCGATGGATTGAAGACGAGAGAGGGGATGCCTTCCCGGGGTATCCCCAAGCTTAGGCTTTTATGACATCCTTGAATATCTTGGGGTGCCTTGGGAATCACCAAGCTTGAGCTCTTTCCACTCTTTATCTTTTTGTCCATAAGAACTTCACCCAAAACTTGAAAACTTCACAACACGAAACTTAAACAGAAACTCGTGATAACATTAGTATAAGAAAGCAAACCACCACTTCCTTAGGTACTATAGCAAACTTAAATTCTACTTATGTTGATGTTGGGTTACCGTATTTTCAATCTTCCATGGCTAATACCCCCCGATACTATCCATAGTTTCATCAAAATAAGCAACCAACACAACAAAAACAGAATCTGTTAACAGCAGACCAGTCTGTAGCAATCTGTATACTTCGTATACTTCTGGTACTTCACAAATTCTGAACAATTAGGACAGTCTGAAGAATTTTCGTAGCAATCAGCAGCAAAAAGAATCAACTCAAAACCTCTTACAGAAAAAAAATGAAAATTCGTTTCGTGAGCAGAAAGTTTCTGTCTTTTCCAGCATGACCAAACGATCATCCCCAAGAATAATCATAATGGTTTTGCTTGGCACAAACGCAAAAAGAAAAACAAAAAACACAATCATAAAAGAATTATGAAAGTGTGGAAAACAAAAAACAGAAATAAAAAGGATAGATTCGTTGGGTTGCCTCCCAACAAGCGCTATTGTTTAACGCCCTTAGCTAGGCAAAAGGTGATGGAATCACGTATAGTCATCTTTGGTGCTCAAACCATAAGTAGCCCTCATCATAGATTCATAAGGCAATCTTATTTTCTTTCTAGGAAAGTGCTCCATGTCCTTCTTTAAAGGAAATTGAAATCTAATATTCCCTTCCTTCATATCAATGATAGCACCAATAGTCCTTAGGAAAGCTCTACCAAGAATAATGGGACATGAAGGATTCCAATCTATGTCAACTACAATAAAATCCACGGGTACATAGTTCTTATTTGCAACAATAAGAACATCATTGATCCTTCCCATGGGTTTCTTGACGGTAGAATCCACAAGATGCAAATTAAGAGAACACTCTTCAATCTCATGAAAACCAAGAATATCACATAAAGACTTTGGAATCACGGAAACACTAGCACCCAAATCACACAAAGCATTGCACTCATAGTTTTTGATCTTGATTTTGATAATAGGTTCCCACTCATCATGAAGTTTTCTAGGTATAGAGACTTCTAGTTCGAGCTTCTCTTCAAGAGATTTCATCATACCATCTACGATATGCGCGGTAAAGGCTTTGCTTTGGCTATAAGCATGTGGAGAGTTTGCAATGGATTTCATCAAAGAAATGCATTCAAACAAGGAGCAATTATCATAATTGAATTCCTTGAAATCCAAAGTGGGAGTTTCATTACTACCCAAAATTTTGATTTCTTCTACTCCACTCTCCACACCTTTATCATCAAGATGGGTAGACTCCGAATCATTGGGGCGTTTTTCAACCAAAGTGGATTCATATACAGCCCCTTCATAAATAGGTTTGACACGTGAAAACAAAGATTCAACAGGAGTCACACCAAGCACTTTAAGATCTTCGTGATTTGCATCACTAGAACACACCCTTTTAAACCATTCATGCCTAGCGCGAATTTGGACGGTTCTTTCTTTGCTCTCATTCACGGAGACACGCATAGCTTTCAAAGTTTCATCCAAGTTGAAATTGGGAGGAGCACATCTAACTTTCAAAGCATCAATATCACAAGACATCCTATCAACACTCTTAGCCAAATCGTCTATTTTGAGTAGTTTTTCCTCTATGGACGCATTGAAAATCTTTTGAGAGTTGATGAACTCTCTGATATTAATCTCTAAATCAGAGGATAATTTGTTGTGATTTCCATAAGTGTTGTTGTAGGAATTTCCATAATTGTTAGAGGAGTTACTAGGAAAAGGCCTAGGAACATAGTTTCCTCTAAAAGCATTGTTGTTGCCAAAATTGTTCCTACCAACAAAATTCACGTCCAAACTAGCGTTGCTACTCTCAATCAAGGAATATAGTGGCATGCCATTAGGATCTAAAGGAGTGTTTCTGCTAGCAACTAAATTCATCAACTCATCCATCTTAGCACTAAGCGAGTTAATTTCTTCTATAACGTGTACCTTCTTGCTAGCAGGTGACCTTTCAGTGTGCCACTGAGAGTAGTTGGTCATGATATTGTCTAGGAGTTTTGTAGCGTCTCCTAACGTGATTTCCATGAACATTTCACCTGAGGCGGAGTCCAAGATATTGCGAGAAGCGAAATTCAAGCTAGCGTAAAAGATTTGTATAATCATCCACAGACTCAAGCCATGAGGTGGACAATTTCTAATCATAAGGTTCATCCTCTCCCAAGATTGTGCAACGTGTTCATGATCAAGTTGCTTGAAATTCATGATATCGTTCGTAAGGAGATGATCTTAGCCGGTGGAAAATACTTGGATATATAAGCATCTTTGCACTTATCCCAAGAATCGATACTATTTTTAGGCAAAGAAGAAAACCAAGTTTTTGTGCGATCTCGCAACGAGAAAGGAAAAAGCTTCAACTTAATCACGTCATTATCCACATCTCTTTTCTTTTTCATATCACAAAGCTCAATGAAGGTATTGAGATGGGACGGGGCATCTTCACTAGGAAGGCCAGAGAATTGCTCTTTCATAACAAGATTCAACAAAGCTGCGTTGATTTCATACGATTCCGCACTAGTGACGGGAGCAATCGGAGTACTAATAAAATCATTATTATTGGTACTCGAGAAGTCGCAAAGTTTGGTGTTTTCAGCCATGATGACTTCAACAAACAAACAAGCAAGAAAACCGGCGAAGGAAAACGGCAAAAAGGCAAAAGGCAAAAGAAAACGGCAAAGGAGAAAGGCAAATGGAAACGACAAATGTGAAGTGGGGGAGAGGAAAGCGAGAGGCAACTGGCAAAAAAAGTAAATGCAAGAGATGAGTTTGTGAGACCTACTTGGATAGATCTCTCCTTCCCCAGCAACGGTGCCAGAAATACTTCTGCTACTGCAACAAAAGACCTTCCAACGGCGCCAGAAACACGTGCTGACGGGAGACTATTCTTGTCTTGATTCTCCTCAGCAACGGCACCAGGAATCCTTCTGCTACGGCTACGCCTTTAGGGACTTCCTAGGCAAATATGCAAAGGATTTCCCCTGGCCTTGGAGCCTTGCGTTGGTGTTCCCTCAAAGCAGAAAGGGTGATGTAGCGCAGCGGTGGTAAGTATTTCCCTCGGTTTTGAGAACCAAGGTATCGATCCAGTGAAGGAGTATCACAAGTACCTGCACAAGCACAAAAAGCTTGCTCCCAACGCTATGAAGGGGTTGTCAATCCCTTATAGATTGTTTGCCAAGTGAAAACTGAATGCAACAAAGTAACAAACCAAAGTAAAAGAGAAAGTGGGAACGATAGGTTTAAATAGACCCCGGGGCCGTAGTGTTCACTAGTGGCTTCTCTCGTGAAAGCAAGTAGACGGTGGGTGAACAAATTACTGTCGAGCAATTGATAGAACCGCGTAAAGTCGTGACGTCATCTATGGCAATGATTATATCTATAGGAATCACGTCCAAAACAAGTAGACCGATACTTTCTACATCTACTGCTATTACTCCACACGTCGACCGCTATCCAGCATGCATTTAGTGTATTAAGTCCAAAAGAACAGAGTAACGCCTTAAGCAAGATGACATGATATAGATGGACAATCTCATATCTATGACAAAGCCCATCTTGTTACCCTTCATGGCAACTACACGATGTGGGCCTTGCTGCCCATACTGTCATTGGGAAAGGTCACCACACGGTATGAACCCAAAACCAAGCACTTCTCCCATTGCAAGAATCACAGATCTAGTTGGCCAAACAAAACCCAAGACTCGGAGAGACTTACAAGGATATCAAATCATGCATATAAGAAATCAGCAAAGACTCAAATATATATCATAGATAATCTGATCACAAATCCACAATTCATCGGATCTCGACAAACACACCGCCAAAGAGGATTACATCGGATAGATCTCCATGAAGATCATGGAGAACTTTGCATTGAAGATCCAAGACAGAGAAGAAGCCATCTAGTTACTAACTACGGACCCGTAGGTCTGAAGTGAAATACTCACGAGTCATTGGAGGGGCGATGATGTTGATGTAGAAGCCCTCCAACTCCAAAGTCCCCTCCGGCAGGGCACCGGGAAGGGTCTCCAGATGATATCTCACAGAAACGGAAGCTTGCGGCGGCGAAAAACTGTTTTCGTGGATTCCCCGATTTTTTCTGTATTTTAGGGAATATATAGGTGAAGGAGCTAGGTCAGGGGGGCGCCAGGGAGGCCAGAAGCCTGCTAGCCGCCGCCCCCTGGTGGCGGCTTCAGGGCTTGTGGGCCCCGTGTAGCTCTCCTGGCTTGGCCCTCAATCCCCGTGATCTTGTTCCGTTCAGGAAAAAATTATTCCGGGGATTTTATTCCGTTTGGATTCCGTTCCAAAATCAGATATGAAAAGAGCCAAAAACACAGAAAAATAGGAAGTGGCACTTGGCACTAAATTAATAAGTTAGTCCCAAAAAAGATATAAAAGGTACATAAAACATCCAAAGATGACAAGATAACAACATCAAACCATCAAAAATTATAGATATGTTTGAGACGTACCAGGCTCCCACCCAGCCTCGCCTAGTGCGGGGGGCGAGGAGGTAATGGGTGAGGTGAATATCTTGGAGGACAAGGACCACGGGGTCGTGGTCACCGAAGATGCGCTCGCGACCAAGAACACGGAGGCTCTGATTGGGGCTGATATGTCTCCAACATATTGATAATTAATGAAGTATTCATGCCCTATTTGCCTATGTTTATAATAACTTTATATGGTACTGATGCACTTTATATGATTTATTCAGAACTAACCTAGAGTCGTGTTGTTTTCAGCAGAATTACCGTGGTGTTTTTTTTGTGCCAAAATGCAAGTTCTCGGGATCGCCCAAAACTTTTTTATGATTTTTTTCTAGAACATATGAGCAACGTTGGAGCGAAGAACCAATAGAGGAGGGTTGCCATGGAGGCACAAGACAATAGGTGTCATCCTATAAATCCTAGAAACCCAGATATAAAGAGAGAACTTGCGCTCCGCCGCTGCAACTCTATGTATCACCAAAAAATCAATCTGGAGCGATTCCAGTTTCCTGTCGGAGAGGGAAAACCATCACCGGTGGCCATCTTCATCATCCCGGCAGAGGCCATGATGAGGAGGGAGTAGTTCACCCTTGAGGCTAAGGGTATATACCGGTAGCTATGTGTTAAATCTCTCTCTCTCTCTCTCGTGTTCTTGAGATGGCACGATCTCAAGAACACGGGCTTTGTTAATATAGTTGGATCATATGATATACTTCCCTTACCATCTAGTGGTGATGAATTGAGTTTTTTCCTTTAAGATCTCGTCATGTTGGATTGAGCATATTGGTATGACAACACTTGATGTACATCTTGCATGGGATACCCATAGTGACATTGGGGTATTCTATTGATTCACTTGATATATGTTGAGGCATCAACTTGCGGGCTCCGGTCACCTTGGGGATCTATGCATAGGGGTTGATTGCAATTTCTCATACCATGTTATCTGATAGAAACCTTGGTGTGCTCCTTGCACGTTCGTTGTGTTGGATTGAATATGATAGCTCTGAAATTGTTTGATGCATGTCGCATAATTTACTCACGGATACTTGAGGTGACATTGGAGTATCTAGGTGACATTAGGGTCGATTGATATGTATCATTGGTTTTATTCTAGTACAAACTTTAGATAGGTCAAACGGAAAGGATAGCTTGATGTTATCTTAGTACAAACTCTTGAATATATTGAACGGAACGGATAGCTTGATGTTATCTTAGTACGAACTCTTGAATAGGTTAATCGGAAAGAATAACTTTGACGTGGTTCTACTACCTACCACTACAGGAATTAGCTTCTTTGCCATCTGCCATCACACATGGAAAAGAGTATATCACAGACGGCAAAGAGTACATCACAGACGGCAAATAATCCCACTGTCGGCAAAATTTCTGCGTCAGCCTACGACAGCATTGTAGCTTCTTTGCCGTCTGCCTCACCGAAGCGGACGACAAAGAGATTTGCCATCAGCTTTCCATAAGAGAAGTCGGCAAAGAGGTGGAGACGGTAGCCGGCAGGCGTTGCCGCCGTTAGGGGCTATTGGAGGCTTTGCAATCTGCCCCCCTCTTCTTTGTCGTCCGCCTCCCCCTCTTCTTTGCCGTCTGCCTCCACCTCCTCCCCCCCTCCACTCTTTGCCGTCTGCCTACCCCTCCTCCCCCCCTCTCTGCCCTCTTCTTTGTCGTCTGCCCCCCTGGAAGCAGACGGCAAAGATACTATATGGCCAGCTACTGCTGCCCAGGTTGCACAGCTGGGCGCCACGTAGCACCTTTGTCGTCGGTCAGCTGATGGCAAAGGCCTTTGCCATCAGCTGGCAGACGGCAAAGAGCCTATATTGTCACATTTTTGTTTATTTTTTCTATTTCACATCACATATATATATAATTCATAGCACATAAATGACAAATAGGTCACAACACAAATATGATATACATATAAAGCTCACCAATGCCATTTGTTCATCAACGTACATCCCATATATTAAAAGAACCAACACATACAAAGTTTCACCCATATATACATACATATAGTTGCACATATATTTTTGATCCATATATACATATACATATAGTTCCACATTGTTCATCAACTCAAATAAAAACGGGAACTAAAGCACTCCAATGCCAGCTTCCATGCATGTAGTACATCCAATCTGCAAAATGGGAATAAGAAAGTCAGAAGAAGAAGAACAACAACATATATATGACAAATAAGCTAAATTAAAGAAGAAAGAGAAGAGGCAAGAAGAGAACAAGGAGAAGAAAAACAAGAAGGAGGAGGAGGAGGGCAAGGAGAAGGAGAAGGAGGAGGAGAACAAGAAAAAAGAAGAAGAAAAGAAGAAGGAGAAGAAGGAGGAGAAGAAGGAGGAGAGAAGAAGAAGGGGAAGAAGGAGGGCTCATTCTGCTTCTTCTCCTCCTTTTACTTATTCTTCTCTTCTTCTCCTCCTCCTTCTTCCTCTTCTCCTTCTCCTTCTCCTTCTCTTCTTCTTCTCTTCTTCTCTTCTTCTTCTTCTTCTTCTTCTTCTTCCTTCTTTTCATTTCTACTCTTCTCCTCTTCTTGGAGCTAAATTAGCTAAGTATATAATAATAATGATCTAACCAAGGTTCTTATGCCATTTTGAGATTATAATGTCTTTTTGGAGCTAAATGGGCTAATTATGTTATTGTTGGGGAAATTAAGGCAAGGAGAATATAAAAGAGGAGAAGAAAGAGGAGGAGGAGGAGAAGAAGAAGAAGAAATAAAGAAGAAGGAGGATAAGGAGGAGGAGGAGGAGAAGGACTAGAAGGTCCTTGGCCTTCTCCTCCTTCTCCTCCTCCTCCTCCTCCTCCTCCTCCTCCTCCTTCTCCTTCTTCTCTTCTTATTCTTCTTCTTCTTTCTTTTCATTTTTCCTATTTCTTCTCCTCTTCTCCTATTCTTGGAGCTAAATTAGCTAACTATGTCTTTTTGGAGCTAAATGGGCTAATCATCCCATTTTAGAGGAAAACAAGCTAAGTATATAATATTAATGAGATAACCAAGGTTCTTATGCCATTTTGAGGTTATAATGTATTTTTGGAGCTAAATGGGCTAATTATGTCATTGTTGGGGAAATTAAGGCAAGGATAATATGAAAGAGGAGAAGAAAGAGGAGGAGGAGAAGAAGAAGAAATAAAGGAGGAGAAGGAGGTGGAGGAGGAGAAGGACTAGAAGGTCCTTGGCCTTCTCCTCCTTATCCTCCTCCTCCTCCTCCTCCTCCTTGTCCTTCTTCTCTTCTTCCTCTTCTTCTTCTTCTTTCTTTTCATTTTTCCTATTTCTTCTCCTCTTCTCCTCTTCTTGGAGCTAAATTAGCTAACTATGTCTTTTTGGAGCTAAATGGGCTAATTATCTCATTTTAGAGGAAAACAAGCTAAGTATATAATATTAATGAGCTAACCAAGGTTCTTATGCCATTTTGAGGTTATTATGGCATTTTGGAGCTAAATGGGCTAACTATGTCATTGTCGGGGAAATTAAGGCAAGGAGAATATGAAAGAGGAGAAGAAAGAGGAGGAGGAGGAGAAGAAGAAGAAATAAAGAAGAAGGAGGAGAAGGACTAGAAGGTCCTTGGCCTTCTCCTACTTCTCCTCCTCCTCCTCCTTGTCCTTCTTCTCTTCTTCTTCTTCTTCTTTATTTTCATTTTTCCTATTTCTTCTCCTCTTCTCTTCTTGGAGCTAAATTAGCTAACTATGTGTTTTTGGAGCTAAATGGGCTAATTACCCATTTTTGAGGAAAACAAGCTAAGTATATAATACTAATGAGCTAACCAAGTTTCTTATGCTATTTTGAGGTTATTATGGCATTTTGGAGCTAAATCGGCTAATTATGTCATTGTTGGGGAAATTAAGGCAAGGAGAATATGAAAGATGAGAATAAAGAGGAGGAGGAGGAGAACAAGAAGAAATAAAGAAGAGGAGGAGGAGGAGGAGGAGGAGGAGAAGGAAGAGAAGGCCAAGGGCCTTCTCTTCCTTCTCCTCCTCCTCCTCCTCCTCCTCCTTCTCCTTCTTCTCTTCTTCTTATTCTTCTTTCTTTTCAATTTTCCTATTTCTTCTCCTCTTCTCCTCTTCTTGGAGCTAAATTAGCTAAATATGTCTTTTTGGAGCTAAATGGGCTAATTAACCCATTTTAGAGGAAAACAAGCTAAGTATATAATATTAATGAGCTAACCAAGGTTCTTATGCCATTTTTAGGTTATAATGTATTTTTGGAGCTAAATGGGCTAATTATGTCATTGTTGGGGAAATTAAGGCAAGGAGAATATGAAAGAGTAGAAGAAAGAGGAGGAGGAGGAGAAGAAGAAGCAATAAAGAAGCAGGAGAAGGAGGAGGAGGAGGAGAAGGACTAGAAGGTTCTTGGCCTTCTCCTCCTTCTCCTCCTCCTCCTCCTCCTCCTCCTTCTCCTTCTTCTCCTTCTTCTTCTTCTTCTTTCTTTTCATTTTTCCTATTTCTTCTTCTCTTCTCCTCTTCTTGGAGCTAAATTAGCTAACTATGTCTTTTTGGAGCTAAATGGGCTAATTATCCCATTTTGGAGGAAAACAAGCTAAGTATATAATATTAATGAACTAACCAAGGTTCTTATGCCATTTTGAGGTTATTATGGCATTTTGGAGCTAAATGGGCTAATTATGTCATTGTTGGGGAAATTAAGGCAAGGAGAATATGAAAGAAGAGAAGAAACAGGAGGAGGAGGAGAATAAGAAGGAATAAAGAAGAAGGGGGAGAAGGAGGAGGAGGAGGAGAAGGACTAGAAGGTCCTTGGCCTTCTCCTCCTTCTCCTCCTCCTCCTCCTCCTCCTCCTCCTTCTCCTTCTTCTCTTCTTCTTCTTCTTTCTTTTCATTTTTCCTATTTCTTCTCCTCTTCTTGGAGCTAAATTAGCTAACTATGTCTTTTTGGAGCTAAATGGGCTAATTATCCCATTTTAGAGGAAAAAATCTAAGTATATAATATTAATGAGCTAACCAAGGTTCTTATGCCATTTTCAGGTTATTATGGCATTTTGGAGCTAAATGTGCTAATTATGTCATTGTTGGGGAAATTAAGGCAAGGAGAATATGAAAGAGGAGAAGAAAGAGGAGGATGAGGAGAAGAAGCATAAATAAAGAAGAAGGAGAAGGAGGAGGAGGAGAAGGACTAGAAGGTCCTTGGCCTTCTCCTCCTTTTCCTCCTCCTCCTCCTCCTTCTCCTTCTTCTCTTCTTCTTCTTCTTCTTTCTTTTCATTTTTCCTATTTCTTCTCCTCTTCTCCTCTTCTTGGAGCTAAATTAGCTAACTATGTCGTTTTGGAGCTAAATGGGCTAATTATCCCATTTTATAGGAAAACAATCTAAGTATATAATATAAATGAGATAACCAAGGTTCTTATGCCATTTTGAGGTTATTATGGCATTTTGGAGCTAAATGGGCTAATTATGTCATTGTTGGGGAAATTAAGGAAAGGAGAATATGAAAGAGGAGAATAAAGAGGAGGAGGAGAAGAAGAAGAAATAAAGAAGAAGGAGGAGAAGGAGGAGGAGGAGGAGAAGGACTAGAAGGTCCTTGGCCTTCTCCTCCTTCTCCTCCTCCTCCTCCTCCTCCTTCTCCTTCTTATCTTCTTCTTCTTCTTCTTTCTTTTCATTTTTCCCATTTCTTCTCCTCTTCTCCTCTTCTTGGAGCTAAATTAGCTAACAATGTCTTTTTGGAGCTAAATGGGCTAATTATCCCATTTTAGAGGAAAACAAGCTAAGTATATAATATTAATGAGCTAACCAAGGTTCTTATGCCATTTTGAGGTTATTATGGCATTTTGGAGCTCAATAGGCTAATTATGTCATTGTTTGGGAAATTAAGGCAAGGAGAATATGAAATAGGAGAACAAAGAGGAGGAGGAGGAGAAGAAGAAGAAATAAAGAAGGAGGAGAATGAGGAGGAGGAGGAGAAGGACTAGAAGGTCCTTGGCCTTCTCCTCCTGCTCCTCCTCCTCTCCTTCTTCTCTTCTTCTTCTTCTTCTTCTTTCTTTTCATTTTTCCTATTTCTTCTCCTCGTTTCCTCTTCTTGGAGCTAAATTAGCTAACTATGTCTTTTTGGAGCTAAATGGGCTAATTATCCCATTTTAGAGGAAAACAAGCTAAGTATATAATATTAATGAGCTAACCAAGGTTTGTATGCCATTTTGAGGTTATTATGGCATTTTGGAGCTAAATGGGCTAATTATGTCATTGTTGGGGAAATTAAGGCAAGGAGAATATGAAAGAGGAGAAGAAAGAGGAGGAGGAGGAGAAGAATAAGAAATAAAGAAGAAGGAGGAGAAGGGGGAGGAGGAGGAGAAGGACTAGAAGGTCGTTGGCCTTCTCCTCCTCCTCCTCCTCCTCCTTCTCCTTCTTCTCCTCGTCCTCCTTCTTCTTCTCCTTCTCTTCTCTTTCTCTTCTTCTTTTTGTTCTTCCTTTTCATTTCGCCTCTTCTCCTCTTCTTGGAGCTAAATTAGCTAACTATGTCTTCGGGGAGCTAAATGGGCTAATTATGTCATTGTTGGGGAAATTAAGGCAAGGAGAATATGAAAGAGGAGAAGAGAAACTTACCGTAGTGGTCATCAAGGAGGAGAAACACCTGGAGAAGGGTCGTGCGATGCCGCTCGGGAGTTATTCTGCAGAATAGATATTTTCCAATGTCTTAGTTAGCATGATGACACTCAGTAATTAATACTAGTTTATAATGAAACTCACCGTGCCAATCAAAGAGAAGACGAGCATCGACGGAGGGACTTGACTGCTCTTCTCGCACACACACCGAAGAGTGGGTCGTATTAGTTAGTAATGAAACAGACATTACACACATGATTTGGCTAATGTGAAAAAAACTTACCACAAAAAGCTCGTACAGGGCCCGTTGACCCGCCTCATTCCGGGACCTATCCTCCTCAATCAATCGTGTCGTGGTCTGGTCTCTCTCATCAAGAGCAGCCTGAAGAGTAGCCTGGCTTGCCAATCTCTCTTTCTCAAGAGCAGCCTGGTTTTCCAATCTCTCTTTCTCAAGAGCAGCCTGGTTTGCCAATCTCCCTTTCTGAAGAGTAGCCTGAAACACCATTCCTCGTTACCACAGTAATGATCTATGGTGACACACATAATGAAATGGATGAAAGTGTTCTTAGTCCGTACAACTAACCTCGATGGCAAGATCGACTGGCCATGGACGACGCGCTATCTCAGGACAGCTGCTCGACTGGCGCGCCTTGATCTCCGGGGGAGTGAGTGGACAACGTATTATCCCATCTCCAATGGCTATCGAGCCATGGGGCCTCCCGCCACCAGATATCATCACCAGCTCTGGATCCAAAGGTTCCTGGCTAGGGTTAAAGTCATCCCCTTTCGTAGCCTTCCCCGCGTCCGTGTATGCCACGAGCTTGTGGTGGGATGATATGTTGGTGAAGTTATTGGGATTATCCAGGTCAGACTCAGAGAATGCCTTCGCCTTCTTGTACGAGGCAGTATGGGCCATGCCATAAAGGTCGTACAAGTGTGGCATCTCCGTCTTATTGTGATGCGCCAAAAAGAGAGGAACAAAATATTAGCATGAAGAATGAATTGCATGAATCATGAGGCAAATCACATACCCAGTTTCATCTGAACTGAAGTAAGTTGGTGCTGCCTTGATGGTGTGGAACACCAACCATTTGGCTACGCCGATCCTTCGCATTCTCGTGGACGGCTCGCCAGCTTCCTGTGCACCACTCATCAACCAACGCCTCCCAACAATCCATCTTATCCGCACAACATCTCGGGAGCACCTGTAAGTTATTAGAAAGAATTTTGAGCGCTACGCCTATGAATGAAATCAAGAAAACTACGTAGAAGGACTTAAAAATAGATAATTACCTTCATGTATTGCTCCTTCTTCAGAAACTTTCCGCGGCAATCCTTCTTCTGCTTCTTAATACCATGCTTGGCGTAGTAGTCTCGAATAGCCTGCGGCCGAGCCTCGTGGCGTAAGTTCTGTAGTAACCGCCTACACTCGGCCTCGAGAACCCTGGCTGACTCCTCCTCATATCCATCCTCACACCTATAGAAGGTCTGCAATCAAACGTGAAAACACCGATTAGTACAATAATTAGCTATATTGTTAATTTTAGATTGTGTAAAAGGATAATTTACCCAAAAGCTCTTGATCACCATCTCGGCCCTCGTGTGGCACAAGACACCATCTATAATCTCCTCCGGCGGGGCCTCCGCAGCCTGGTAGTGCTCCCAGGAAAATCCTAGTGTAGGAACCTGGCCCTCACCACGCAATGTGACAAACCCCGGGAAATTTGTCCGGCAAAGCACATCAAGGACGGAGTTCGGCCTGCGGACCCCAAGAGGGTGTACCCATCCCCTGCAGTATGATAAGGTCAACGCATTAGATATTTGAACAAACTTGAAGGAAAAAGCTAAAACAAGAGTAAATGTACTTACCTATCTCCTTCAGGTTTAATCACCGGCTTCTGCTCGCGGGTAGCCGGCACGACCGAGAGACATGTACTACCATGCTTGTACACGGTGGCCCCGTCCACGTGCACATCGCCCTCACTATCCATAAGCTCATCCCTGCCATCCCCGCCCCTTGAGCCACCCGGACCCTCGGTCCAATCCGGCAACTCGGTCCGATCCGGCCAGGTCTCCCATCCGGGCCTCTCCACGTCGGGTGAAGCCTCCGGAACCGTAGTCTCGTGGGCCGAATGCACCTCGACCCGAGGCTGATCCTGGACCGGAGTCTTATGGGAAGAATGCCCGTCAACAACAGGCTCCTGGACCGGAGTCCCCGTAGCCACCTTCGCAAACGGGTCGACCATAGTAGTCCTATGCTCGGGTGAATGAGGTGGTGCTGGTGGCGAGGACGGCTCAACAGTCCTCCTGGATCTTCCGCGGCCACCACCTCTCCCTGTACCCTTCCCCTTCTTCCCTACCCGACCAGCACCTCTCCCAGTGGGCAATGCCGCCGACAAAGAAGAACCCACGGGTGGTGTCGACAGACTGTCTGCCAAGGATCTACGGAGACATACGGTGGAAGGGAAGTACCACCCCTCATGCGGGGCAGCTGGGCAGAACCCGTCGAGCGCTGTGGACCAGCGCCCACCATCTTTCAACACCTGGTGACCTGCCATGATAAAGATTAAAAGAAATTAGTACAACATAAAAAATTGAATAACTGACATGAATAATAATATGTACATGAACAATAAAGATTAAAATATATATAATTTAAGTTGTGAATCTTACAAACTAATAATCATCATCAATAAATGCATCATCATCATCACTATCACGCATGTCTTCATGAATGACGTGCTCGTCGGGTTCAACGGCTTGAAGTTGTGAAAGGCCTTTCTTTAATCGTTGAAGCATTGATAGGTCATCCGCATGAGTAACCTCTACGAGTTCCAGGTCTTCTGGTTCCGGCTCAAGGGTGGAGTCGGATTCATTGTCGCTGTCTACTTCCATGTTCTTGGGTGACGCACGGCGGTTCTTGAAATGTTTCTTGGAAAGACGTGTTTCTTGGAAGAATTCTCCATCATATGTGTCTGATTAATGTGAGGTTCATAATCCTGTTCATTTGGGAGAGGAGGTCTGACATGTGGTGGCACTTCATAAACAACATACCAACCTTCCAAATTCTTATCCGTTTGGCATGCCCACGGTAGATAGAAAACTTGGGTCGCCTGTTGAGCCGTAATATAGACATCGGGAACATCTAAATGGGTGTTTGGATTGATTTCGACTAGTCCTATATTTTCATCAGTCCTTCTAGTCTCCTTCGGCTGGAACCAATAACATTTGAAGACTACGACATTCGGTGGGTTTTCACCATAGAATTGAAGTTCATAAATTGCTTCAACTCTTCCATAATACTCGATAACACCTTCGCCGATAGCAGAGACACCACAATTTGTAGATTTCCGATCGGGCATAGATAGCTCTTTTCCAAAGGTACGAAAGAGATACCCGTTGATGTTGTATTTCTCAAATGAACGGACCTTATAGTCAAAACCATTAGCGACTTGTCTCAATTCGGCGTCCATAGACTCTGAATTAGCCTACAAGTTTAATACGAAACGATTGTTGCATTAGCCGCAAGTTAGACCAAGAAATGAAATGGTCCATTATTGATAATTACCGTTTGTTTGAACCAAGAGATAAAACCGGGATAGCTGCCTCCTGTCTTTGTCAGAAGCTCATACTCTTCGACGGAATCATTTTTTATCGCCGCTCCATCCGAGAATTTGGCGACGTAACGGCTGTTTGAAATATCCGAGAATAAGAGCAGTTCAGATGAATTAGAAGTTACGGGAAAATGTGCCGAGAACTCACTCGATGTACGGCCGCACTTCTGCTAGGTTGTTGAAGATATACAACGAAATGTTCCGCCATTCTTCAACATCCAACGTTATTGGTTTTGAAGCACCGGCTGGTGCGAGCTTCCCTTTGAATAGGCTGAGGTTGGACCCACCTTTTTTAGGGTCTGCATCATAGTGTCGAGGCTTCGGATTATGCAAATGATGATTTTTGGCTTCGTAGTGTACTGTCACAAAGTTTGCCACCTCGTGAGTAATGAATGCCTCAGCCATCGATACTTCAATTCTACGCTTATTTTTACATTTAGCTCGAAGGGTCTTCTACATCCTCTGAGTTGCATAGCACCAACGATCTTGCACGGGCCCACCCAATCTTGCCTCAGTCGGTAGATGTAAAATCAAATGCTCCATTGGATTAAAGAAGCCCGGTGGAAAGATCTTCTCTAACTTGCACAACAACTCCGGTGCAAACTCCTCCATGTCTTCTACCACGCCAGGCGACAATTCTTTGGCACAAAGAACACAGAAGAAATAGCTCAGCTCCGCCAGTATTAGCCATTCATCCTCAGGAATAAAGCCACGTAACGTCACCGGTATTACCCGCTCTAGCCATATGTGCCAATCATGACTCTTGAGACCAAAGATTTTAATTTTTTCAAGACTCGCTCCCCTCTTTAGATTCGCTGCATACCCATCGGGGAACATCAAGTGCATTTTGACCCACAAGATAATTTCCCTCATAGATGGCCTTCCAAGATTGAACCAGGCCTTTGGTTTCGACCACTTCTACTTTCCTTTGCCTTCTCACATGTTTTATAACGGTCTATGGCATAGTGTCTCTTGATCGACTCTAGCCTTAGTATCATCCTTTGTCTTCCCATCTATGTCGAACAATGTACCCAAAATAGCCTCTCCGATATTCTTTTCAGTGTGCATCATGTCGATATTGTGTGGAAGAAGGAGGCCTTTGGAGTAAGGCAGATCCCAGAAGCATGGCTTGTGAGTCCAGGCGTGTTTTGAATTATACCCCTTGAAATACCCTGGACACTCTGGATCAGGCTCAAGGGCGTTTAACTGATCCAGGACCTGTTGGCCTGTCAACGCAGGAGGTGCCAAGCACTCTGGATCAGGCTCAAGGGCGTTTAACTGATCCAGGACCTGTTGGCCTGTCAACGCAGGAGGTGCCAAGCTTTTGACAACTTTACCTTTGGTAAAGTTCTTCTTGTCTTTTCTGAACTGATGGTCAGGATCCAGGAACTATCTATGCAAGTCAAAGCAAGAATACTTCCGACCCTCCTGCATCCAATGAAACCGAAGAGCTGCCTTGCATTGGGGGCACGGGAACCTTCCATGCACACACCATCCAGAGAATAGCGCATACGCTGGCAAGTCATGCATAGAGTACATGTACCACACATGCATTTTGAAGTTTTATTTTCTAGCGGCATCGTATGTCTTGACCCCATTATCCCAAGCTTCTTCCAATTCATCCTTAGGCGGTTTTCAGAAAGAGATGACGAAAGAATGGTTTGTAAAAACAAAGGAATTTGTGAAAGCCGCATTCGCAAATGGCCAGGAAAGAAACTTGGAAGATACACATTATCTTGACCCCATTATCCCAAGCTTCTTCCAATTCATCCTTAAGCGGTTGCAGGTACACATTCATTTGTATTCATCGTGGGTGAACTGTATACATCCACGCACGATCAATCATCTTGCTTAGCTACTAAAGACAGAAGAAATATATTTATATATATTTAGCATTTATATTCATTGGTTAATCAGGTTCGCCATTTTTATTACGTCCAGGCAACCTACACGCTAATAGGTAAAGATAGGTCCTAATCCCACCCGAGTATGTCTAGATTATGTTCGTTTTCCCATGCTCTGCGCCGGATCCAACGCAAAATTTCGGCAGCACCTCCCCGATGTTCTCCTCATACATGTCTCCGCAATAAACAGAGAGGATGTGCATCCGGAGAACAACAGGGAGGCACTGACGAAATTCCGCATCGGATCCAGAGCACAACATACGAGAAAACGAACCCAATCTACACATACTCGGGCTGTCCATGGATAATGTTGGACAATTCGAAAGGATGGCGGTTATAAATAATCAAAGACATGCACATTTATAGATGTCGCCCTTTCGAACGGTAGACGCATACTGGTCACGCATACTGATAAATTAATTTAATTACCTGAATCTAGAAAGTTTCATCCAGAAACCGAGCCACAGTAAATGAAGGGGCGAGGAGGAGATGAAATTTGTACTGACCCATGAATGCAGGGGCGGAGCTCGTACAACGCACGGGGAGGTCTTCGCACAACAGACCTCACAGCGATGAGACAACTATCACATGTAAATCCACCCGATCAACACAAATATTATAATTATGTCACTTTAGAGGAAAACAAGTTAAGAACATAATATTCATGAGCTAACGAAGGTTTTTATGCCATTTTGTAGCTAAATGGGCTAATTATCTCATTGTTGGGGAAAATAAGGTAAGGAGAATAAGGTAGAGGAGAAGAAAGAGGAGGAGGAGGAGAAGAAGAAGAAATCAAGAAGAAGGAGAAGGAGGAGGAGGAGAAGAAGGAGGAGAAGAAGGAGAAGGAGGAGAAGGTATTCTTCTTCTCTTCTTCTTTTCTTCTTCTTTTCTTCTTCTCCTTCTTATTTTTGTCTTCTCGTCCTCCTCCTCTTCTTCTTCTTCTTCTTCTTCTTCTTCCTCTTCTCCTCCTCCTCTTCTCCTCTTCTCCTCCTCCTCCTCCTCTTCTTCTTCTTCCTATTCTTTCTATTAAGCTAACTAACTAACTAACCTAACTAAGCCTATCGCTAAACCTATATAGCACTAAACAGCAAAAAATAACAAAAACAGAATCTACCACTAAGTAACTAAAAAAGAATGTATCTACCACTAATTAACAAAACAAAATCTACCACTAAACTACCTACTAAATCTACTAATTAACTAACTAAATCTACCAACTAACTAAACTACCACTAAAACTACTAATTAACTAACCTACCAACTAAACTATATATGCCACTAAATCTGTTAATTAGCAAAAAAAGAAAAGAAAAAGGACTCATCGGAGGGGGGCGGCCGGGGAGGAGGAGGGCGCGGCAGTGGAGGAGAGGGCGGTGGTGGGGGAGGGGGTGGTGGTGGAGAAGGGGCGAGCTCCGACGGCGGTGGTGGAGGAGGAGGTCCCGGGGAGGAGGAGGGGGCGTGGTGGAGGAGGGGCCGCAGGGAGGAGGGGGTAGGGAGGCTGGAGGAGGAGGGGGCGGCGGCGCAGGGAGGCCGGAGGCCAGAGGAGGAGGGGGCGCAGGGAGGTCGGAGGAGGAGGGGGCGGCAGCGCAGGGAGGCCGGAGGAGGAGGGGGCGCAGGGAGGCCGGAGGAGGAGGGGGCGCAGGGAGGCCGGAGGAGGAGGGGGCGGCGGCGCAGGGAGGCCGGAGGAGGAGGGGGCGCAGGGAGGCCGGAGGAGGAGGGGCGGCAGCGCAGGGAGGCCGGAGAAGGGCGCGGCGGCGGTGGTGGTGTTGGGGGGTGAGAGAGAGGGTGTTGGGTGGCCGTTAGGGGTGAGAGAGAGGCGCGTGGGGGTGGGGCTAACGGTCGTTAGGGTGCACCCTCTTTGTCGCCCGCCTCCCGACGGGACAGAGGAGAAAAGCGGACGGCAAAGAGAGAGCTCGTTAGGGGGGAGAGAGGGGGTGCGGGGTGGGCCAGTGATGTTTTGCTGTGTATCCCTTACAATGGCACCAGAAATAGTTGTGTCGACGGCACCAGGAATCCTTCAGCTATGGCTACACCTTAAGGGACTTCCTAGGCAAGTATGCAAAGGATTTCCCCCGTGGCCTTGGAGCCTTGCGTTGGTGTTCCCTCGAAGCGGAAAGGGTGATGTATCACAGCGACGGTAAGTATTTCCCTCAGTTTTAGAACCAAGGTATCAATCCGGCGGAAGAGTATCTCAAGACCCTGCACAAACACAAAAAGCTTGCACCGAACGCTATGAAGGGTTTGTCAATCCCTTATAGATTGTTGGCCAAGTGAGAACTGAAAGCAACAAAGTAACAAAGCAAAGTAAAAGCGGAGTTGTAAACGATGGATGTGAATAGACCCAGGGGCCGTAGTGTTTACTAGTGGCTTCTCTCATGAAAGCAAATAGACGGAGGGTGAACAAATTACTGTCGAGCAATTGATAGAACTGTGCAGAGTCGTGACGATATCTATGCAATGATTATTTCTATAGGCATCACGTCCGAAACAAGTAGACCGATACTTTCTGCATCTACTACTATTACTCCACACGTCGACCGCTATCCAGCATGCATCTAGTGTATTAAGTCCATAAGAACAGAGTAACGCCTTAAGCAAGATGACATGATGTAGAGGGATAATCTCAAACCAATGATAAAAACCCCATCTTTTTACCCTTGATGGCAACAGCTTGATGTGTGCCTTGCTGCCCCTACCTTCACTCGGAAAGGTCACCACATGGCAGAACCCAAAACCAAGCACTTCTCCCATTGCAAGAATCATAGATCTAGTTGGCCGAACAAAACCCAAGACTCGGAGAGACTTACAAGGATATCAAATCATGCTTATAAGAAATTAGCAAAGACTCAAATATATATCATAGATAATCTGATCACAAGTCCACAATTCATCGGATCTCGACAAACACACCGCCAAAGAAGATTACATCGGATAGATCTCCATGAAGATCATGGAGAACTTTGTATTGAAGATCCAAGAGAGAGAAGAAGCCATCTAGCTACTAACTACGGATGTGTAGGTCTGAAGTGAACTACTCACAAGTCATTGGAGGGGCGATGATGATGATGAAGAAGCCCTCCAACTCCAAAGTCCCCTCCGGCAGGGTGCCGGGAAGGGTCTCCAGATGACATCTCGCGGAAACGGAAGCTTGCGGCGGAGGAAAAGTATTTTTGAGGCTCCCCTGATTTTTTGCAGAATATTTGGCAATTTATAGGCCAAAGACCTAGGTCAGGGGGCGGCCAGGAAGGCCACAAGCCTGCCCACTGCCGCCTCCCCCCTGGTGGCGGAGTGGGGGCTTGTGGGCTCAAAAGCCCCCTAGACTTCTTCCGTTCGGGAAAAAATCATTTCGGGGTTTTTCTTCCGTTTGGACTCCGTTCCAAAATCAGATCTGAAAAGTGTCAAAAACACGGAAAAAACAGGAACTGGCACTTGGCACTGAATTAATAAGTTAGTCCCAAAAAGATATAAAAAGGTACATAAAACATACAAAGAAGGGAAGATAACAGCATGAAACCATCAAAAATTATAGATACGTTTGAGACGTATCAAGCATCCCCAAGCTTAACTCCTGCTCGTCCTCGAGTAGGGAAGTGATAAGAATGAATTTTTGATGCTTTCGTGCTACCTAGCATAGGTGTTCTTTGTAATTCCTCTTATGTGACGTGAATGTTCAGATCCATTAGATTCAAAACAATAGTTTGCTATTGACGTGGAAACAATAATAATTCAAGCAAACTAGCAAAGTAATCATGAACTTTCAAAATAACAAGGCCAAAATAAAGTTATCCCTACAAAAGCATATAGTCTGGCTATGCTCTATCATCATTGCACAACAAATTTAAATCATGCACAACCCCGGTATTGGCCAAGTAATTGTTTCACACCTTTACTTTCTCAAACATTTTCAACTCTCACGCAATACATGAGCGTTAGCCATGGTTATAGCACTATAAATGGTGTGGAATGTGGTGGAGATTGCAAGACAAAAAGGATAAGATAGTCACATTAACTAGGCATATCAATGAGCTGTGGAGATGCTCATCAATAGATATAAATGTGAATGAGTAGGGATTGCCATACAAATGATGCACTAGAGCTACAAGTATGTGAAAGCTCTTAAAGAAAACTAGTGGGTGTGCATCCAACTTGCTTGCTCACAAAGACCTAAGGCAATTTTGAGGAAGCCTATAATTGGAATATACAAGCCAAGTTATATAATGGGAATTTCCCACTAGCTATATGGTGGTGACAAAACGAGAGACTCTCAATCATGAAGATCATGGTGCTCAAAATGCACAAGTGTGGAAAAAGTGGTAGCATTGTCCCTTCTCTCTTTTTCTCTCATTTTTTTATTTTTATTTTGGTGGCTCTTTGGCCTCTTATATTTGTGGGCTTCTTTGGCATCTCTTATTTCCTCACATGGGACAATGCTCCAATAATGATGATCATCACACTTTCAACTCCAAACTTAGAGCAATTATGACTCTATATGGAATGCCTTCGGTAGTGTACCGTGGCAATGATCTAGCATGGCATAGACATCAATGGAAACATCATGCTAGCTATCTTACGATCATGCAAAGGCAATGTAGATGTGGTGGCACATGTCATGGTGGTAGTTGCATGGCAATATATCTCGGAATGACTTTGCAAAAGCCATAATAGGTAGGTATGGTGGCTGTTTTGAGGGAGGCTAATGGTGGGTTTTGTGCACCGGCGAAAGTTGCGCGGCACTAAGAAGATAGTGATGGTGGAAGGTGAAAGTGCATCTAAATCATGGACTCAACATTAGTCATGAAGAACTCATATACGTGTTGCAAAAGTTTTATTCGTAATCGAAACAAAGCATTCAACGCATACTCCTAGGGGAAGGGTTGGTAGGTATAAACCATCGCGCGATCCCGACCGCCACGCAAAGGATGACAATCAATATACTAATCATGCTCAGATTTCATCACATAGCAGTTCACCGTACGTGCATGCTATGGGAATCACTAACTTCAACACAAGTATTTCTAGATCCACAACACCTTACTAGCATGACTTCAATATTACCATAACCACAACTCAAAACTAATTGAGATGAATCAAACTTCTCTAACTATTCAATGCACATGAAGGTGGAAGTTTTCGTATCCCTTTGGATAACTACCCCTTTTGAGACTACTTTCAAAGCATAGATCAACTACCAAGACACGCACCGCTGCTCTATAAAATATATAAGTGATGCACATAGAGCAAAAGTATCTAGCTCAAAAGATATAAGTGAAGCACATGTGAGCTGAATTGTCTACCAAAAGATATAAGTGAAGCTCGACAAAATCACGGTGCGTGCATGTCTAACTCTATAGGTGTGCAGCAAGGATGATTGTTACACAACAAAATAAAATACTCCTACGATACAAGACGCTCCAAACAAAAACACATAACATGTGGTGAATAAAAATATAGCCCCAAGTAACGTTACCGATGGATTGAAGACGAGAGAGGGGATGCCTTCCCGGGGCATCCCCAAGCTTAGGATTTTACGATATCCTTGAATCTCTTGGGGTGCCTTGGGAATCCCCAAGCTTGAGCTCTTGCCACTCTTTATCTTTTTGTCCATAAGAAATTCACCCAAAACTTGAAAACTTCACAACACAAAACTTAAACAGAAACTCGTGATAACATTAGTACAAGAAAGCAAACCACCACTTCCTTAGGTACTGTAGCAAACTTAAATTCTACTTGTGCTGATGTTGGGTTACTTTACTTTCAATCATCCATGGCTAATACCCCCCGATACTATCCATAGTTTCATCAAAATAAGAAACCAACACAACTGGTAGCAATCTGTTAACAGCAGACCAATCTGTAGCAATCTGTATATTTCATATACTTCTGGTACTTCAAAAATTCTGAAAAATTACGACAGTCTGAAGAATTTGCGTAGAAATCAGAAGAAAAAAGAATCAATTCAAAATATCTTACAGAAAACAAATGAAAATTATTTTCGTGAGCAGAAAGTTTCTGTCTTTTCCAGCGTGACCAAACGATCATCCTCAAGACTAATCATAACAGTTTTGCTTGGCACAAACGCAAAAAGAAACACAAAAAACACAATCATAACAGAATTATGAAAGTGTGGAAAACACAAAACAGAAAGAAAAAGGATAGATTCGTTGGGTTGCCTCCCAACAAGCGCTTTTGTTTAACGCCCTTAGCTAGGCATTCGATGATGCTCTCACAAAAGACAAGAATTGAAACACAACGAGAGCATCCTAAAGCATGTGAAAATCAAATCTAAGTCTAACATACTTCCTATGCATAGACATTTTATAGGAAAACAAATTGGCAAGACAACCAATAGTTTCCCTATGGAAGGAAGAAGAAAGAGACAAAAGCAATCTCAACATAACGAGAGGTGATTTGGTAACATGAAAGTTTCTACCAAAATATTTTCCTCTCTCATAGCAATTACATGTGGGATCATATTCAAATTCAACAATATAGCTATCCCATAAGATATTCTTTTCATGATCCACATGCATGCAAAGTTGACGCTCTACAAAAATAGTGGGATTATCATCAAATAAAGTCATGACTTCTCCAATACGACTTTCAGTATTGTTGCAAATATCATATTCATCATGAGGTTTGAACAAATTTTCAAGATCATAAGAAAGATCATCACCCCAATCATGATTATTCCAACAAGTAGTGGACAAAGCAAAACTAGCATCCCCAAGCTTAGGGTTTTGCATAATTTTAGCATGATTATCACTAATAGAATATATAGTGAAACCATTGCAATCATGCTTTTCATCCAAGGAGCCCTCGTGAATCACTTCATGAATTTCTTCCTCACAATTTTCAGATTCACGCATCTTACACAAAACTCCAAAGAAATAGTCAATTTCCCTCAACTCACTAGCAATTTGTTCCACACGAGTGGGTCTCTTAAAGAGATTAGCAAGTGGACGAGGATCCATATCACTAGATTTTCAGCAAGCGAAGATGCAAGCATATTGAAGGCACATAGCACACAAGGAACGGAAAGGCAAATGAGAGAAAAGGGCGACCGAAAACGGCAAAAGGCAAATGAAAACGGCAAAGGAGAAAGGCAAATCAAAACGGAAAATGTGAAGTGGGGGAGAGGAAAACGAGAGGCAACTGGCAACAAAAGTAAATGCAAGAGAAGAGTTTGTGAGACCTACTTGGATAGATCTTGATTTCTCCTCCTCGGCAAAGGCACCAGAAATATTTCTGATGTTTTGCTGTGTATCCCTTACAACGGCGCCAGAAATAGTTGTGTCGACGGCACCAGGAATCCTTCAGCTAAGGCTACGCCTTAAGGGACTTCCTAGGCAAGTATGCAAAGGATTTCCCCCGTTGCCTTGGAGCCTTGCGTTGGTGTTCCCTCGAAGCGGAAAGGGTGATGTAGCATATTGACGGTAAGTATTTCCCTCAGTTTGAGAACCAAGGTATTAATCGGGCGGAAGAGTATCTCAAGATCCTGCACAAACACAAAAAGCTTGCACCCAACGCTATGAAGATCATCAAATAAAGTCATGACTTCTCCTTATAGATTGTTTTCCAAGTGAGAACTGAAAGCAACAAAGTAACAAAGCAAAGTAAAATCGGAGTTGTAAACGATGGATCTGAATAGACCCGGGGATCGTAGTGTTTACTAGAGGCTTCTCTCATGAAAGAAAATAGACGAAGGGTGAACAAATTACTGTCGAGAAATTGATAGAACTGTGCAGAGTCGTGATGATATCTATGCAATGATTAGTTCTATAGGAATCACGTCCGAAACAAGTAGACCAATACTTTCTGCTTCTACTACTATTACTCCACACGTCGACCGCTATCCAGCATGCATCTAGTGTATTAAGTCGATAAGAACAGAGTAACGCCTTAAGCAAGATGACATGATGTAGAGGGATAATCTCATAACAATGATAAAACCCCCATCTTTTTACCCTTGATGGAAGCTGCTTGATGTGTGCCTTGCTGCCCCTACTGTCACTGGGAAAGGTAACTACATGGCAGAACCCAAAACCAAGCACTTCTCCCATTGCAAGAATCATAGATCTAGTTGGCCGAACAAAACCCAAGACTCGGAGATACTTACAAGGATATCAAATCATGCATATAAGAAATCAACAAAGACTCAAATATATATCATAGATAATCTGATCACAAGTCCACAATTCATCGGATCTCGACAAACACACCGCCAAAGAAGATTACATTAGATAGATCTCCATGAAGATCATGGAGAACTTTGTATTGAAGATCCAAGAGAGAGAAGAAGCCATGTAGCTACTAACTACGGACCCGTAGGTCTGAAGTGAACTACTCACGAGTCATTGGAGGGGCGATGATGATGACAAAGAAGCCCTCCAACTCCAAAGTCCCCTCCGGTAGGGTGCCGGGAAGGGTCTCCAGATGAGATCTCGCGGAAACGGAAGCTTGCGGCGGCGGAAAAGTATTTTCGAGGCTCCCCTGATTTTTTGCGGAATATTTGGGAATTTATAGGACAAAGACCTAGGTCAGGGGGCGGCCAGGGAGGCCACAAGCCTTCCCACCGCCGCCTCCCCCTAGTGGCGGAGTGGGGGCTTGTGGGCTCCCTGGAGCCCACCTGGCTTGGCTCGAAAGCCCCCTGGACTTCTTCCATTTGGGAAAAAAATATTTCAGGTTTTTTCTTCCGTTTGGACTCCGTTCCAAAATTAGATTTGAAAAGAGTCAAAAACATGGAAAAAAACAGGAACTTGCACTTGGCACTGAATTAATAAGTTAGTCCCAAAAATATATAAAAAGGTACATAAAACACGCAAAGAAGGCAAGATAACAGCGTGAAACCATCAAAAATTATAGATACGTTTGAGACGTATCAGCCAGCCGAGGTCTTTGCCGTCGGCCTAAGTGATGTTTGCCGTGAGCCTAGCTCTTTGCCGTCTGCCTGAGTGGTTTTTGCTGTGAGCCAGCTGACGGCAAAGAGCTAGCTGATGGCAAAGAGGGTCTTTGCCATCAGCCTTCTCTTTGTCGTCTGGTTTCTGGTAGCTGATGGCAAATAGGGTCTTTGCCATCAGCCAGCAGACGACAAAGAAGCAGGAGATGGCAAAATCTCTGATTCCAGTAGTGTACCATCCATATTACACTTGTATCACCATCTCTTCGCCGAACTAGTGCACCTATACAATTTACCATTGCATTGGGTATGTTGGGGACACAAGAGATTTCTTGTATTTGATTCCAGGGTTGCTTGAGAGAGACCATCTTCATCCTACACTTCCCACGAATTGATAAACCTTAGGTCATCCACTTGAGGGAAAATTGATAGTGTCCTACAAAACTCTGCGCTTGGAGGCCCAACACGAGTCTACAAAAATAAAGTTGCGTAGTAGACACCAGGGCCAACTCCCCGGTCAATACTACCCGGGAGACCGGCCCTTTAGATGGTGGAAAGGATGGCCAAAATTCGATCGAGCTCCCTCCAACGTCCTTGGAGCCACCCTTGGTGCCGCCCGTGCCAGAACGGGCCATAGTCGGGGGGGGGGGGGGGGGGTCAACAGTGATGGAGGAGATCCTAGCTGATTCCTCCATTGCTGATGAACACCACACCTTAATGGGTCTGGTTTTGCGGAGCATTCAGTCTGTTAACAACGGACTGAATGAAGCGTTTCCAGGCTTATTGACGAGCTTTTGTATATTTGAAATGTATTTTTATTGGTATGACGGCCCTGAGCCACGAGAGTTTGAAAAGCTAACCCGTGGCTCAGAGAAATGCATAAAAAATTGTCCAAAAATGATGCTTGGAATATTTATTGTAAGAAACTTGACCAAGCAAGATAGGCTTAATAGGTTGAAACCATGCTGACAGATTGTGCACCTTGCAGGCCTCGTCATCGGTTGCCAATGCTAACGCATTGGAAATAGCCGAACTCAATCGGAAACTATGAGTGTCCGATGAAGAGCTTGACCGCCTCAATGGTCGATTTGACGAGAAATAGGGTGAGTTTGTATAAGAGTACCCCATTATAATTATATCTCACGGAATGCCCTGTTCCTGCCATCTGACCTTTGATGTTTTATCTTTGATCAGGAACTTAGGACAAAGAGCTTGAAAAGCTCTGGGTCGAGGTGGAGAGGGCCAAACGAGATGTCGTTTCCCACAAGGCGGCTGCCGAGCTTGACACCCTTAAGGCCGTGAGCAAGCAAAATGAGACCAGGGTGATGGAGGTCCAACAAGAGCTGGAGGAGGCGAGCTTGAAGTGTGAGGCCTTTGAGAAAAACGCCAAAGATCAAGCGGCCAAGCAGACCAAGCTATCAGTCGAGCTCCAATCAGAGCGGGTAGAGTGACGGTTCTTTGAAGATGAAGTGAACCAGGTCAAGCTTATGGCAGCCGGTAAGCCATACTTACTGCAGTGTACCTTTGGTGGGACTAATTTGCCTTTCTTACGTGGATATGGCATTCCACAGGCACCTTCCTCAACCTGCCGCAAAGTGTGGCAGATGCAGCCAAGTACTTTGCGGCTCACAACGGGGATGCTAAGCAGTGGCTATTCTATGCTCAATTTGAGGCCCCTGAGGTTAACCTAGTCTGAGCTACCAAATGAAGTAGCTCCTTGAATTACACAGGATGGCCGAGCCAGCTATGACAGACTTGTGTATTCCACTTTGGCCTACCAAGCCCTTGCCAAGCATTTACTTTGCCCTAGCGCGGAAGCTAATCGAAGCCGCACCTCGGATTGAAGCCCTACAACGCTCAACATGTATAGAGGGGGCTTGAATGGCCTTAGCGCGGACGATGGTGCACTTCCTAGGGATGAGGCCGCTGAAGATGGCTATTGATTCACCGCGTGCCGAAAAGGAGCACATGCGCCCCGAGCTGTACTTCACTTCTACCATGGAGGGTGCTCGGACGATCGAATCGCAATGCTCCAAGGATGTTTTATTAGAATAGATTTATGTTGATGTAACCGAGAATGATCTGCTTTAGAAGTACATGTCCTAAGTTAATTATGTTTTATATTATTTTGATTCATGTTGTGGCCATTTTAACCTGAAAGTTTCGAGTCGTCGGCTTCAACCCCCATTTAGATATTACTTGGTGTGTTTCATCGTCAGTACACACCCCTTAGCCGATTTAGTCGGCGCGTGAAGGTGGTAGTGTAGAATGGAAACGAGGCAATCAGACTATGAAGCTTTATCGCTTTCACTTAGCCTTAGGAATGTTATAATGAAGGGGCTAATGACAAGCCCCCAGCCCTTGTTGCGGTGGTCGGAAAAATGGAAGATCGGAATGACTACCGCAGGGATTGTTGAATTGCAAACCCATCTGTATAACACATAATAGCCTCTATCGACTATATACATAATCTCGGATTGCAGACCAGTTCTCGCTCATTATGACGATCAGTTTTTGGATTTCTCCATTGAGGCATTTCAAGACTAGGGAAGCTGGGAATACAATCGTGGTGGTTCTCCCTTTACCCCTTTAGCCGAACTAGAGGAACATATGGGGGTAAGCACATTAGCGGGGCAATCCAACAGTAGACCTGATGACCCACAAGTATAGGGGATCAATTGTAGTCCTTTCGATAAGTAAGAGTCTCGAACCAAACGAGGAGCAGAAGGTTCTGATAAACGGATTTCAGCAAGGTAATAACTATAAGCACTGAAAGTAGTGGTAACAAGTGATGGTGTAGTGAGGTGAAATGTAGCGAGCAAAAAGTAACAAGTAACAAGTAGTAGCATCGGTGCAGCAAGTGGCCCAATCCCTTTTGTAGCAAGGGACAAGCTTGAACAAAGTCTTATAGGAAGAAAAACGCTCCCGAGGACACACGGGAATTTCTGTCATGCTAGTTTCATCATGTTCATATGATTCGCGTTCGTTACTTTGATAGTTTGATATGTGGGTGGACCGGTGCTTGGGTACTGCCCTTACTTGGATAAGCATCCCACTTATGATTAACCTCTCTCGCAAGCATCCGCAACTACAAAAGAAGAATTAAGACAAAGTCTAACCATAGCATTAAACTAGTGGATCCAAATCAGCCCCTCACGAAGCAACACATAGACTGGGGTTTAAGCTTCTGTCACTCCAGCAACCCATCATCTATTTACTACTTCCCAATGCCTTCCTATAGGCCCAAACATGGTGAAGTGTTATGTAGTCGACGTTCACATAACACCACTAGAGGAAAAACAACATACATCATATCAAAATACCGAACGAATATCAAATTCACATGACTATTATCAGCATGACTTATCCCATGTCCTCAGGTAAAAAAGTAACTACTCACAAGATATAATCATAATCATGACCAGAGGTGTAATGAATAGCATCAAGGATCTGAACATAAACTCTTCCACCAAGTAATCCAACAAGCATCAACTACAAAGAGTAATCAACACTACTAGCAACCTTACAAGCACCAATCGGAGTCGCGAGACGAAGATTGATTACAAGAGATGAACTAGGAATTGGAGAGGAGATGGTGCTGATGAAGATGTTGATGAAGATGCCTCCCCTCCGACGAGAGGAGTATTGGTGATGACGATGGCGATGATTCCCCCTCCGGGAGGGAAATTTCCCCGGCAGGATCGTCCTGCCGGAGCTCTAGATTGGATCTGCTCAAGTTCCGCCTTGTGGCAGCGGCGAAACCATGAAGAAGCTCACGTATGCTTTTTTCCAGGTTAGGACGCTTCATATAGCAAAAGAGGGGGTCTAGTGGGCCTTCAGGCAGCCCACAAGCTTGCCCACCGCCACGAGGGGGATGGTGGCGGAGTGGGGGCTTGTGGGGCCCTGGTGGCCCCCCTTCGGTAGTTCTTTCGCCCAGTATTTTTAATATAATCCATAAAAAATCCATGTAAATTTTGAGGGCATTTGGAGATGTTTAGTATAGTGGACTAGGATTTGGTCCTTTTCTAGTCCCGAATTCCAGCTGCCTGAATTCTCCCTCTTCAAATAATCCTTGCAAAATAAGAGAGAAAAGGCATAAATATGGTACCACAAGTAATATAACAACCCCAAAAGCAATAAATATCAACATGAAAGCATTATGCAAAATGGACGTATCAACTCCCCCAAGCTTAGACCTCGCTTGTCCTCAAGCGAAAACCAAGTTCCATAAACATGTCCACATGTTTGGGGACGAAGGTGTCGATTAAACATAATACGGACATGAGGGCATCATGATCACACATAGAACAACAATATATCATAAAGATTCTTATGGGAAAGTAACAAATCCTTCACAAAGCAAAGCATGAAGCAAAAACCTTACCGAGAAGTAACCAACAATAGTCCATAGTCATTGAAGCAATTGCAATTTATCACAACATCAGAAAGAGTCAAATAAGAGCTTGTAAGGCAAACTCACATCCTCAATCATATTTTTCATTTTCCACAATTGTTACAACTCACGTGGTACTCATGGTGTCAAAGTTTCAGCTGAACACAGAGGAAGATAGGGGCTTATAGTTTTTCCTCCCAACAGTTTACCTCAAGGGTAAAGTCAACAATAATAAAGCATGAGTACTCAACTCCAAGTTGATATATGAATATAGATCTTTCCCAAGCATATGACGATAGCCAAGACAAAGGCAAAAAGGGAATTGGTGAAGATCACCATGACTCTTACAAGGGTAAAAAGTAAAGGTAGAAGATAGGCCCTTCGCAGAGGGAAGCAGAGGTTGTCATGCGCTTTTGAGGTTTGAATGCGTGTCCTCTTAGTGCGGAGGAACGTCGCTTTATATTGCCTCATGTGATAAAGAACTTTATTATGCAGTCTGTCGCTTTTATATCTTCCTCATCACAGGTTCGTACAAAGCTTATTTTCCACATACTAATAGATCATACATATTAGAGAGCAATTTTTATTGCTTGCACCGATGAAAACTTACTTGAAGGATCTTATTCAATCCATAGGTAGGTATGGTGGACTGTCATGGCAAAACTGGGTTGGAGGTTTATGGATGCACAAGTAGCATCTCTACTTGGTGCGGGAGTTTTGGCTAATATGAGGTGGAAGCAATCGTCACATGCTAAGGGATCTCTAATCATATAACATTGTTTGGAACCAAGCAAACACAATTCATTATGTTGTCTTCCTTGTCCAACATCTACTCCTAGGCATGTAATAGTTTTGTGAGTGCTCACAATTGTAAAAAGTGTCTAAGATGATATATTTATATGTGAACCTCTCTTTCCTTATTACTTCTTATTAATTGCAACAATGACTGAGGTCTATGTTAATTTATTCTCAACAAGTTTCAATCATCATACTTGTCATATGTGAAGTTATCACTTTCCATAAGATCGTCTCATGATCTTTCATGCTATCATTCTTTTTATACTTTTGATCATGGCACAAAGCAAAGCCCTTGACTATGACACTCTTTATTATATAGCTCGTAAGCTCGAATACATCGGGGGAGAGACAAAAGCAAAAGACTCAAACTAAAAACTAAAGATTTATTCCTCTAAAAGAAGAAATAAAAATTGAAAAGGAAAGAACTAAAACAAAGGTAAAAGCAAAAGATATAAAGGTGATACGATACTAGGTAAACTCCCCCAAGCTTGGCAGAAGCCAAGGGGATTGCCCATACCAATGCTTAGTTGTCTTCCTTTGGTGGTGATGGTGGTGTTGTCGGAGTAGTCTGATCCTCCGTCTTCCAAGGCATAGGTTCTCCATCATGGTAGGATGAATGAGTCGTCGGAATCCTCAAATCTGCAGCCAACCTAATTGATTTAAATCTGTACTCATACTCACAGTTTTGATTCTGTAGGTCATAGATCTGGCCCTCAAGTTGGTCAACCCTATCGTAGAGCCTAGAGAGTTGTTTCCCAATATCAATGGCATCCCTCTTGTGGTTGGCCTTGAGTCCATGCTCAACCATCCCTTGGCACTTGAAGACTTGTTGCTCCAATGCTTCGAGGCTCGTCTCCACGCTTCCGGTCTTCTTAGGCCCCTCAACATCACAGATGTGCAACATCACCTTGCTCATCTTGATAGATTGAGGGTGTTTCAGCACTTCCGTGAGGTAGGGATTGATGACCTTCTCGAAGATCTTGTCCTTAGGAGCGTTTGGGGAAGTCATGATGCTCTAGATCTGTGGCAGAAACAAGCTCGAAACAAAAACAGAGGAAAACTACGCGATACGGAGATCAAAACCTTCGGACGACTATATATTGATTTTTTCTGGGCCAGAAGGAGTCCTCCGCAAGAAAACGGAGTCCGGGAGGCACACGAGGTGCCCACAAGCTTGCCCACCGCCACCAGGGGGTGGTGGCGGAGTGGGCCCTTGTGGCTTCCTCGTTTGCTCTTCGGACTGCTTTTTATTTTTCTAATTTTCCAAAAATTCCAAAACTAAGGAAATTTTCTATTGGAAAAGTATCGGAGTCCAATTTCTTGCCGAAACAGATACATCTTCGTTTTCAAGGTCTGAAACAGGCTGATAAACATCCCTTATGTACTCCTGTGGAGTTATGATATTGATGATATTGGTCTCAACATTTATGGGAGTACCAGAGATGTAATGCTTGATTCTTTGCCCATTTACCACTCTAGGAAAATTTCCTTCCGTGTTATTGATTTTGATGGCACTGGAACCATATACTTCCTAGACAACATAGGGACCTTCCCATTTAGAGAGAAGCTTGCCTGCAAAGAATCTCAATCGAGAATTGTATAGCAAGACATAATCACCTACATTGAACTCTCGTTTCTGTATTCGTTTGTCGTGCCATCTCTTAACCTTTTCCTTGAACAACCTGGCATTCTCATATGCCTGGGCTCTCCATTCATCCAACGAGCTGATATCAAACAACTGCTTCTCACCGGCAAGTTTGAAATCAAAGTTGAGCTCTTTGATTGCCCAATAAGCTTTGTGTTCCAGCTCTAGAGGTAAATGACAGGCCTTACCGTAAACCATTTTATACGGTGGCATGCCCATGGGATTCTTATAAGCAGTCCTATAAGCCCATAGTGCATCGTCAAGTTTGCTTGACCAGTTCTTTCGAGATCTATTGACGGCCTTTTGTAGGATCAACTTGATCTCCCTATTACTCAACTCCACTTGACCACTAGACTGAGGATGATAAGTGGATGCAACTCTATGGTTGACATCATACTTAGCTAGCATCTTGCGGAAAACACCGCGACCGAAGTGTGAACCGCCATCAGTCATCAAGTATCTAGGGACTCCAAATCTTGGGTGATGGGGTTATAGTCCCAGGTTAGGGTCATAGGCCTTCCCTATAAGTCCTACCCAAGGACTAGCCTTCATAAAGGATAAGGCCCTTAGTCAGTTCCGACTGAACTAAGGACTTTCCATCATCAAGTCGGTAACGAATCCTCCACCATCCAGTCGGACGTGAGCATTCGAAGTGTATCAAACTAACCGACTGGATTCCACTCTGTGCATCGTAACCCCCCTGGAGGGAAACGAACGTACGTTTCCCTGTGCCTTTGTTAGCATTTAAGACGTACGTTACCTGTAACGTAGGCATTTATTCGCCACTACTCCACCCCCTGTGCACCGAACCGTTGTGGAGGGCAGCACACTCTATATAAGCCGCCCTTCCCCACTGGTGCAAGGGTTAGCAATTCACTGTAATCCATATTCCACTCGACAACAAGCTCCCAGAGCACTGAGACGTAGGGCTATTACCTCCACCGTAGACGGGCCTGAACTCATACAACCTTGCCGTAGCTAAGGATCTGCCCATCCTTTCGTACCCTACACATCTACTGTCAGACTTATACCCACGACAGTTGGCGCCCACCATGGGGCAGGCGTCTAAGCGACTTCTGGCGAGTTTGCGACTACATCGTTTCGTCATGTCATCCGGTGGAGATTCGAGCATGGGTCACGAGATCCTCTTCGGCGCTCTCTCCTTCATCGTCGACGATTCGGCATGGCTTCGGGACGCCCCTCTCGACATCGAGGCGCTTCCCCGCCGCGGGGCTACGCACTTCCGTGCCGGCACCCGCGGCATTCTTCTTCTCCAGCAGTCGTCTCCGGTGTCGACCTACACCGCCGTCAGGCGCTGCAACAAGCGGTCCCGCCGTTCGCGGCTCCAGCGTTGGGTGCAACACACCCAGGCGCGCCAGAACGTGTATTCACAAGTGGCGGTCCTAGAGTCGGTTGTGGTTGCCCCGCCGTCCCAGCGCTCGGACTCGGTTCCGACTGAGTTTCCTTCCGAGTACTTGGGTCGAGGGCCTGCAGCAGAAGTACACATGGCCAACTCCCATGAAAGTCCCCGCCAAACTGGCCGGAACGAGCACGAGATTGGCGAAACATCCGACGCTCGCCGTCCACCTCGCCGTTCTGCCAGTCGACACACTCGGCGGAGGAACATGGAGTTGTTCCGCACACCCATCCTCAATTTGGCTGCCGCTGCCAAGATAGCCGATTCCCTTCAGTCGACTGATTCAGAGGCTGGCAGGGGGATCGAGCAAATCCGCGCCCTCCTACACACGGCGCAGCAGCAAAACTCGGCGGTCTCCCAGTCGCACAACAGGATCCACAATAGTTCTGTTCATGCGAACACGCATCGGTCAGTTCACAGCCCCGGTTCTCATCAGCGACCCAGGGGAGGCAGCCGTTCCATAAATCCCGAAGATTGTCGCTGTTCACGCACCCCTCCGCGGGGTGGGCCCTACGGGCCCCGACATCATGATGATCGGTGTTCAGTCGGTGACACTTACGATCCAAGGCCCGACGCGAGAGGGCATATCGCTCAGCGGAGTGTCGACAGGGGTCGAGCCCACCGCGATGGTCACGATATTGACCGTCCGAGTGGAAGCAGGACCATCGTTTCTGGTCCCGAGTGTTTCAGTCGAGCCATCCCTTCAGCTGACATCCCTCCCAACTTCCGATTGGCGACGGGGATCACCAAGTTTATAGGAGAGTCCAAGCCAGAAACGTGGCTGGATGACTACCGAGTGGCAGTCCAGATCGGAGGAGGGGACGACCACGTTGCCATGAAGCACCTCCCTCTGATGCTCGACGGCTCGGCGCAAGAGTGGCTGAACCAATTGCCCCCCTCAAGCATCTATAGCTGGGCAGATCTGGCCCGAGTGTTCATCAGATCCTTCGAAGGGACGTGCAAGCACCCTGCTGGCCTCGTGGAGCTCCAGCACTGTGTCCAGAAGCAGAATGAACCCCTGCGCGATTTCATTCAGCGTTGGACGACCCTCTACCACACGGTGGAGAACGTCACCGAGCACCAAGCAAGTCTGCGCCTTCAAGGCAGGCGTGCGGTACAGGGATCTGTACCTGAAGTTCGGCCGAACAGGCGACATCTCCATGAGCAAGATGATGGAGATAGCGGCACGCTATGCAAATGGCGACGAAGAAGACCGCATCCGTAGTGGCAAGCACAAAACAGTCGCCGATGGAGATGGGAATAACACTCGGAAGCAGAAGTAGAAAGCTCTGTCCACTCCGCAGGAAGAAGCCGCAGCTGTTACCAATGCCTAGTTCAAGGGGAGGGGAAGGCTCAGTTCACCCCCAAGAAGAAGCAGTTCAACAACCCCATCCTGGACCAGCCATGTCCGATTCACACGAAGATGGATGAAGAGGGCAACGCCATATATCCGAAGCATACCACTCGGCAATGTCGCCTCCTCATCCAGGGGTTCGACGAAGGGTAACCGAGTGAAAAGGGCAATGAACAGGATGAGGAGGATAAGGAGGATCCGTTCCCCCAAGTCCAAGCAACAGTGATGATTTTTGCTGACGTCGAGAGCAAGAGTCGACTGAAGCTGGTGAACAGGGAGGTGAACATGGCCACGCCTACCAACCCCAAGTTCCTCAAATGGTCTCAGACTGCGATCACCTTTGACCAGTCGAATCATCCAGCACACGTACCCACCCCAGGGAGATAGGCTCTGGTCGTCGACCCGGTGGTGGAAGGAGTCCGACTGCGCAAAGTCCTCATGGACGGCGGCAGTGGCTTGAACATCATGTACGCCGACACTCTCAAGGGGATGGGCATTCCGATGTCCAAACTCAGCGAGAGCAGCATGCAGTTCCATGGAGTCGTCCCTGGACGAAAGGCCAAGTCACTTGGCCAGATCGCGTTGGACGTCATTTTCGGCTCCGACAAGAACTTCCGCAAGGAAAAGCTAACATTCGAGGTGGTGGACTTCCAGAGCGCGTACCACGCAATTCTGGGCCGCCCGGCGTATGCGCGTTTCATGGCCCGTCCATGTTATGTGTACCAGAAGCTAAAGATGCCAGGCCCGAAAGGTGTGATCACTATCACGGGCAATCGACAGCGGGCCAAAGAGTGTCTGCAGGAGGGTTCAAGGATCGCCGATCCGCAGATGGCTGTCCTCGAGCTTCACGAGTACAAGAAAATAGTCGACCCCGCTGACTTGATGCGTGCGAAGAAGCCAGCTTCGGAGTCTGCATTCCAGTCGGCGGGAGAGATTAAGAAGGTCAGCATTCACTCGACGGACGACACCGCTGCCCCGACGAACATCTCCACCACCCTCAATCCTAAATAGGAAGCCGAGCTCACCCAATTCCTCCGTGAGAACTGGGACATCTTCGCATGGAAGACCTCTGACATGCCAGGTGTACCCAGGGAGTTGGCTGAGCACCAACTGCATGTGGATCCCACCGCTCGGCCTGTCCGAGAACGCCTGCGTCGGTCCGCCGCGCACAAGAGGAAGGCAATCGGAGAAGAAGTGGCCAAGCTTTTGGCAGCCAACTTCATTCGCGAGGTACACCACTCCGAGTGGCTCGCCAATGTTGTCATGGTGCCCAAGAAGGACAAGTCACTCCGAATGTGCATCGACTTCAAGCATCTCAATAAGGTCTGCCCGAAAGACCATTTTACGCTCCCCCGCATCGATCAAATTGTCGATTCGACTACGGGTTGCGAGCGTTTGTCATTTCTTGATGCCTACTCGGGCTATCATCAGATTCGTCTGTATGGCCCCGATGAATTAAAAACCGCCTTCATCACCCCATTCGGGTGTTTCTGCTACATCACTATGCCATTTGGTTTGAAGAATGCAGGAGCAACCTTTATGCGTATGATCCAAAAATGCCTCCTCGACCAGATCGGTCGGAACGTGGAGGCGTATATGGATGATATCGTAGTCAAGTCACGCAAAGGTTCCGACCTGCTGTCTGACTTTGCAGAAACATTCGCCAACCTTCGTAGGTACGATATCAAGCTCAACCCCGCCAAGTGTTCATTCGGCGTTCCCAGCGGAAAGTTACTCGGTTTCTTCGTTTCCGAACGAGGGATCGATGTCAACCCCGAAAAGATCGGGGCCATCGTCCGAATGGAGCGTCCGGTCAGAATACACGATGTTCAACGGCTCATAGGTAGCCTAGCGTCTTTGAGAAGGTTTATCAGTCGACTCCGCGAGAAAGCACTTCCTGTGTACCGACTCATGAAGAAATCAGATACTTTCGAGTGGACAGACGAAGCCCAAGTCGCATTCGACGACCTCAAAGTCCTACTTTCCACCCAGCCGGTTCTTACTGCTCCGCTCAGTAAAGAGCCCCTTCTTCTGTACATCGCGGCTACAAATCAAGTCGTCGGCACTGTTCTCACAGTCGAACGAGAAGAAGAAGGCAAAGCATACAAGGTTCAGCGGCCAGTGTATTACGTCTCCGATGTCCTGAATCCTTCCAAGCAGAGGTATCCCCACTATCAAAAACTTATCTACGGGATTTACATGGCTGCGAAGAAGGTGGCTCATTATTTCCATGACCACTCGGCGTTTGTCGTTTCTGATGCTCCGTTGTCGGAAATCCTCCACAATCGGGACGCATCGGGCCGAGTGGCGAAGTGGGCAATGGAGATGTTGTACTGCGACATCAAGTTTGAGGCCAAGAAAGCTATAAAGTCTCAAGCTCCGGCTGACTTCAGCAGAATGGGTAGAATAACAGCAACCGACCCACATCTACTCGGCTCATTGGACAATGTTCTTCGATGGGTCCAAGATGTTGAATGGCTCCGGAGCTGGCGTTGTGATCGTATCGCCAAAGGGTGACAAACTCAAGTATGTGTTGCAGATACACTTTGATTCCTCCAACAATGAGGCAGAGTATGAAGCTCTCCTTTATGGACTGCGCATGTCCATCGCACTCGGCGTCCGTCGCCTGATGGTCTATGGCGATTCGGATTTGGTGGTTAATCAAGTGATGAAGGAGTGGGACGTCAGGAACCCCACCATGACCACATACTGCAATGCAGTGAGGAAGCTCGAGAAGAAGTTTGAAGGTCTAGAACTCCACCATGTTCCGCGACTGAAGAACCAAGCAGCTGATGAGTTGGCAAAGCTCGGATCCACTGGGAGACCAGTCCCGAGTGACGTCTGCCTCGAGCACCTCCACCTTCGCTCAGTTAAAGAAGATCCTTTCACAGAGGAACCAGTACAACCAAAGAGCTCGACAGATCCGACTGAAGTCGACGTTCCTGCTGTGGTTGATTTGATCATGGAGATTCTTGCTGTCATCCCCGATTGTACTGTACCGATCATTGCATACATCCTGAGGCAGGAATTACCAGAAGACGAAGTCCTAGCCAGGCAGATCATCCGCAGGTCAAAGTCGTTCACTGTCATTGATGGCCAGTTGTACAAGGAAAGCATTTCAGGCGTTCTTCAATGATGCATCTCCCCTGAGGAGGGACAGTTAATCCTGGAAGAAATTCACTCGGGAACCTGCGGTCATCACACCTCTTCAAGAGCAATCATCGCCAAAGCATTCAGAGCTTGTTTTTTCTGGCTGCAGGCGAACGAAATGGCTAAAGATATGGTCGACCGATGTGAAGGCTGTCAGTTCTACTCCAACAAGTCCCACAAGCCAACATCTGCGTTGAAGACAACCCCTCTTGTTTGGCCGTTTGCAGTATGGGGATTAGATACAGTCGGTCCATTCAGGACAGGCCAAGGGGGATACACGCATCTGTTGGTGGCAGTCGACAAGTTTACAAAATGGATTGAAGCCAAGCCCATCAAGAAGCTCGACGCCCTAACGGCCATCAAGTTTGTCAGGGACATCATCTCCAGATTCGGGGTACCTCACAGCATAATGACGGACAACGGGACAAACTTTGACTCAGACAGATTCAAAGGTTTCTGTGCAAGCCAAGGTATCCGAGTGGATTTTGCATCTGTGGCGCATCCTCAAACAAACGGACAAGCAGAGCGGGCGAATGGACTTATTCTGCAAGGTTTGAAGCCTCGACTCCTGCGAGAGGTGGGACATGCCGCTGGCGCATGGGTCACCGAGCTACCTTCGGTACTTTGGGGTCTGCGCACAACCCCGAATAGATCTACAGGGCGATCCCCGTTCTTCATCGTTAACGGAGCAGAGGCGGTCCTTCCGAGGGACTTGCTTCACAATGCTCCACGAGTTGAACTCTTCTACGAAGCTGAAGCAGAACAAGCAAGGCAAGACGGAGTGGACCTTCTAGAGGAGGAGCGCGAGATGGCACTGACTCGCTCAACCATTTATCAACAAGATCTGCGGCGCTTTCACGCGCGACACATCAGGAGTCGTACATTGCAAGCAGGCGACCTGGTGCTCTGAGTGGATCAGCAAAGACCTCACAAGTTGGCTCCCACATGGGAAGGACCCTTCATCATCTCCAAGGTGCTGAACAACGGAGCATACAGACTCTACAACATCGACAGGGAAACGGACGAGCCGCGAGCATGGAACGGAGATCTCCTGAAGCGGTTCTACACGTGACCGTCGACTGAAGCAATGTAAAGAACAAGTATTGGTGAAATAATACAAAGCATATTGAGTTTTTGCAGATTCAAAATCCTGCCGCGGTCGCAGACCCCAGTCTCAAAAAAAAAACTTATGATGGGGTTATAGTCCCAGGGTAGGGTCATAGGCCTGCCCTATAAGTCCTACCCAAGGACTACCCTTCATAAAGGATAAGGCCCTTAGTCAGTTCCGACTGAACTAAGGACTTTCCATCATCCAGTCGGTAATGAATCCTCCACCATCCAGTCGGAGGTGAGCATTCGGAGTGTATCAAACTAACCGACTGGATTCCACTCTGTGCATCGTACCCCCCCTGGAGGGAAATGGACGTACGTTTGCCTGTAACGTAGGCATTTATTCGCCACTACTCCACCCCTGTGCACCGAACCGTTGTGGAGGGCAGCGCACTCTATATAAGACACCCTTCCCCACTGGTGCAAGGGTTAGCAATTCACTGTAATCCATATTCCACTCGACAACAAGCTCCCAGAGCACTGAGACGTAGGGCTATTACCTCCACAGTAGAGGGGCCTGAACTCATACAACCTCGCCCTAGCTAAGGCTCTGCCCATCCTTTCGTACCCTACACATCTACTGTCATACTTATACCCACGACAGTTGGCGCCCATCGTGGGGCAGGCGTCTAAGCGACTTCCGGCGAGTTTGCGACTACATCATTTCGTCATGTCATCCGGTGGAGATTCAAGCATGGGTGACGAGATCCTCTTCGGCGCTCTCTCCTTCATCGTCGACGATTCGGCATGGCTTCGGGACACCCCTCTCGACGTCGAGGCGCTTCCCCACCGCGGGGCTACGCACTTCCGTGCTGGCGCCCACGGCATTCTTCTTCTCCAGCAGTCGGCTCCGGTGTCGACCTACACCGCCGTCACGCGCTGCAACAAGCGGTCCCACCGTCCGCGGCTCCAGCTTTGGGTGCAACACGCCCAGGCGCGCCAGAACGCGTCTTCACAAGTGGCGGTCCTAGAGTCGGTTGTGGTTGCCCCGCTGTCCCAGTGCTCGGACTCGGTTCCGACTGAGTTTCCTTCCGAGTACTTGGGTCGCGGGCCTGCAGCAGAATTAGACATGGCCAACTCCCACGAAAGTCCCCGCCAAACTGGCCGGAACGAGCACGAGATCGGCGAAACATCCGGCGCTCGCCGTCCACTTCGCCGTTCTGCCAGTCGGCACACTCGGCGGAGCAACGTGGAGTTGTTCCGCACACCCATCCTCAACTTGGCTGCCGCTGCCAAGATAGCCGATTCCCTTCAGCCGACTGATTAAGAGGCTGGCAGGGGGATCGAGCAAATCCGCGCCCTGCTACACATGGCGCAGCAGCAAAACTCGGCGGTCTCCCAGTCGCACAACAGGATACCCAATAGTTATGTTCTTGCGAACACGCATCGGTCAGTTCACAGCCCTGGTTCTCATCAGCGACCCAGCGGAGGCTGCCGTTCCATAAATCCCGAAGATCGTCGCCGTTCACGCACCCCTCCGCGGAGTGGGCCCTACGGCCCCGACATCATGATGATCGGCGTTCAGTCGGTGACACTTACGATCCAAGGCCCGACGCGAGAGGGCATATCGCCCAGCGGATGGTCGATAGGGGCCGAGCCCACCGCGATGGTCACGATATTGACCGTCCGAGTGGAAGCAGGACCATCGTTTCTGGTTCCGAGTGTTTCAGTCGACCCATCCGTTCGGCTGACATCCCTCTCAACTTCCGATTGGCGACGGGGATCAGCAAGTTTACAAGAGAGTCCAAGCCAGAAACGTGGCTGGATGACTACCGAGTGGCAGTCCAGATCAGAGGAGGGGACGACCACGTCGCCATGAAGCAGCTCCCTCCGATGCTCGACGGCTCGGCGCGAGCGTGGCTGAACCAATTGGCCCCCTCAAGCATCTACAGTTGGGCAGGTCTGGCCCGAGTGTTCATCAGAACATTTGAAGGGACGTGCAAGCGCCCTGCTGGCCTCGTGGAGCTCCAGCATTGTGTCCAGAAGCAGAATGAACCCCTGCGCGATTTCATTCAGCGTTGGACGACCCTCTACCACACAGTGGAGAACGTCATCGAGCACCAAGCAGTCTGCGCCTTCAAGGCAGGCGTGCGGTACAGGGATCTGTACCTGAAGTTCGGTCGAACAGGCGACATCTCCATGAGCAAGATGATGAAGATAGCGGCACGCTATGCAAATGGTGAAGAAGAGGACCGCATCCGTAGCGGCAAGCACAAAATAGTCGCCGATGGAGATGGGAATAACACTCGGAAGCAGAAGCAGAAAGCTCCGTCCACTCCGTAGGCAGAAGCCGCAGCTGTTACCAATGCCAAGTTCAAGGGCAAGGGGAAGGCTCAGTTCACCCCAAGAAGAAGCATTTCAACAACCCCATCCTGGACCAGCCATGTCCGATTCACACGAAGATGGATGAAGAGGGCACCGCGATATATCCGAAGCATACCACTCGGCAATGTCACCTCCTGATCCAGGGGTTCGGCAAAGGGCAACCGAGTGAAAAGGGCAATGAATAGGATGAGAAGGATAAGGAGGATCCGTTCCCCCAAGTCCATGCAACACTAATGATTTTTGCTGACGTTGAGAGCAAGAGTCGACTGAAGCTGGTGAACAGGGAGGTGAACATGGCCATGCCTACCAACCCAAAGTTCCTCAAATGGTCTCAGACTGCGATCACCTTTGACCAGTCGGATCATCTAGCACACGTACCCACCCCAGGGGGACAGGCTCTGGTCGTCGACCCGGTGTTGGAAGGAGTCCGACTGCGCAAAGTCCTCATGGACGGCGGCAGTGGCTTGAACATCATGTACGCCGACACTCTCAAGGGGATGGGCATTCCGATGTCCAAACTCAGCGAGAGCAGCATGCAGTTCCATGGAGTCGTCCCTCGACGAAAGGCCAAGTCACTCGGCCAGATCGCGTTGGACGTCGTTTTCGGCTCCGACAAGAACTTCCGCAAGGAAAAGCTGACGTTCGAGGTGGTGGACTTCCGGAGCGCGTACCACGCAATTCTGGGCCGCCCAGCGTATGCGCGTTTCATGGCCCGTCCATGTTACGTGTACCTGAAGCTAAAGATGCCAGGCCCGAAAGGTGTGATCACTATCACGGGCAATCGATAGCGGGCCAAAGAGTGTCTGCAGCAGGGTTCAAGGATCGCCGATTAGTAGATGGCTGTCCTCGAGCTTGACGAGTACAAGAAAATAGTCGACCCCGCTGACTTGATGCGTGCGAAGAAGCCAGCTTCGGAGTCTGCATTCCAGTCGGCGGGAGAGACTAAGAAGGTCAGCATTCACCCGACGGACGACACCACTGCCCTGACGAACATCTCCACCACCCTCGATCCTAAATAGGAAGCCGAGCTCACCCAATTCCTCCGTGAGAACTCGGACATATTTGCATGGAAGCCCTCTGACATGCCAGGTGTACCCAGGGAGTTGGCTGAGCACCGACTACATGTGGATCCCACCGCTCGGCCTGTCCGAGAACGCCTGCGTCGGTCCGCCGCGCACAAGAGGAAGGCAATCGGAGAAGAAGTGGCCAAGCTTTTGGCAGCCAACTTCATTCGCGGGGTACACCACTCCGAGTGGCTCGCTAATGGTGTCATGGTGCCCAAGAAGGACAAGTCGCTCCGAATGTGCATCGACTTCAAGCATCTCAATAAGGTCAGCCCGAAAGACCATTTTCCGCTCCCTCGCATCGATCAAATTGTCGATTCGACTGCGGGTTGCGAGCGTTTGTCATTTCTTGATGCCTACTCGGGCTATCATCAGATCCGTCTGTATGGCCCCGATGAATTAAAAACCGCCTTCATCACCCCATTCGGGTGTTTCTGCTACATCACTATGCCATTTGGTTTGAAGAATGCAGGAGGAACCTTTATGCATATGATCCAAAAATGCCTCCTGGACCAGATCGGTCGGAACGTGGAGGCGTATATGGATGATATCGTAGTCAAGTCACACAAAGGTTCCGACCTGCTGACTGACTTGGCAGAAACATTCGCCAACCTTCGTAGGTACGATATCAAGCTCAACCCCGCCAAGTGTTCATTCGGCGTTCCCAGCGGAAAGTTACTCGGTTTGTTCGTTTCCGAACGAGGGATCGATGTCAACCCCGAAAAGATCGGGACCATCGTCCGAATGGAGCGGTCGGTCAGAATACAGGATGTTCAACGGCTCACAGGTTGCCTAGCGGCTTTGAGCAGGTTTATCAGTCGAGTCGGCGAGAAAGCACTTCCTCTGTACCGACTCATGAAGAAATCAGATACTTCCAAGAGGACAGACGAAGCCCAAGTCGCATTCGACGACCTCAAAGTCCTACTTTCCACCCAGCCGGTTCTTACTGCTCCGCTCAGTAAAGAGCCCCTTCTTCTGTACATCGCGGCTACAAATCAAGTCGTCAGCACTGTTCTCACAGTCGAACGAGAAGAAGAAGGCAAAGCATACAAGGTTCAGCGGCCAGTGTATTACGTCTCTGAAGTCCTGACTCCTTCCAAGCAGAGGTATCCCCACTATCAAAAACTTATCTACGGGATTTACATGACTGCGAAGAAGGTGGCTCATTATTTCCAAGACCACTTGGTGTCTGTCTTTTTTGATGCTCCGTTGTCGGAAATCCTCCACAATCGGGACGCATCGGGCCGAGTGGCGAAGTGGGCAATGGAGATGTTGTACTGCGACATCAAGTTCGAGGCCAAGAAAGCTATAAAGTCTCAAGCTCTGGCTGACTTCATAGCAGAATGGGTAGAACAACAGCAACCGACCCACATCTACTCAGCTCATTGGACAATGTTCTTCGATGGGTCCAAGATGTTGAATGGCTCCGGCGCTGGCGTTGTGATCGTATTGCCAAAGGGCGACAAACTCAAGTATGTGCTGCCGATACACTTTGATTCCTCCAACAATGAGGCAGAGTATGAAGCTCTCCTTTATGGACTGCGCATGGCCATCGCCCTCGGCGTCCGTCGCCTGATGGTCTATGGCGATTCGGATTTGGTGGTTAATCAAGTGATGAAGGAGTGGGACGTCAGGAACCCCACCATGACCACATACTGCAATGCAGTGAGGAAGCTCGAGAAGAAGTTTGAAGGTCTAGAACTCCACCATGTTCCGCGACTTAAGAACCAAGCAGCTGATGAGTTGGCAAAGCTCGGATCCACTCGGAGACCAGTCCCGAGTGACGTTTGCCTCGAGCACCTCCACCTTCCCTTAGTTAAAGAAGATCCTTTCACACAGGAACCAGTACAACCAAAGAGCTCGACAGATCCGACTGAAGTCGACGTTCCTGCTGTGGTTGATTTGATCATGGAGATTCTTGCTGTCATCCCCGATTGGACTGTACCGATCATTGCATACATCCTGAGGCAGGAATTACCAGAAGACGAAGTCCTAGCGAGGCAGATCGTCTGCAGGTCAAAGTCGTTCACTGTCATTGATGGCCAGTTGTACAAGGAAAGTGTTTCAGGCGTTCTTCAATGATGCATCTCCCCTGAGGAGGGACATTTAATCCTGGAAGAAATTCACTCGGGAACCTGCGGTCATCACACCTCTTCAAGAGCAATCGTCCCCAAAGCATTCAGAGCTGGTTTTTTCTGGCTGCAGGCGAACGAAATGGCTAAAGATATGGTCGACCGATGTGAAGGCTGTCAGTTCTACTCCAACAAGTCCCACAAGCCAACATCTGCGTTGAAGACAACCCCTCTTGTTTGGCCGTTTGAAGTATGGGGATTAGATACAGTCGGTCCATTCAGGACAGGCCAAGGGGGATACACCCATCTGTTGGTGGAAGTCGACAAATTCACAAAATGGATTGAAGCCAAGCCCATCAAGAAGCTCGACGCCCTAACGGCCATCAAGTTTGTCAGGGACATCATCTCCAGATTCTGGGTACCTCACAGCATAATCACGGACAACGGGACAAACTTTGACCCGGACAGATTCAAAGGTTTCTGTGCAAGCCAAGGTATCCGAGTGGATTTTGCATCTGTGGCGCATCCTCAAACAAACGGACAAGCAGAGCGGGCGAATGGACTTATTCTGCAAGGTTTGAAGCCTCGACTCCTGCGAGAGGTGGGACATGCCGCTGGCGCATGGGTCACCGAGCCACCTTCGGTACTTTGAGGTCTCCGCACAACCCCGAATAGATCTACATGGCGATCCCCGTTGTTCCTCTTTTACGGAGCAGAAGCGGACCTTCCGAGTGACTTGCTTCACAACGCTCCACGAGTTGAACTCTTCTCCGAAGCTGAAGCAGAACAAGCAAGGCAAGACGGAGTGGACCTTCTAGAGGAGGAGCGCGAGATGGCACTGACTCGCTCAACCATTTATCAACAAGATCTGCGGCGCTTTCACGCGCAACACGGCAGGAGTCGTACATTCCAAGCAGGCGACCTGGTGCTCCGAGTGGATCAGCAAAGACCTCACAAGTTGGCTCCCGCCTGGGAAGGACCCTTCATCATCTCCAAGGTGCTGAACAGCAGAGCATACAGACTCTACAACATCGACAGGGAAACGGACGAGCCGCGAGCATGGAACGGAGATCTCCTGAAGCGCTTCTACATGTGACCGTCGACTGAAGCAATGTAAAGAACAAGTATTGGTGAAATAATACAAAGCAGATTGAGTTTTTGCAGATTCAAAATACTTCCGCGGTCGCAGACTCCGGTCTCAAAAAATAAAAAAAATAAAAAAACTTAGCTGCGATCAAGAATCGCCTAAGTACTAACTTTCTCCGAGTGTGCACTAAATGTCGCACTCGGGGACTTAGCTGCGATCAAGAATCGCCTAAGTACTAACTTTCTCCGGGTGTGCACTAAACGTCGCACTCACGGACTTAGCTGCGATCAAGAATCGCCTAATTACTAACTTTCTCCGAGTGTGCACTAAACGTCGCACTCGGGGACTTAGCTGCGATCAAGAATCGACTAAGTACTAACTTTCTCCGAGTGTGCACTAAACGTCGCACTCGGGGACTTAGCTGTGATCAAGAATCGCCTAAGTACTAACTTTCTCCGAGTGTGCACTAAACGTCGCACTTGGGGACTTAGCTGCGATCTAGAATCGTCTAAGTATTAACTTTCGCCGAGGGTGTACTTAAGTTCACACTCGGAGACTTGGCTGCGATCAAAAATCGCCTAAGTACAAACTATCTCCGAGTGTGCACTTCACGTCGCACTCGGGGACTTAGCTGCGATCAAGAATCGACTAAGTACAAATTTTCTCCGAGTGTGCACTAACCGTCGCACTCGAGGACTTAACTGCGACCAAGAATCGCTTAAATAGAAAGCTTCCTTCGAGTGTACACCACATATCCACTCTGAGGCTTAGCAGACCCTCTTTGAGACTCATGTAGATGTCAAGACCACTGACAATTACGTGAGTAGTAGAACCTCATTGAGACTCATGTAGATGTCAAGACCACTAACAAATACATGAGTAACAACTCGCTCCGAGTACGACCTTACAGTCGCACTCGAAGACTTAGGCGCGATCATGAATCACCTAAGTACTCTATTGCCTTCGAGTGTATCCTACAGATCCATTCGGAGACTCAACAGACCCTCAGTGAGGCTCATGTAAATGTCAAGACCACTGACAATTACATGAGTAGCAGAACCTCATTGAGGCTCATGTAGATGTCAAGACCACTGACAATTACATGAGTAACAACTCGCTCCGAGTTCGACCTGACAGTCGCACTCGAAGACTTAGCCGCGATCACGAATCGCCTAAGTACTCTATTGCCTTCGAGTGTATCCTACAGATCCACTCGGAGACTCAGCAGACCCTCAGTGAGGCACATGTAGATGTCAAGACAACTGACAATTACATGCTACGCATGTTTGCCATTGGCTTCACCAAGAAACACCAAACAAAAACCACGAGCCAAAATCGTATCAACAACTCTTTGGCAAAAGAAGAGCAAAAGATTCGATTCAAATTCAAAGTTCACCTAAGGATAGTTGGCTCGGTGTAGATCAAGCTTATCCACACCGAACCACGAATGTGACGGCCAACAGCAGTGGCCAAAGTTTCTTACAACCAACACTCGACATACTGACGTAAAAGTTTTCTTAAACGTCGTCAGGACTGGCGCTGGGACTGGCAGGCTCCACGAATGTGTCGAGGTGAATCCCGTCGGCGATGCGAGTGGCGCTCTCAAGGAAGGTCTCCATGAAGTCTTCAAATCGAAGCTTTTTCGTGTTAGCGACCTGCAACGCCTTCATCTTCTCTTTGCGAACCTCCTTGTAGGGCACTCGGACCAGAGACAGAGCGACGTCCGCACCACAGCGAGCCACAGACTTCTTCCACGCCTGCACTTAGTTCGGGACCTCCTCCAGCCGAGTCATCAAGCCTTCCATCTCGTGCCGAGACTCGTCTTCAGGCCAAAGCTCCTTGTCAATTCGGCCGACGACCTCTCGCAGTCGACCGATGAAAGGTTCAACTTTTCCCAGGCGAATGTGCGCTCGGAGCAGATTTCGATTGGCGTCTTCGCCGAGTGGAACGTTCTCAAGAATCGACCGCTCGACGTCAGCTGCTTCAACCTCAGCGTCCATGCAAAAATCTGCAACGACAGGACGAGCAAACAATAAGCGCCGATTGAAATGCACAGTCCACAAGCACTCGGAAAAACAGAACTTACCACCGAGAAGCGCTATCATCTTCCGGGCCGAGTCACTGACGTAATTTTCCTGTGCTATACACCGCGTGTTCAACACTTTCATCTGCCCCATCAGCTCTATCCTTTGTTTCCCCATTTTCTCCACTTCAGCAGTCAATGCCTTGTTTGCCTCACGGGCCTGCTCCAAGGACTTTTCTCGTTCCGCCAGAACATCCTTCATACCAGCCATTGCCACAATTTCTGCATCTAGTTCACCAGCAAACTGAACCTTTTCAGCCCTCAGAGTCTCGTACGCTGCTCCCATCTCGCAAGTTTTTTACGAGTCAGCGCCAAGAGACGATCAGACAAATTCAACAAGGACAACAATAAAAATTCTAAGTTCTTCAGACCCCTACCGACGCAAGCAGTCGACAACGGTCTCGGGGACTACACCCAGTGGGTTCACTAAGAGTGACCCCATTGGCATGAAACTCAAACAGGTCCGCCCTATTGAGCTACATGACAACAAATAAGCCTATGAGGCTACTACTACCCGACCTGAGTAAAATTACTCTCGGGTACTCATCTAGTATGTGCACTTCGAGTGCCCCAACTGTTAACATTCGAACAGATTAATTTTTGATCTGATCAAGTTAAATAAAATGTGTATAAAGACAACTACCGATGCAAGCACTCGACAGAAGTCTCGGGGACTACACCCACTAGGTTCACTAAGAGTGAACCCATTGCAAAAAATCATACGATATCCGAGCACACCCAGTGGGTTACAAGAGGAAAGTAAATACTTACTAGCCCACTTACTCGGATATCGTCCCGCAGTTCCAAGCTTCGCTTGTACAAGGATGCGATGGAGTCGTACGCCTTCTTGGCCTCTCCCGCCATCAGCTCCGCCTGCACCATGCCCCCCTTGGCAGCTCCCACCTGATCTTCTGGGAGGCGCTGGACGTTTTACTCAACAGTCGACGGGCCTGGCATCGTAGGAGGCTCCTTGGGCATCCCAAGGCTTGCTCGAGTCGGTTCAGCAGCGATCGGTGCCGTTTCAGTCGACTACATCGCCTTAGTCAGCGGCGCGTCCATGGCGAGAGTGGTAACCGGCGGAACAGCCTCAAGGACAGGCACCGCAGCTTGCTCGGACCTCCTCTGGTCGCCCTCCTCCACATAGATCACCTCTGAGGGAAACCCGATCGAACGGCGTGAGACCACAGGAAAAAGACAATACCAAAGACAGAATTCATGATGCAGTAATATAAACTCTCGGAATCGCCACGACGCACCTGGCTGGGATGTGACAACGTTGTCCACGTCCATCGGATCGTCCCCTTGGCGTGCCGGAGATGTGGCAGAGGTAGCAGCTCTATCGAGTGCCATTCATTCGACCAATAAGCATGAGTTCAATCAAATACAGAAGGAAGATAGAAGGACAATGCACTTACGTTGAGGTGACGGGAACCGTGACCCTCATCCGCGGCAAGGCCTTTCGAGGCTTAGATCCACTCGGTTTGGCCGCTTTGGAGGGTTGGCCCGCGGGCTCAGCAGCAGAGTCCCTGGTCCTCTTTGTGCTCCGAGCACTCAGTGAAGGGTTACATAGCATAAATTCAAAATTTTCCTACGCATATTCAGATCTTCCTATGGAGAGACCAGCAACGAGAGAGGGGTAAGAGCATCTTCATACCTTTGAAGATCGCTAAGCGGAAGCGCTACTAGAACGCGGTTGATGGAGTTGTACTCGTAGCGATTCCGATCTAGTGCCGAACAACGACACCTCCGCGTTCAACACACGGGCAGCCCGGTGACGTCTCCCGCACCTTGATCCAGCAAGGAGGAGGGAGAGGTTGGGGAAGAACTCCAGCAACACGACGGCGTGGTGTCGATGGAGAGCGAGGTCTCCCGGCAGGGCTTCGCCAAGCACCGGCGGAGAGGAGGAGGAAGAAGAGCAGGGCTGCGCCGAGAGAGAGGGAAAAACCGTGTGTCTCAATGCCGAAAAGTGCCCGATATATATAGGGGAGGGGAGAGGGTGTGCCACCCCTAGGGTTCCCACCCTAGGGGGTGCGGCAGCCCCCCATATGGGAGGTGCGGCGGCCAGAGGGGGGAGGAGGGGGTGGCGCACCATCTGGTGGGCCTTAGGCCCACCTGGCCTAGGGTTTGCCCCCCCTTTTTTCTCTCCCTTGCGCTATGGGCTGAGTGGGGAGGCGCACCAGCCCACCTAGGGGCTGGTTCCCACCCCCACTTGGCCCACCTTATCTCCCGGGGTCGTTGCCCCCCTTCGTTGGTCCCCCGGGGCCACCTCCGGTGGTCCCGGTACGTTACCGGTGATGCCCGAAACACTTCCGGTATCCGAAACCATCCGTCCTATATATCAATCTTTACCTCTGGACCATTCCGGAGCTCCTCGTGACGTCCGGGATCTCATTCGGGACTCCGAACAACTTTCGGTAACCTCGTATAACAATTCCCTATAACCCTAGCGTCATCGAACCTTAAGTGTTTAGACCCTACGGGTTCGGGAGACAGGCAGACATGACCGAGACACCTCTCTGGCCAATAACCATCAGCGGGGTCTGGATACCCATGGTCGCTCCCACTTGCTCCACGATGATCTCATCGGATGAACCACGATGTCAAGGATTCAATCAATCCCGTATACGATTCCCTTTGTCTGTCGGTATAGAACTTGCCCGAGATTCGATCGTCGGTATACCTATACCTTGTTCAATCTCGTTATCGGTAAGTCTCTTTACTCATTCCGTAGCACGTCATCGTGTGACTAACTCCTTAGTCACATTGAGCTCATGATGATGTTCTACCGAGTGGGCCCAGAGATACCTCTCCGTAACACGGAGTGACAAATCCCGATCTCGATTCGTGCCAACCCAACAGACACTTTCGGAGGTACCCGTAGTGCACCTTTATAGTCACCCAGCTACGTTGTGACGTTTGATACACCCAAAGCACTGCTACGGTATCCGGGAGTTGCACAATCTCACGGTCGAAGGAAAAGATACTTGACATTAGAAAAGCATTAGCATACGAACAACACGATCTAGTGCTAGGCTTAGGATTGGGTCTTGTCCATCACATCATTCTCCCAATGATATGATCCCGTTATCAATGACATCTAATGCCCATGATCAGGAAACCATGATCATCTATTGACTAATGAGCTAGACAACTAGAGGCTTGCTAGGGACACATTGTGATCTATTTATTCACACATGTATTACTGTTTCCTGTTAATACAATTATAGCATGAATAATAGACGATTATCATGAACAAGGAAATATGATAATAACCATTTTATGATTGCCTCTAGGGCATATTTCCAACAGTCTCCCACTTGCACTAGAGTCAATAATCTAGTTACATTGTGATGTATCGAACACCCATAGCATTATGGTGTTGATCATGTTTTGATCGTGGAAGAGGTTTAGTCAACGGGTCTGCAATATTCAGATCCGTGTGTACTTTACAAATATTTATCACTCCACTCTGGACATGGTGCTGGATGGAGTTGTAGCGGCGCTTGATGTGCTTCGTCTTCCGGTGAAACCTGGGCTCCTTGGCTATGGCAATGGCTCCAGTGTTATCACAGAAGAGTGTCAAAGGACCCGACGCGCTTGGAACAACTCCAAGGTCGGTGATGAGCTCCTTCATCCAAATTCCTTCATGAGCCGCTTCTGAAGCAGCTATGTACTCCGCTTCACATGTAGATGCTGCCACGACTTCTTGCTTGCTGCTGCACCAGCTCACTGCCCCCCCATTCAACACATATACGTATCCGGCCTGTGACTTAGAGTCATCCGGATCTGTGTCGAAGCTAGCGTCGACGTAACCCTTTATGACGAGCTCTTCGTCACCTCCATAAACGAGAAACATTTCCTTAGTCCTTTTCAGGTACTTAAGGATATTCTTGACCGCTGTCCAGTGTTCCGTACCGGGATTACTTTGGTACCTCCCTACCAAACTTATGGCAAGGTTTATATCAGGTCTGGTACACAGCATGGCATACATTAGAGAGCCCACGGCTGAAGCGTAGGGGACAGAACTCATCTTCTCTCTATCTGCTGCCGTGGTCGGTGACTGAGTCTTACTCAATCTCATACCTTGCAAAACTGGCAAGAACCCTTTCTTTGAGTTTTCCATATTGAAATTCTTCAATATCTTGTCAAGGTATGTACTTTGCGAAAGCCCTATGAGGCGTCTCGATCTATCTCTATAGATCTTGATGCCTAATATGTATGCAGCTTCTCCAAGGTCCTTCATTGAAAAACTCTTGTTCAAATAGGCCTTTATGCTCTCCAACATCTCTATATTATTCCCCATCAATAATATGTCATCCACATATAGTATGAGGAAAGCTACAGAGCTCCCACTCACTTTCTTGTACAGACAGGCTTCTCCGTAAACCTGTATGAGCCCAAACGCTTTGAGCACCTCATTAAAGCGAATGTTCCAACTCCGAGATGATTGCACCAGCCCATAGATGGAGCGCTGGAGCTTGCACACTTTGTTAGCACCCTTAGGGTCGACAAAACCTTCTGGTTGCATCATATACAACTCTTCCTTACGGTTCCCGTTAAGGAACGCTGTTTTGACGTCCATTTGCCAAATTTCGTAATCATAAAAGGCGGCAATTGCTAACATGATTCGAACTGATTTCAGCTCCGCTACGGGAGAGAAAGTCTCTTCGTAGTCAACTCCTTGAATTTGTCGAAAACCCTTTGCGACAAGTCGAGCTTTGTAAACGGTTACATTACCGTTTGCATCAGTCTTCTTCTTGAAGATCCATTTATTTATTATGGCTCGCCGGTCATCGGGCAAGTCCACCAAAGTCCATACTTTGTTCTCATACATGGATCCTATCTTGGATTTCATGGCCTCAAGCCATTTGTTGGAATCCGGGCCCGCCATCGCTTCTTCATAGTTCGAAGGTTCACCGTTGTCTAACAACATGATTTCCAGCATAGGGTTGCCGTACCACTCTGGTGCGGAGCGTGCCCTTGTGGACCTTCGCGGTTCAGTAGTAACTTGATCCGAAGCTTCATGATCATCATCATTAACTTCCTCTTCAGTCGGTGTAGGCGCCACATGAACAACTTCCCGCGCTGCGCTACTTTCCTGTTCGAGAGGGGGTGTAATTACCTCATCAAGTTCTACCTTCCTCCCACTTACTTCTTTCGAGAGAAACTCTTTCTCTAGAAAGGATCTATTCTTGGCAACAAAGGTTTTACCTTCGGATCTAAGATAGAAGGTATACCCAATAGTTTCCTTAGGGTATCCTATGAATACGCATTTCTCCGCTTTGGGTTCGAGCTTTTCTGGTTGAAGTTTCTTCACATAAGCATATCAGCCCCAAACTTTAAGAAACGACAACTTAGGTTTCTTGCCAAACCATAGTTCATACGGTGTCGTCTCAACGGATTTAGACGGTGCCCTATTTAAAGTGAATGCTGCAGTTTCTAATGCGTATCCCCAAAATGATAGCGGTAAGTCGGTGAGAGACATCATAGATCGTACCATATCTAATCAAGTGCGATTACGACGTTCAGACACACCGTTGCGCTGCGGTGTGCCAGGCGGCGTCAGTTGTGAAACGATTCCACACTTCCTTAGGTGTGTGCCAAACTCGTGACTCAAATATTCTCCTCCACGATCAGATCGTAGACATTTAATTTTTCTGTCAAGTTGATTCTCAACCTCACTCTGAAATTCCTTGAACTTTTCAAATGTCTCAGATTTGTGCTTCATCAAGTAGATATACCCATACCTACTCAAATCATCGGTGAGAGTGAGAACATAACGATAACCACCGCGAGCTTCAACGTTCATTGGACCACACACATTAGTATGTATTATTTCCAATAAGTCGGTTGCTCTCTCCATTATTCCTGAGAATGGAGTCTTAGTCAACTTGCCCATGAGGCACGGTTCGCATGTGTCAAATGATTCAAAGTCAAGAGACTCTAATAGTCCATCAGTATGGAGCTTCTTCATGCGCTTAACGCCGATATGACCAAGGCGGCAGTGCCACATGTATGTGGGACTATCATTATCAACTTTGCATCTTTTGGTACTCACACTATGAATATGTGTAACATCACGATCGAGATTCATCAAGAATAAACCATTCACCAGCGGAGCATGACCAGAAAACATATCACTCATATAAATAGAACAACCATTATTCTCTCACTTAAATGAGTAGCCGTCTCGCATTAAGCAAGACCCTGATACAATGTTCATGCTTAAAGCTGGTACTAAATAACAATTATTAAGGTTTAAAACTAATCCCGACGGTAGATGTAGAGGCAGCGTGTCGACGGCGATCACATCGACCTTTGAACCATTCCCGACGCGCATCGTCACCTCGTCCTTGGCCAGTCTCCGCTTATTCCGCAGTTCCTGCTTTGAGTTGCAAATGTGAGCAACAACACCGGTATCAAATACCCAGGAGCTACTACGAGCACTGGTAAGGTACACGTCAATAACATGTATATCACATATACCTTTAACGTTGCCGGCCTTCTTGTCCGCTAAGTATTTGGTGCAGTTCCGCTTCCAGTGACCCTTTCCCTTGCAATAGAAGCACTCAGTCTCAGGCTTGGGTCCGTTCTTTTTCTTCTTCCCGGCATCTGGCTTACCGGGTGCGGCAACAACTTTGTCGTCTTTCTTGAAGTTCTTCTTACCCCTGCCTTTCTTGAAACTAGTGGTCTTGTTGACCATCAACACTTGATGCTCTTTCTTGATTTCTACTTCTGCAGACTTGAGCATCGAGTACAACTCGGGAATGGTCTTCTCCATCCCTTGCATGTTGTAGTTAAGCACAAAGCCTTTTTAGCTTGGTGGGAGAGACTGGAGGATTCTGTCAATTATAGCATCATCCGGAAGTTCGACTCCAAGTGAAGTCAGACGACCGTGTAACCCAGACATTTTGAGTATGTGCTCACTGACAGAACTGTTCTCCTCCATCTTACAGCTAAAGAACTTGTCGGAGACTTCATATCTCTCGACACGGGCATGAGCTTGAAAAACTAGCTTCAGCTCCTGGAACATCTCATATGCCCTGTGTTGCTCAAAACGCCTTTGGAGCCCCGTTTCTAAACTGTATAACATGCCACACCTGACCAGAGAGTAGTCTTCACTCCGTGTTTGCCAGACGTTCAGAATGTCCTGGGCTGCTGCGGGAGCGGGAGGGTCACCTAGCGGCGCATTAAGGACATAAGACTTTTTAGCTGCTTCAAGGATGAGCTTCAAGTTGCGAACCCAGTCCGCATAGTTGCTACCATCATCTTTCAGCTTGTTTTTCTCTAGGAATGCATTGAAGTTGAGGTTGACGTTGGACATCTACAATATTTATAAAGACAACTTTTAGACTAAGTTCATGACAATTAAGTTCATTTAATCAAATTAAGTATGAACTCCCACTTAAATCGACATCCCTCTAGTCATCTAAGTGATACATGATCCATGTTGACTAACCCGTGTCCGATCATCACGTGAGACGGACTAGTCACCATGGTGAGCAACTTCATGCTGATCGTATTCAACCATACGACTCATGTTCGACCTTTCGGTCTCTTGTATTCGAGGTCATGTCTGTACATGCTAAGCTCTTTGAGTCAACCTAGGTGTTTCGCGTGTGTAAATCTGGCTTACAACCGTTGTATGCGAACGTTAGAATCTATCACACCCGATCATCACGTGGTGCTTCGAGACAACGAACCTTCGCAATGGTGCACACTTAGGGGAATACGTTCTCAAATTTTTAAGAGGGATCATCTTATTATGCTACCGTCGTTTTAAGCAATAAGATGTAAAACATGATAAACATCACAATGCAATCATATAGTAACATGATATGGCCATTATCATCTTTGCTCTTTCGATCTCCATCTTCAGGCATCGCATGATCATCATCGTCACCGGCGTGACACCATGATCTCCATCATCGTGTCTCCGTGAAGTCGTCACGCCAACTACTACTATCACTACTACTATAGCTAACCGTTAGCAATGAAGTAAAAGTAGTAAGCACATGGCGTTGCATCTCATACAATAAATTAAGACAACTCCTATGGCTCCTGCCGGTTGTCATACTCATCGACATGCAAGTCGTGAAACCTATTACAATAACATGATCATCTCATACATCATACATGCAACATCACAACTTTGGCCATATCACATCACATGTCAAACCCTGCAAAAACAAGTTAGACGTCCTCTAATTGTTGTTGCAAGTTTTACGTGGCTGATTTGGGTTTCTAGCAAGAACGCCTTCTTACCTACGTGACAGCCACAACGATGATATGCCAAAGCTATTTACCCTTCATAAGGACCCTTTTCATCAAATCCAATCCGACTAGAGTAGGAGAGACAGACACCCGCTAGCCACCTTTATGCACGATGTGCATGTCTGTCGGTGGAACCAGTCTCACGTAAGTGTACGTGTAAAGTCGGTCCGGGCCGCTTCATCCCACAATACCGCCGGAAAAGAATAAGACTAGTAGCGGCAAGCAAATTGACAAATCATCGCCCACAACTTTTGTGTTCTACTCGTGCATAGAATCTACGCATAGAAAACCTGGCTCGGATGCCACTGAAGGGTTACGTAACATAAATTCAAAATTTTCCTACGCATATTCAGATCTTCCTATGGAGAGACCAGCAACGAGAGAGGGGTAAGAGCATCTTCATACCTTTGAAGATCGCTAAGCGGAAGCGCTACTAGAACGCGGTTGATGGAGTCGTACTCGTAGCGATTCCGATCTAGTGCCGAACAACGACACCTCCGCGTTCAACACACGTGCAGCCCGGTGACGTCTCCCGCACCTTGATCCAGCAAGGAGGAGGGAGAGGTTGGGGAAGAACTCCAGAAACACGACGGCGTGGTGTCGATGGAGAGACGAGGTCTCCCGACAGGGCTTCGCCAAGCACCGGCAGAGAGGAGGAGGAAGAAGAGCAGGGCTGCGCCGAGAGAGAGGGAAAAACTGTGTGTCTCAATGGCCAAAAGTGCCCGATATATATAGGGGGAGGGGAGAGGGTGTGCCACCCCTCGGGTTCCCACCCTAGGGGGTGCGGCAGCCCCCTAGATGGGAGGTGCGGCGGCCAGAGGGGGGAGGAGGGGGTGGAGCACCATCTGGTGGGCCTTAGGCCCACCTGGCCTAGGGTTTGCCCCCCCTTTTTTCTCTCCCTTGCGCTATGGGCTGAGTGGGGAGGCGCACCTGCCCACCTAGGGTCTGGTTCCCACCCCCACTTGGCCCACCTTATCTCCCGGGGTCGTTGCCCCCCTTCGGTGGTCCCCCGGGGCCACCTCCGGTGGTCCCGGTGGTCCCGGTACGTTACCGGTGATGCCCGAAACACTTCCGGTATCCGAAACCATCCGTCCTATATATCAATCTTTACCTCCGGACCATTCCGGAGCTCCTCGTGACGTCCGGGATCTCATCCGGGACTCCAAACAACTTTCGGTAACCTCGTATAACAATTCCCTATAACCCTAGCGTCATCGAACCTTAAGTGTGTAGACCCTACGGGTTCGGGAGACAGGCAAACATGACCGAGACACCTCTCTGGCCAATAACCATTAGCGGGGTCTGGATACCCATGGTGGCTCCCACTTGCTCCACGATGATCTCATCGGATGAACCACGATGTCAAGGATTCAATCAATACCGTATACGATTCCCTTTGTCTGTCGGTATAGAACTTGCCCGAGATTCGATCGTCGGTATACCTATACCTTGTTCAATCTCGTTACCGGTAAGTCTCTTTACTCATTCCGTAGCACGTCATCGTGTGACTAACTCCTTAGTCACATTGACCTCATGATGATGTTCTACCGAGTTGGCCCAGAGATACCTCTCCGTCACACGGAGTGACAAATCCCGATCTCGATTCGTGCCAATCCAACAGACACTTTCGGAGGTACCCGTAGTGCACCTTTATAGTCACCCAGTTACGTTGTGACGTTTGATACACCCAAAGCACTCCTACGGTATCCGGCAGTTGCACAATCTCACGGTCGAAGGAAAATATACTTGACATTAGAAAAGCATTAGCATACGAACAACACGATCTAGTGCTAGGCTTAGGATTGGGTCTTGTCCATCACATCATTCTCCCAATGATATGATCCCGTTATCAATGACATCTAATGCCCATGATCAGGAAACCATGATCATCTATTGACTAACGAGCTAGACAACTAGAGGCTTGCTAGGGACACATTGTGATATATTTATTCACACATGTATTACTGTTTCCTGTTAATACAATTATAGCATGAACAATAGACGATTATCATGAACAAGGAAATATGATAATAACCATTTTATTATTGCCCCTAGGGCATATTTCCAACACTCGGAGCCACAGGAACGACCGGTGAAGCACTCGGTACCACAGGAGTAGCTGGCGGAGCTGGCGGCGCACACGAGGATGCTGGAGGGGCCGAAGGAGCCACGGGTTCATGACGGCGTTTAGTTCGAAGCTCTGGCGGTGGAGGTGGCGAGATCTGCTCCTCATCTTCCTCTTCTTCTTCTGCAGACTCCTCCTCCATCTCCCCACTGTCGGAGACGTACTCGACGCTCTCCACGCTGCCCTCCTGGCTGCCTTCCTCCTCCTCGGTCGGATTCCCGTTCGAGACAGGAGAAAACTAGTTAGTCCACTCCTGCACAAGATACAGTCGACAAGATCAGACGTCAGACAGTGATTCAAGAAAGCGATAAATCTAAGACAGTTGTGTGCACTCGACAAGTTATACTCACTACGTTCGGAGGAGGGTTGTCCGTGCGGAAGGCCTTCACTCGCCGGGCCCCTCTAGGGTTCTCGCAAGCGCCTGTGATGTTGAGGACCCACGACGCCACCGTCTCCCCGGACACGCACTCGACGTTGGTCCGAGTGGATTCCTCAGGCCCTGTGTAGTGCCACATGGCGTGGTGTCGAGCTTGCAGAGGCTGGATACGCCGACCCAGGAAGACCTCCAGCAAATCTATGCCGGTGACTCCCCTTCGGACGACCTCTACAAGCGCATCGACCAGAGGCTGGATCTGGGTCTTCTCCGCCTTCGTGAGCGAGAGCTGCCTAGGCGGAGCCGGTCAGTCTAAGCTAAAGGGACAAAGTCCAGTGGTAGCATTCGGACAAGCAACGTCCTGGCAGTAGAACCATGTCGACTGCCAGTTCCTAACAGATTCACTCAGCTGAAGAGCAGGATAACTACTCCTACTCTTCTTTTGGAAGCCTAAACCTCCGCAAAGCTGGAGGAGGTGAGTTTTATCATCTGACTGGCTAAGTCGTTTGATGGTTTGGGATCTAGAAGAGAAGATATGTTTGAAAAGCCCCCAATGGGGAGGACAGCCGATGAAACACTCGCACAACACGACGAAGGCAGAGAGATGAGCTATGGCATTGGGAGGAAAATGGTGGAGCTGCGCCCCGAAGTGGTTCATGATACCTTTGAAGAAGGGGTGTGGAGGCAGAGAGAAACCTCGGTGCACGTGGCTGAGGAGCAAGACGCGCTCCCCTTCCCGGGGCGCCGGCTCGGTCTCGCCTTCCGCCGGCAACCTCCACGACTTGTGCGCAATCATCCCATGCTCCACCAACTCCAGTAGGTTCTCCTCCGTCACCGTGGAGGGGAGGAAATCCCCCTGGATCCAACCCGCCGGTAGCGCTCGCTGCCGCCGCTGAGCAGGAGCCGCCGCCTTCCCCTTCTTCTTCTTTGCTTCTAGCTTGCTAGTCTGCCCCTTTGACATGGCGGAGGCTGCGGATTCGCGAGGGAGAAGGAGAGGGAAGGAGCTCAGGATGCGCAGGGGATGGCGAGAGGAGCGGAGCAAATGCAAGTTATCCGGCGAGTGTAACGCAAAAACCCTCGCCGCGGAGGGTAAATAAGGTTCCGACTGGGTCACTCGCAAGTGGCCCCGAAATCTTATCCCCCGACCGGTCGTAGCGATATCAGTGGAGAAGATGAAGGCACGAGAATCGAGGCGTCAGGTACTACTCGAGCGCGATGTCATCATCCCCGCTGAGCACGCGGCAACCGAAATTTGAGGATCCCGGAAAATCCGCCGATGTCAGTTGACTGGTCACGTCAGAAGATACCACGGAAGCACTCGGTCCCCGACAGTTCGTTTCACAAATACTTCCACTCAGATCGTTGGTCAAAGAAGATAAAATGGATCGAGGCAAGCAACGCCAAAGTCACATCCGTACCAGTGGGATCCGTACTCCAAGCATCGCTTCGTCGTTCCAACCCCAATCCATTCGGGGACTAATGATGGGGTTATAGTCCCAGGGTAGGGTCATAGGCCTGCCCTATAAGTCCTACCCAAGGACTACCCTTCATAAAGGATAAGGCCCTTAGTCAGTTCCGACTGAACTAAGGATTTTCCATCATCCAGTCGGTAACGAATCCTCCACCATCCAGTCGAAGATGAGCATTCGGAGTGTATCAAACTAACCGACTGGATTCCACTCTGTGCATCTGTCACGCCCAGATGCGACCCTATCCTCGATTTGGCACGAGGGCCTCGTCAGGGATAGAAACGCATCTCGTCGTGTCGCAAGAATGGATATCGTTACAAGTACATGTACTGAAAAGAAGAAATGTACAAAGAGTTGGCTTACACTCGCCACAAGCTACATCCGAGTCACATCAGTACATTACATAATCATCAAGAGTAAGAGCAGGGTCCGACTACGGACGAAAACAAACGACAAAAGAAGAACGACGTCCATCCTTGCTATCCGAGGCTGCCGGCCTGGATCCCATCCTGGGTTGATGAAGAAGAAGAAGAAGAAGCAACTCCAAATGTACAATCAACGCGCTCGCGTCAAGTAACCTTTACATGTACCTGCAACTGGTGTTGTAGTAATCTGTGAGCCACAGGGGACTCAGCAATCTCATTTCCAAAGGTATCAAGACTAGCAAAGCTGAATGGGTGTGGTATGGTTAAGTGGTGAGGTTGCAGCAGCGGCTAAGCGTATATATATGGTGGCTAATTACGAGTACCAGAAATAAGAGGGGGAAGATCTACGCATAACGGACGGGAACTACTGATGATCGAAAGCATGATCCTGAACACCTACCTACGACAGACATAACCCCACCGTGTCCTCGATCGGAGAAGGAACTCACGAAAGAGACAGTCACGGTTACGCACCCAGTTGGCATATTTTAATTAAGTTAACTTCAAGTTATCTAGAACCAGTGTTAAACAAAGTATTCACGTTGCCACATAACCGCGGGCACGGCTTTCCGAAAAGATTTCACCCTGCAGGGGGGGCTCCAACTAGTCCATCACAAATTACCACAAGCCGCATAGAAATCCTCAATCACGAAGCTCGCGATCTCGTCGGATTCCCTAGTGGAAAACCTCAACTCTGAGTTTACCCAAAGCATCACCGGAATCCCGATGCACAAGATATCTCGTCAAAGGTAAAACTACTCCAGCAAGGCCGCCCGACGTGTCGACGATCCCGATAGGAGTCGCGTACCTCGTTCTCAGGACACGACGGATAAGCACAGCGTACGGTGGCCTGATAGAAATCTCCCGAGTTGCCCCGGGTTGGCCCCGCAAACGGCTCTAGTTTGGACCAACACTCATGAGGAGCACTGGCCCGGGGGTTGATTAAATTTCCTCGGGTTAGTTACTCCCTATGCAGTTTATTAGTTATTAGGCAAATGTAGTACCAAAGTTGGGCCTTGCCAGACCAGCTTTAATCTAAAACGAATTATCAAGGGGGTCCCCATAACAACCCCGATCGTGTTAGCAGCGCTCAGATATGGAACATAACACCGGTAGCCGGAAACTAAGGGGGCAAAGGTGGAACAAAACACCAGGCTAGAAAGGCCGAGCCTTCCACCTTTTACCAAGTATATAGGTGCATTAAAATAAATAGCATTAATATGGTGATATGACAAGGAACCCATGTTTTCACATGGAAGCATCTGCACCTGCAACTAGCAATGCTAACAACAGGGTAAGCAAGCAGTAACATAGCCAATCAGTGGTTTGCTAGGTCGAACAGGTTGAGGGTAATCATGGCATTGTTGAGAGGCTGATATTTAACAGGTGGTAGGCAACGAGACATAATCGATAGAAGCGGTAACACTAGCATGGCAATGATAGTAATGGTATCTGGGGAAATGATCATCTTGCCTGAGATCCCGCTTGGAAGAAGAATGCCTCCGTGAAGCAGACGAACCGACGTAGTCGAACGGGTCCTCACATCCGACACGCTTGCGGAACTCTATCGAGATGGGGAAACCGGAAACAAGCATCAACACACGAAATTCACCACACGATGCACAACACATATGATGCATGAGCTACCGAATACATGCAAGTCACGGCATGACAAATCACACAATCAAACACTACACAGTTAATGAAGTTCAATATGCACGAGTTGCATATTGACGAAACTCCACGTTAATTATTTAGTTCACTCCCGGTTATCTCCACGGCAATATTAATGTTGTCAAACATGCAAGAGGTGAAGCGGAAATTAAACTACCTATCTAGGCATTTTAAATGAGGTCGGAAATGACATATAGCACCTCCGAGACGACCTCACATGTTAATTTACAATTCTGCCCAGATCTGAATTAATGCATTTAATTGGTTGTTAAACAGCAAAGAAAATAGGTTCACGTGATTCTACGCGTCAAGGCAAGCAACCTACACGTAAAGAACATCTCCAACGGAGCTACGGATCAGAAGATACAAGCACCGCAAGATATGATGGCATGAATGAGATATGTGTGCAACGACGACTACGAGCGCTTCAAAACAAACAACCAGAAAGAGAATATGAATCTACACAAGATTCTAAGCAAGTTTCATGTAGGACACGATCAAAACGGAGCTACGGATCAAAAACTACGAGCAAAACAAGAAAACACTACAATCTGACAAAATCAGCCACATAGCAACTTCTACGCCTCGCAACTTCGGCTACCCAACTCCGATGAGCTCAAGCAAGGCATGGCACGGAAGAGGGCAATAAGCACTACTACGATCAGCTGACAACAACTAGCGTGGCAACAAGGAGCACTAGGAAAAGAAGACACAAAATGGCATCTCACGCACTATTTCAGACTTAGTGAAAATATCACCTCCTGAAAGTGCACTTTTCAGCCTGAAGGCATATTGACAGCAGCAAAACCCATAGCTACATGAGTCCAAATGGCATGAAACTTAACAGCATGCTAGAGAAACATAAGGGGTACAACTAACTCCATTGGACCAACCTCAAAAGAGCTACAGATCACAAGGTGCAAGCAAGACAAGACAGCAACAAAATAATAACAGATTTCAGACTTAGAAATATTTCAGCTCCTCTGAAACAGCACTATTCAAGCAACTTGAGGGCAGTCAAACAACACCTAAACATGCATTTCTATTGCAACCAAAAATACCAGGGACTAAACAAAACATCCAAGATCAACTCTCTAGTTGACAACTCCGTCAAACGACGCACGGATTAAATCCTACGAATTAATCAAAAGGGCAACATAGCAAAATATCTCGCGAACTAACTTACTCGGAAGCTAAATCTAATCGCACAGAAAAATCCACGGGATTTTTCTACCCCGGAAACATATATAATATGTGGGGTTTGCAACTCAAAATAAAGCCACACAATAATGCGAGATAATACCTCTAAACGGGAAAATAAACTACCGGTAAAACTCTACACGGAAAAATACGAGTGACCGCTCTAAAATACTTGCAAAAATGATCCCTAACACACGAGCATTTCTATCATGGCATCCGAGCAAATCCAACACGCGAGGAAAATAAATGCGGGCGCCTACTTATGGAGACAGCACGTAAATCCACGCATTAGGCACTCTAAACAGCGTTAAATAAATATGCATGTTCGATAAACGTGTTCTACTCGCGAAACTACCCCAAAACGATATATAACACGCGTCGTTCCGACTTACGGGTAAAAAGATACGGGCGTTTTAAATAAGGTCTAATTTCCGGAGTATAAACAATTCCGAAAACACTCTAAAATGCCTAATGGGCCGAACAGGCGCAAAATGGTTAAATCACGCACAAGGCGCTGGTGAGAGGGCTCACGTCAGGCCGAATTGGGCCGGCCTGGAGAGGCGAACTGGGCCGGCCTCGGCTGCTGGGGAAGATGGGCCGGCGCGGGGCCCATGCGCGGGGTCAACGGCGCGGCGGCTCCTCTCGTCGGGCTCCTCCCGAGCGGGAGCCGAGGGTGGCGGCGGCGCCGGTTGCCAGCGACGGCGCGGCGTCGCTCGGGTCGCGGGGTCCCCAGCCCGGCCTGGATCGGGCCGGCGGCGGGCGGCGAGGTCCCGGCAGCGGGGCGACGGCGGCTGGCGGCGGCGGCTGGCGGCGGGCGGAGGCGCGCGCGGGGGCTGCAAGGTCCCGGCAGCGGGGCGACGCGGCGGCGAGCTAGGGCGCGGGGGCTGCTGCCTCGGGCAGGGAGAAGCGGCGGCGCATCCCGGGCCGAGGGCGGGCCTGCTGCGGGCTTGGGCGGGCCCGACGGCGCTGGCAGGGAGAGAGAGGTGGGGCGGCGCGGCTAGGGTTAGGGTTAGGGCGCGGATCCCGAGGAGGATTAGGGGGCGCCCAAAATAGGCAGGGAGAGGGGCTTAAATAGGGAAAAAGGGGGCTCGGTTAACCGGAATCGCGATCCGGATCCAACCGCGGGGTCGGATTCGGAAGATTCCGAACGCGGGGCGTGCTGCGTGGCCGTGTTGTGTAGACATCCGGAGACGAGAGAGAGAGCGGGCGATGCGGCACGAATTTAAAAACACCGACAGACGTCCGACGAATAACCGAAGACGGTGCCGCTACGGGCGACCGTTCGGGTACCAGACGGTCTCCGATCGCGACGAAATTCGACGGGCGGCCTTGCTATAACTAATCACGACCGCACGTTAAATCTCAACCCGATCAGAGAAAGTTTTTAAACGCACTTTAAAACAGGTTTTCGACGGTGCCGTGGGCGCGTGCGTGTGCGGTCGGACTCGGAACGAACAACGACGAGGACCGGCAACTACTAGCGGATGCAAGTTTGAAATCGGGCGGCAACGGAGATGTCGATGCAGTGCAGATGATGCGCATGATGCGATGATGACGCGACAAATAAAATAAAACACATGACGAAAACGGAAAGAGAGGGGAAGCTTCTGGAACGTCGGCACTGGGCTGTCACAGCATCGTAACCCCCCTGGAGGGAAATGGACGTATGTTTCCTTGTGCCTTTATTAGCATTTAAGACGTACGTTACCTGTAACGTAGGCATTTATTCGCCACTACTCCACCCCTGTGCACCGAACCGTTGTGGAGGGCAGCGCACTCTATATAAGCCGCACTTCCCCACTGGTGCAAGGGTTAGCAATTCACTGTAATCCATATTCCACTCGACAACAAGCTCCCAGAGCACTGAGACGTAGGGCTATTACCTCCACCGTAGAGGGGCTTGAACTCATACAACCTCGCCGTAGCTAAGGCTCTGCCCATCCTTTCGTACCCTACACATCTACTGTCAGACTTATACCCACGACATTGGGAATATGACTTCTTTAAGCATCTTAATAGAGGTGTGGTGATCAGCATTTTTAGTGGGGATAGCTTCTACCCACTTAGTAACGTAATCCACAGCAACTAAGATGTGAGTGTACCCATTGAAACTCGGGAAAGGTCCCATATAATCAAAGCCCCACACATCAAATGGTTCAATGACAAGTGAATAGTTCATAGGCATATCTTGACGCTTACTGATGTTCCCTATCCTTTGGCATCCGACACAAGACAAGAAAAACTTACGGGCATCCTTGAAGAGAGTGGGCCAATAGAAACGTGATTGCAATACCTTATGGGCAGTTCTATCTCCAACATGGTGTCCTCCGTAGGCTTCGGAATGACACTTCTGCAAGATTTGTCCCTGTTCATGTTCAGGCACACAACGTCTAATCACACCATCTACTCCTTACTTATAAAGGTAAGGATCATCCCAGAAGTAGTGTCTCAAATCAACGAAGAATTTCCTCTTTTGTTGATAGGTGAAACTGGGTGGTATGTATTTGGCTACGATATAGTTTGCATAATCGGCATACCACGGTGCACTAAGTGAAGTGCGGATGACATTTAGTTGCTCATCAGGAAAGTTTTCATCAATAGGTAGAGGGTCATCAAGGACATTCTCTAGCCTAGACAAGTTATCTGCTATAGGATTGTCAGCACCTTTTCGGTCAACGACGTGCAAATCAAATTTCTGGAGCAGGAGAACCCATCTGATCAGCCTAGGATTAGCGTCCTTCTTCTGCATAAGGTACTTAATAGCAGCATGATCAGAGTGAATAGTGACTTTGGAGTCAACTATGTAAGATCTGAATTTTTCACATGCAAACACGACTGCTAAAATTCCTTCTCCGTAGTGGCATAGTTTCTTTGGGCACTGTCTAGAGTTTTACTAGCGTAGTGAATGACATTCAACTTCTTGTCAACTGTTTGTCCCAGAACAGCATAGCGTAATCACTAGCATGTCACGTGATTTCAAAGGGCAAGTTCCAGTTAGGTGGTTGAACAATAGGTGCGGTTATCAAAGCCTTCTTAAGTATTTCAAAGGCTTCCTCACAATCCTCATCAAAAACAAAAGGAACATCCTTCTGCAAGAGGTTGGTAAGAGGCCTAGAAATCTTAGAGAAATCTTTAATGAGCCTTCTATAGAAACCAGCATGACCTAGGAAACTTCGTATACCTCTGATATCTGTGGGGCAAGGCATTTTCACAATTGCATCAACCTTAGCCTTATCAACTTCAATGCCTCTTTCAGAGATTTTGTGTCCTAAGACGATACCTTCATTAACCATAAAGTGACACTTCTCCCAATTCAAGACGAGGTTGGTTTCTTCGCATCTCTGTAAGACTCGATCAAGGTTGCTGAGGCAATCATCAAAGGAAGACCCGTAAACGGAGAAGTCATCCATGAAAACCTCGACAATCTTTTCACAAAAGTCAGAGAATATAGCCATCATACATCTTTGGAAGGTGGCAGGTGCATTACATAAGCCAAAAGGCATACGTCTATAGGCAAAGGTACCGAAACGGCAGGTGAAAGTGGTTTTCTCTTGATCAGATTGTGCAACAGGTATTTGCGAGAAACCTGAATAACCGTCTAGAAAGCAGAAGTGTGTGTACTTTGATAGCCTTTCTAGCATTTGGTCGATGAACGACAAAGGATAATGATCTTTCCTGGTTGCCTTGTTCAGTTTCCGGAAGTCTATCACCATTCTATAGCCGGTAATAATCCTTTGTGGGATTAGTTCATCCTTATCATTAGGAACGACGGTGATACCTCCCTTCTTAGGTACGCAATGTAATAGACTTACCCAATCACTATGAGCAACATGATAAATGATTCCTGCTTCCAGAAGCTTTAATATTTCTTTTCTAACGACCTCTTTCATCTTAGGATTCAATCTCCTTTGATGATCAGCAACTGGTTTAAAGTCAGGATCAGTTTTAATCTTGTGCTGACATAGAGTAGGACTAATACCCTTAAGATCATCAAGAGTATATCCAATAGCAGCACGGTGCTTCCTCAGAGTTTTTAGTAACTTCTTCTCTTCGCGCTCTGAGAGGAGGGCACTAATAATGACAGGATATATCTCGTTCTCATCAAGATAGGCATACTTAAGAGTATCAGGCAACTGTTTAAGCTCGAACACATGATCACCCTTTGGTGGGGGAGGATCCCCAAGCAGTTCAACAGGCAGATTATTCTTGAGAATAGGATGTTGTTCTAAGACAATTCTATCTATCTCATCTCTCTCCTCCATATGCATATCATTTTCATGCTCAAGCAGATATTGCTCTAAAGGATCCGTAGGAGGTATGGCAATAGAGGCAAGAGCAATGATTTCATCCCTACCAGACGACTCTCTTTCATGGGGTTGTCTTCCAAACTTGGAGAAGTTAAATTCATGAGACACACCCTCGAAACTTACTGTGACAGTCTGCTTAATGCAATCGATGTGAGCATTGACAGTGTTGAGAAAGGGTCTACCAAATATGATGGGACAAAAGCTATTTTGCGCAGTACCAAGGACGAGGAAATCAGTAGGATACTTCGTCTTACCACACAGGACTTCTACGTCTCTCACAATTCCTAGAGGGCAGATAGTGTCTCTATTGGCTAGCGTAATAGTGACATCAATGGGTTCTAACTCAGCAGGTGCAATGTCATCTTTGATTACATCATATAGAGAATGGGGTATTGCACTAACACTATCTCCCATATCACATAAACCATGGTAACAGTGATCTCCTATCTTAACAGACACAACGGGAAGGCCAACTACATGTCCGTGTTTGTCTTCCGTGTGAGGTTTAGCAATTCTAGCAGAGTCCTCACAGAATTTAATAACATGCCCGTCTATGTCTTCGGCTAAGAGATCTTTGATAATAGCAACACTAGGTTCAACTCTAATCTCTTCAGGGGGCGCAAGTGGTCTAATGTAAGCCCTACGTATCACAGTTGGAGCTTTAGAATAATCCTTCATCCTAGCAGGGTATGGTGGTTTCTCAGTGTAAGCACAAGGAACAACATGATCACTAAAAGCTATGATTTTCTCCTGAACTAGATTGGTTTTGGCTATGTTGCTTTCTATAGGAGGATGATATTTAAACCACTTCTCTTTGGGAAGATCAACATGAGCAGCAAAAGATTCACATAGAGAAGCTACTATCTCAGAGTCAAGTCCATACTTAGCGCTAAAATCTCTAGAAGTATTTGTCTCAACAAAAGATTTAATGCAATCAAACTGGAAATTCATACCTGACTCCTTACCTTCCTCCAGCTCCCAATCTTCAGAGTTGCATTTGATTCTCTCCAATAAATTCCACTTGTGATCAATATCCTTCTTCATAAAATAACCGGCACAAGAAGTGTCAACCATGGTACGATCTTCATGAGAAAGCCAAGCATAAAAGTTATGAGTGGTGATTTGTCTCGAGAGCTTATGATTGGGGCATGAATATAGCATGGATTTAAGCCTCCCCCAAGCTTGAGCTATGCTTTCCCTGTCACGAGGCGAAAAGTTATAAATAAAGTTCCGATCACGATGTACTAAATGCATATGATAGAACTTTTGATGAAATTCCAATTTCAACCGATTGTAGCCCCATGATCCAGCATTATCACATAGCCTATACCATGTCAACGCCTAATCCTTCAAAGATAAAGGAAATACTTTCTTCTTTACCTCATCCTCGGGCAAACCTGCAAGCTTAAATAAACCACAAACTTCATCTACATAGATTAGATGCAAGTAGTGATGTGAAGATCCATCTCCTGTGAAAGGATTAGCCAGTAGTCTCTCAAGCATACCCTAAGGAATTTCATAGAAGATATTTTCAGTAGGTACCTCAGGTTGAGGAGCAACTCCTCGTGCTTCCGTTCGTGGTGAAGATACCCCGAACAAACTCCTCAAAGGAAAAGTTTCCATAGTGACAAGTGACAATAAATTTCAGCACAATATAAAAATGTTTCCTTACCAGTTTCCACTTACCAAAGGCGCTTCACTCCCCGGTGACGGCGCCATAAAATAGTCTTGATGACCCACAAGTATAGGGGATCAATCGTAGTCCTTTCTATAAGTAAGAGTGTCGAACCCAACGAGGAGCAGAAGGCTCTGATAAACGGATTTCAGCAAGGTAATAACTGCAAGCACTGAAAGTAGCGGTAACAAGTGATTGTGTAGCGAGGTGAAACATAGCAAGCAAAGAGTAACAAGTAACAAGTAGTAGCAACAGTGCAGCAAGTGGCCCAATCCCTTTTGTAGCAAGGGACAAGCCTGAACAAAGTCTTATAGGAGGAAAAACGCTCCCGAGGACACACGGGAATTTCTGTCATGCTAGTTTCATCATGTTCATATGATTCGTGTTCGTTACTTTGATAGTTTGATATGTGGGTGGACCGGCGCTTGGGTACTGCCCTTACTTGGACAAGCATCCCACTTATGATTGACCTCTCTCGCAAGCATCCGCAACTACAAACTAAGAATTAAGACAAAGTCTAACCATAGCATTAAACTAGTGGATCCAAATCAGCCCCTCACGAAGCAACACATAGACTGGGTTTAAGCTTCTGTCACTCCAGCAACCCATCATCTACTTACTACTTCCCAATGCCTTACTCTAGGCCCAAATATGGTGAAGTGTTATGTAGTCGACGTTCACATAACACCACTAGAGGAAAAACAACATACATCATATCAAAATACCGAACGAATATAAAATTCACATGACTATTATCAGCATGACTTATCCTATGTCCTGAGGAAAAAAAGTAACTACTCACAAGACATAATCATAATCATGACCAGAGGTGTAATGAATAGCATCAAGGATCTGAACATAAACTCTTCCACCAAGTAATCCAACTAGCATCAACTACAAACAGTAATCAACACTACTAGCAACCTTACAAGTACCAATCGGAGTCGCAAGATGCAGATTGGTTACAAAAGATGAACTAGGGATTGGAGAGGAGATGGTGCTGATGAAGATGTTGATGAAGATGCCTCCCCCCCCCCCCCCCGACGAGAGGAGTGTTGGTGATGACGATGGCGATGATTTCCCCCTCCGTGAGGGAAGTTTCCCCGGCAGGATCGTCCTGCCGGAGCTCTAGATTGGATCCGCTCAAGTTCCGCCTCGTGGCGGCGGCGAAACCACAAAAAAGCTCCCTCTTGATTTTTTATGGACCAAAACCCTTCATATAGCAAAAGGGGGGAGCTAGTGGGCCGTCTGGCAGTCCACAATCTTGTCGTGCGCCACCAGGGGGGTGGTGGCGATGAAAGGGCTTGTGGAGCCCTGGTGGCCCCCCTCCGGTAGTTCTTTCGCCCAAATATTTTTTATGTATTCCCTAAAAATTCCATGAATATTTTTAGGGCATTTGGAGATGTGCAGAATAGTGGGCTAGGATTTGCTCCTTTTCCAGTCCAGAATTCCAGCCGCCTGAATTCTCCCTCTTCAAATAAACCTTGCAAAATAAGAGAGAAAAGGCATAAATATGGTACCACAAGTAATATAACAGCCCAAAAAGCAATAAATATCAACATGAAAGCATGATGGAAAATGGACGTATCAATGTGCTTCAGTTATATCTTTTGAGCTAGTTGATTTTGTTCTATGTGCTTCACTTATATCTTTTAGAGCACAGCGGTGCGTGGCTTGGTAGTTGATCTATGCTTTGAAAGTAGTCTCGAAAGGGGTAGTTATCCAAAAGGATACGAAAACGTCCACCTTCATGTGCATTGAATAGTTAGAGAAGTTTGATTCATCTCAATTAGTTTTGAGTTGTGGTTGTGGTAATATTGAAGTTATGCTAGTAAGGTCTTGTGGATCTAGAAATACTTGTGTTGAAGTTAGTGATTCCCGTAGCATGCACGTATGGTGAACCGCTATGTGATGAAGTCTGAGCATGATTAGTCTATTGATTGTCATCCTTTGTGTGGCGGTCGGGATCGCGCGATGGTGTATACCTTCCAACCCTTCCCCTAGGAGTATGCGTTGAATGCTTTGTTTCGATTACTAATAAAACTTTTGCAACAAGTATATGAGTTCTTCATGACTAATGTTGATTCCATGGTTTAGATGCACTTTCACCTTCCACCATCACTATCTTCTTAGTGCCGTGCAACTTTCGCTGGTGCACAAAACCCACCATTAGCCTCCCTCAAAACAGCCACCATACCTACCTACTATGGATTTTTCAAAGTCATTCCGAGATATATTGCCATGCAACTACCACCATGACATGTGACACCACTTCTACATTGCCATTGCATGATCGTAAGATAGCTAGCATGATGTTTCCATTAATGTCTATGCCATGCTAGATCATTGTCACGGTACACTACCGAAGGCATTCAATATAGAGTCATCGTTGCTCTAAGTTTGGAGTTGAAAGTGTGATGATCATCATTGATGGAGCATTGTCCCATGTGAGGAAATAAAAGAGGCCAAAGATGCCCATCAAAAAAAGAGGCCAAAGATCCCATTCAAAAAAATGAGAGAAAAAGAGAGAAGGGACAATGCTACCACCTTTCCACACTTGTGCATATTAAGCACCATGACCTTCATGATTGAGAGTCTCTCGTTTTATCACCACCATATAGCTAGTGGGAAATTTTCATTATATAACTTGGCTTGTATATTCCAATGATAGGCTTCCTCAAATTTTCCTTAGGTCTTCGTGAGCAAGAAAGTTGGATGCACACCCACTAGTTTTCTTTAAGAGGTTTCACATACTCTTAGCTCTAGTGCATGATTTGTATGGCAATCCCTACTCATTCACGTTGATATCTATTGATGAGCTTCTCCACAGCTCATTGATATGCCTAGTTAATGTGACCATCTTCTCCTTGTTTGTCTTGCAACCTCCACCACACTCCACACCACTTATAGTGCTAATACCATGGCTCACGCTCATCTATTGCATGAGAGTTGAAAAGGTTTGAGAAAGTAAAGGTGTGAAAACAATTACTTGGCCAATACCGGGGTTGTGCATGATTTAAATTCATTGTGCAATGATGATAGAGCATAGCCAGACTATACGCTTTTGTAGGGATAACTTTCTTTTGGCCTTATTATTTTGAAAGTTCATGATTACCTTCTCACCCGGTCTTGGAGTGGGGATCACCTGGCCTGCCTCCACCGTCCGGTGGGCAATGCCAGAGGAAACGTATCCAGAGCGCTTCAACTCCCGGATGTCAGCGTCAGAGATGGTCGACACCTCCCACTTGCCAAGGGAGTCGGCCATGGTGCGGCCTCGAAGACGGTAACGAAAAAAGAGAGCAGAAAAACGATTAGAACTAGGCGCTCGAGCTTGGAGGAGGCAAGAGAGAAGCCAAAGATGCAGGTGGTAGAGACCTTTGAATCTTTGTTCCTTTTCATAAGGGATTGTAATGCCCAGGGTCGCTTTTATTGCACCGGTTGCTCCGCCACCCTCCCCCGAAAAATTATCGAGTTGTTGTGCGCGTGGGTGAGCCTGTGCGGTTATTCATATCCCGGTAAATGCGGAAGCACGATCTCCTCGAGAGGACATGTTCCTTGCAACATGACCCCAAGCCGCGGTTCGAGGCGACCTTTCGTTTGGAAAGCCTTCCAATTCAGGGACTATTCACACGAGGGAGTTTTAATGCCTTCGTTAAAAAGATGCCAATTTTAGATATGCAGGTTACTGAAGTGATCAAATGAGAGTCAGCCGAGCATGAGTGGAGCTCACCTTGCAAGCCGATTACTATCGATATGTGGGGCAGACGAAGACTAAACACACGAGCATTCAAGGCTAGTTGGGGGGCTACTTAGGGAGTCCGGGAATCTAGGGTCCTCGGGAGGTCGGTTAGTCAAGACTGGGTGGGCCCATTGGGCCGCGTTGAAGAAAACTGGGCCCGATGACATCCTCTACGTTGGAAGGAATATCCTGAAGAATAGGTCGGCTCATATATTCCCGATTATAGTCGGTAACTTGTAAACCCTAGGGACCCTGGTGTCTATATAAACCAGGTACCCCTATCTGTGTAGAGGAGGTTGAATCATTTGTAATCATCTTCATCAATATAATCTAGCAGGACATAGGGTATTACCACCATAGGGGGGCCCGAACCTGGGTAAACCGTTGTCTCCCACTTCTTCTTACAACCCATCGATCCAAGGTCCACACTTCGGGACCCCCTACCCGAGATATGCCGATTTTGACACCGACAAGATGGTGACTTGCTCGGAGATTGGATCTGGTGCATCCTTGCGCAGAGGGAGAAGATGCAGAAAGGTGGGAATGGCGTGGAGGTGAGTAATGACGGCTCCACCCTGCGTGCTTGCTTTACATCAACCGGGGCGGATGCCAGAGCGTTGCCAAAAGGGTCGGGGTGCCCCGCATCCCGCTGCGTCTCGCGTGCCTAGCGTGGCCCGCAGTGTCACACCGTGTCGCGCGCCTAGCCTCGCCCGGAGTTTATTAAAACTTTTTAAGCAAATGCTATGAGTACCCTGATTGTCATTGATTGTGTGTATGCTTGAGTGTGTAGATCTAACAATAATTTATTATAACATAATATTTCCATAAAAATCCCTATTCTCATTTTTAATTAATTCAAAACCTTGCTTTGGGGTTTGCACTACAAGTCCCTGATTTCAATGGGGTGCCTTCACCCAAAGATTGTATTCTGATTTTAGCACTATTATAACTTTCCAAAATCATAAAATTATTATTTTATAAAATATTTTTTCTATTTTAATTGTATGTCCTTTTCTGAGGCGAGAAATGGTATTTCTGGGTTGAAAATTATTTTTCTACCTTAGAAAAATCTGGGAAGATTTGGAGATACTCACAGGACATATATTTTCCATACATAAGATTTTCAACCCCTATTTACGTTCAAAATATTTGTGCAAACCTTTGAAAACCTATTATGTCTGTTTTGACCTTTTGGAATATTTCCAAAGGAAATATTCTCAATAAATTACCAGAAAATTCTAGCATGTTTCCCAAGCTATATTTGGTGATCATGCAAAGTTTCACCTCATTCCAAGGTGGTTTGGTTCATCAAATAGTCATAGAACCCTCCTTGTCCAGAATCAAGTTGAAGGAACTCTACATGGCCAAGTTTGTCCAAATGGCTTGAAATTTGCACGAATGCTCAATACCCCAAATGGGGAGACCCTGCCAAGAATTGGATTTGTGGGGATTAATTTGCTCACATTCTCTTTTAATAAGGCAGAACTGTCCATTTGGGGGTGTTTGCAAGTTTACATTGTCATAGTTGTCCAATGGAGCTCAAATTTGGTAGAGCCTCCCAATATTGCCTAAAACCCAATCTTGTTAACTTTCAACATCATTAGTGAAGGTTAGCTGCCCCAAACCCAGATCAAACACCTTCAGCCGCTCCCGCTCCCTTCTCTCCAAACTCCCAGCATACGTTGCCAGCACCACTCCTCAACTGCAGACGAGTGGCCCCTCTTAGTTTGATGTGAGTAAGCCAAAACCACCAATTTAGTTTATGGTTCAAAGCTGACATCATCTCTTAAAGCACTCCCCTTTTTCCTAGTAACCTAGGGGCATCTAAGCCACCCCATACACCCCAAACAGGCCAAAGTGCGCCAGAGTGTGCCAGGATGCGGTGGCATGCCAAATCTGCGGTCTGGATGCGCTACAGGGCGCACCCGAGTCCAAGGAGGCTAACCCCAGCCGGTTCTCACCTCCCCTCGGTGCCTCACCACGTCCCCAACAACCATCCGACTCAGGGCAGCCTCAGGGCCCACTTCTCCCCCTCTCTACTGACTCAGGGGACACGTGCCCGCGCGTGCCCGATTCGGTCAGTAGGGCATGACCGCGCAGCATGCACGCACAGAGGCCCCGCTCCCTCCCGTTGAGTCTCAGGAGTCTCAAACCACGTCATCGAAACCGTGGTTTCGGCCCCGAGGTCTCTCTCCCTCACCTGCAACCGTGGTGAAACCATCGGCGCTCCCCCGCTTGGTGCACCGCTGCTGGCCTATAAATAGGCCCTCCCCTTCACTCCAGTACCTCACCCCTCTCTTCTAGACCCTCAATCGAGCCCCTAGCCACTCCAGTTCAGCAAGGAGAGCCCCGGTGCTCGAGATCAACCAAGGCGCCGCCGCTTCGGAGGTCAGTCGATATCGGGCTATAGGCCAGCTCTCGCGCTCCTCTCACCTCGTCCGTGACCGTAGTGAGCTCAGAAAGCTTTTCCACCTCCCCCAGCTTTTGCCTACGTATAGCACCCATCTCCACCACCACCCGAAGCATCTCCATCGCGGCCACAACGTCACCGATGACTCAGGTCCTCCCCGCTGGTCCTTCAACCCCCACCACGTAAGCGGTGATGCCATGGTGCAATTTCAGCATTCAGCTCACCACGAGGTCGTCGGAGCCGCCGCCGGCGTGTCCAGTGGTGGAAGACGACCCCGACAGGCAGGCCCCACCTATCAGCGGTCTGTCTCACCCCCTCTCTCCTCTCTCTTCCACTGACTGCAGGGGCCCGTGCGTTAGGTTTAAACCTGGCGGCACGCGCACGCCCGAGCTAGCGGTTTGGCTAGCTAGCCGGTTGGCCAGTTGGGCCGGCCCAGGTTCTGACCGAGCCAGGCCAGGGGCTAAGCCCTTTTCTTTATTTATTTTTTAAACGTAGTTTTTAAATAATTTCCACAGGATTATTATTTAGTTAAATTAAAAAAAAATCCACCATAATTTCTCGAAAAATGTGTAGAATTTGTTAGCGGTGTTGTGCAAACTTTTGTAAACACTTTTATGCATAACTTTAATTAACTACCTAGATTGAGTATTTTTAGCTTCTGTTAAAATGACTTTAAAAATACCTTTTTACTTCAAAAACAGAAACAAACCATTTTAAAACTAAAGATAGGATTTCTAAGAATAGGTTAACATTTTTAAAATGAGTTTGTGCTCTGTTTTTGAGTGTGCTTATTATTATTATTATTATTATTATTATTATTATTATTATTACGATGATAGATCACGCGTTTGGCGAAGGATTTGGACCTGAAGACCCCGAAGATCCGGGATACCTAGCAGATCAAGGCAAGCAGCCCTTTGACCATGTGTGAGAAAATGTTTTATGCATGACATGTTGATTACTTTATGCTGATGCATGTAGTCAGGATTAATTGATACACCCCCGTACGGTGATATCGATGGCTCCTCTGGAGCACTTGAATTGAGCATGACCCTACCATCTATGAGGGTCACACTGATAAATGTCGATAAGTAATAGTAGTGCTATGCATAGGATGGCATATGCTTGATGATGGTAACACAAGGATGATATCAAAGGTTTTTACAAAAACCCCGTCGGGTGCCACTAATGCCCGAGGGTGATGGTGTTGAGCTGGATGACCACTTGAGAAAGAAGTGGTGTACCGGAAGGTTTTGTTTGAGTGGTTTCAGAAATGGGATTAGATTTATGATGTGTCGACCGTCCCAACCTTACATGTATGACCACGATACCCCTTTATGGGACGGGGCTTTGTTGATTATTTTGATCGGTCCTAGCTAAGTGCCCGCATTACTAGTGGAGGGAGTGATATGTTCATTCTCGTGACGGGGTCGTACCAGGTAGGTCGACTATGTCGTTTTTACGTGTTCCGGGCACACCGTTGGTCCCTGCATGGATGATACGGTCCAGAGTTGGTGCTCATAAGATGTACATCATGTGGGATGGGTACCAACCGAGTGGACTCTTTGTCTAGTGTCGTCAGGGGAAAGGCAATGACCGAGTACTTACCTCGGGTATGTTATATACCGGGAGTCGTGGATGACACGGAAGTTTCCCGGATCTCGTGGGTACAGCGTACAACCTTTGCAGAGTGTCAAACTATTTGAATAGTCGTGTCCAGGGTCAAGGACAGTTGGGTAATCCTGCTAAAACTATGTCCAGTAGTTTCCGCATAAACCAAGTGTGCGTGTGTGTGGTTGATAAAGATGATATTGTCAAGATCGGTGACTTGGCATATGGGGTGAACCTGAGGTGTTTAGCCTTCAGCAGATATGTTGATATCTGTAACAAGTTCTTATGATTACCATCTAGCTTATGATGCATATACATACAAGTAGTTGACCATGCTTATTCTTAAGTAAAACTTGTTTTCCGCAAAGGCTGCATATTACTTTATTATCGTACCAATCGAATCATCCATATCATGGGGCATTCAAGACTACATTCAAAGTACTCATTGGCTTGCTACTCGTTATTTTATTGACCAGACATGGAGGAACCAGAGTATGGAGAAGAATTCGTCGTGAGAGACGGACACACGAACGACGATGCTTTCCAGTCAGAATGCCTGTTGGTTAAGGCTGATGGCATGGGTTCCCGTTTACTACCAAGTATTCCGCTAGTAGTTGTGATAAGTCATTGGCCTTATGGGCCCTACCTATGTAAGACTTGACCATGAAGGTCCTTTATTGTATCACACGTTAAATTTGGATGTAAGACTCTTGTTATTCAGTATATGTGTGCTCAGTGAGCATTGATCTTTGGGATCACTATACACGTGCATTCAGCGATCTCGACGTGTAAGTCGGGGTCCCCACACGTAGGCGGGGAGAGCCTGCACCGTCTCGCCCCAAACCGTTGGGTCGTAAACGCTACGAACTCGGGGGCTATTGTTGGGGATTTGGGATTGGGGTCCCAAGCCCGCCTTCCTGTGGCCCTGGGATCAGTGATATGTGGGCCCTGAGGCACCCCCCAATTAAGGCCCGAGGGTTCGACCCTAATGAGGGCCCCTCCTCGCGAGGGGGCGATCATGGAGTTCTGCCCAGGATGTTTCCCGCGATGCTCGTGAGAAGAAGGCGCCTCCTCACGCTTCCCCCCCTCCCCGAGGAGCAGACCAACCAAGGGCGGCCTGCCGAGGTCGCACGGTTAAGCCTCCTCATGTGGATGACGTGAGCCACGCTGCACGATGCCAGAGTTGGTGCCAACAGACATAGACAGAGAGGCTTTCCCCATTGGTATTAAGGGAGCCAAGCCAGCTGCAGGTTCCCAAAGCAACCCCCAAATGTTTCTCGATCGGTGCAAGAGGACTAAGGCTCGGGGCTCGGCAGGACAAAAGTCACCCCGGAGCCCACGAGCGCGTCACAAAGAAGGGCTTTTGCAGGCGAAGACCACATTTGTGTGTGCGGGTTGTAGTCCTGTCCCCTTTCAAAATGGCCATTGTGGCTGGCTTTCCCGCCATCTGTGTTTTCGGGGAAGAGGACCAAGGCCGGTATAAAAGAGAGTATCGGCCTCCGTAGTAGGGGATCCAAGGCTCGGTGTGTGAAACTAGGGAAAGAACCTACCTATGTACTCGTCTTCCACCTCGAGCAATCTATCCAAGCAGGAGTAGGGTTTTACACCACTAGGTGGCCCAAACCAGGGTAAACTGCTGCGTTTCTAGTTTGCCTCCCTTACCTCATGCCATCAGAGGGTCGCTGTGAAGTTGAGAGGTGGAACAGGGTAGGAGAGCGAGCGCATCCGGGAGTTTGAACCTTTTCTTGGGTCTGTGGAGCCCCGGTTAAGACAGAATCCCCTTAGAAGGAGCTAGATGCATCTATGATGAAACTGAGCTGCCTAATCACCTGATGCATGTGTTGATGAAACCTTTGGCTCCTTGCAAGCAACCAAGGACCGAATTCCTCATCAAGGACCTAATATATGTGCTTCATACCAGCATCAAACACCTTCTGGTGATTTGGTAAAACTGCTACTTTCACCCCTTACACTATACTCCTTCACTCCAAATATTTACCACAAGCCCACAGAGTTGCTCTCCACCAGTAGTAGCAAGAACCATCTATGGTTCAACAGTGGGGATGGACAAAAACCCCAATCACTCGTGTGGTCCACCCTGCCAGAAGCCTTCACCCCTCTTCCTTTGACCATAGCCTCCCTCCTTCGCTCCAAAGCATCCAAGAGGCATATCCACATCCCTCAAAAACTAGTGGACAAGGTAGAACGCTCTAGAGCATGCCAGCATGTCGTGGCATGCCAAAACTCCACTCTGGACATGCTACAATGTGCACCCGCACTATGGGAGGCCAGCCTCGACCAGCTTTGCCCCCCTCCAGCTTTCCACCGAGGACACCTCGAAGGCAGAGACCATGTGTCACGTCGTGCCCCTCCTTCCTCCCCTTCTCCTTCCCCCTGCGACGTGTGCTCCCGACCAACCGATTCGGTCAGAAGGCGCCCTCCACCGTGGCACGCCAGGAGCCATCTCCCTCTCCTCTTTGACCCTTTCCCAACCCCAGACATCGTCCACGAAGACCGCAGACGCACCCCCATGTTGCCTCTCTGCCCCTGGCCATCATGATGGTCTTGTCGGTGCACGAGCTTTCAGTGAATCGCAATCCCTTCATAAAACGCCACCCTGGGCCTCCCTATCCCTCCCTTCAACCTCCAGCTACTCCTAATCGCACCCCTGAGCCATGCACTCATCACGAGAAGCCCCCAAGCTCGAGATCAAGCTCCGACTATGCAGCGCCAGGATTCCAGGAATCGCCAGGTACAAGGCTGCTATGGCTCTCATTTCTTTTCCAATGGAATCGCTGCAGCGTCCTCATGCTCCCACTCTCCCTCGTGTTCTTTTACTGCAGAATTCGGCCCCGGTAACCACCCTCCCAAAGTGCTTCCGCTGCGGGATCTCGTCGTTGGTGACTCCCTGCATCCCGGCTCCTCCCTCTATCACGAGTCGAACGACGACTTGGCCCTGGACCCATTTCCACCCCTGGCTACCCTCGTCGTGCCCTCTGCCATCACCGGTGAGCTCACTATCTTGTGTGTCCCCAGGTTGCAGATGACAAGTGGGGTCCACGTGTCATGATCACCTCTCCCTCGCCTCCCCTTGATGCCACTTGCGGCTGGGCCCCTCCTGTCGCGTTTAAACCCTAGAGGGTGCGCACGCTTGGACCACCTGAGTTGGTTTTGTTGGGTGGCCCAATTCGGCCGGCAACTTCTTGCCCCGGACCTATGGCGCTTTTCTTTTTTCCTTTTCATTTATGTTTTGCCAAAATCCCACCGGGGTGAATATTTATCCAAATTCAAATATTTCTGCACCACAAATCTTGTAATATTATGTAGTATTTTAGGGTGCCACTTGTGAATTTTTTACAAAAAGTTGCATGCACTGTTTTATTTTAAAACCCTGTTTTAGCCATTTTAACACTCTATTAAAATAGTTTCTACAAATTTTTACAACAAAAAACAAGACCCTATAATTCTGAGTAGATTGTTTTCCCTGTTTTTGGTTGAGTTCTTATATTTGCCTATTTATTTTGCGACGCTAGATTGCGTTTCTCACGAGGGACTTGGACCAGAAGACTTTGAAGACTTCGGAGACTTTGTTGAGCAAGGCACGCAGCCCAGTGACCATGTCTAAGAGAATACTTTCATGCATGTGATATTTAGCATTTTACTCCGATGCATAAGGCCATGTTGAATCGGTAACTACCTTGGTGAGATGGTCTCGATAGTTCCTTGATGACACTTGCACTTGGGCATAACCCTACCTACCTATGAGGGTTGTGCGGGTGGGGTGTAGTTACATTGCTAGTAGTGCTACGCATCAGATTGGGTACAAGCATGGAGATACTAAAAGAAGATGATTTCAAATGTTTTATGAAAACTCCGTCGGGTGCCACTAATGCCCAAGGGTGATGTGTTGAGCTAGGTAACCACTTGATGAGGGAGTGGTATACCGAGGCTAGTTGTGTTAGTGGTTTGTAAAAACCGGATTAGATTTAAGATTTCTCGACCATCCCAACCTTACATGTACGACCACAATACCCCTTATGGGACGGGGCTTTGCTGATTACTATGGCTGGTGCTAGTAGACAGACTGCGTTACTAGTGGAGGGAATGATGTGGTCACTTCGAGTCGGTGTCGTTCCAAGAAAGGGCAACCATGGGCTGTTTTCACAGACTCCGGTCACATCGTTGCGTATCCTCGTGGATGATACGTGTGATGTACATCATGAGGTGTTGTCACCAACGAGTGCACTCTCTGCTACTATCCTCATGGGAAAGGTGATGTTTGGGTACTTACCTCGGGTATGAGAAATTCTGCAAGTCGTGTTGTGACACGGAAGTTTCACTAGTCTTCTGTGTAAAGTGTGCAACCTCTGTAGAGTGTAAAACTATTCGAATAGCCGCGTCCATGGTCATGGACAGTTGGGTGGTGCTGCTTATCCTACATCTAGGAGTTTTCACATAAACCAAGTGCGTGCGTGTGTGGGAATGGTTCTAGTGTGAATGAGGAGCTAAGTCAGATGACTTGGCATGATGGGTGATCATGGGTTGCTCAGCCCTCAGATGATTTTGGAATTTGTATCCCGTTTGTGTGAGTACCACTTACCTTATGATGCATGTCGCACTAGAAGTTGATCATGTTATTGCACTAGGGAAAACTGTGCTTCCCGCAAAATTGTCTATTAGTATCATATCATGTTTCATGATTGCCTTGCTCCACATCATGGGTTGCTTGCGAGTACATTCAAAGTACTCATTGGCTTGCCACTGGTTATTTAATTGTCTAGGTATGGAAGAGCGGGAATTTGGAGAAGAGTTCGTCGGTGATGAACATGCGAACTAGGGCTTCCCATTCAGAATGCATGTAGGTTAAGGCACATGGCATGGGTTCACGCTTTCATTCAATATGTTTGTTGTCAGTTGTGTTTGGTGTGTCGGTCTTCGAGGCCCTACCTATGTAAGGCTTGTCCTTAATGGCTCCTATTTGTATCACACGGTATATATGGATGTAAGACCCTTGTTATTCAACTTCTGTGTGTTGAGTGAGCATTGATCTATAGGACCACTTTATACATGCATTCGATGATCGCGACTTACAAGTCAGGATCCCCACACTCAGTTCCTTTCAAAGATGATTTCCAGAATCACTTCAGGTACCCGCACCCACTCGAACTCCTCAAGAAATCTTCAAGGTGATTGAAGGCAAAGGGAAAATTGTTGTTGATTAAGGATCTTGTCCCCTTGATGGAAAAATTCGCAATGCAACATCCTACTCCAAAAATGATGACACTTCATCACAAGACTCTGCTGCAAAAGTCTGAGCTCAAATTCCTCGTCAAATTGTCCCGCGCGTGATGACTAATCGTGAACTTCTGCTAAGCCTTCATGAGAAGGTCGATCACAATCACAAGTGGGTAAAGCATTAGTTTGGTGCAATTGTGTGTGATCTGTATGTGACACATAATGTTGTGGGGAAGAATCACTATTCTCTTCATGAAATATTCGATCGCACATGGGCCATTCTGTCTCATCTCAAGACTCCTGAAGAACTCAAGGAGATGGAATTTCAGCAAGACTTCGATTGCTCGTGGCCACCCAATAAGAAATGCAAGAAGGTTCAAGTTCCTCTACTGGTGACTAGTTCATTTTCTTCATCACGCTCGACGGATGAAGCTGAGGATCTTGACGACACTGATGTCGACCCTTCCACGACAAACGACCCTAACAACACTCGCGCTGCTCCTCCGCCAACAAGTTGAAATTCTTTAGGGGCGTTAGTCATCAGTTTTATCCCTTTTCGTCACTTGGTAACAAAGGGGGGATCTGAGTTAGTCTCCAAGTGGGTCTACATTATGAGCTTTATTTTTATTAAGTTGCAACTCTCATTCTCCTGAAGTGTTTCGTTGTATGAGTTGCAAACCGAAGTCCGGTGGTGGTCTGACACTTTTGAACCGTTTTCTTTGCATGCTCATTCCTCATGTTGATTAATGCATGCATCCTGAAATTCGTCAGACACTACTTTCCATCATGCATTTCAATTTCCTCATGATATATGATGAATGTGTGCATGGATTAAAAGATATAGGGGGAGATATCCATGGCATAAACCTACAATGTGCATTTGCAGTCCAAAGAAAATTCTTCAAATATGCACATCTTCACGGGGAGTTTCTCTATATCTTGCAATCCAATTCCTCAAACTCTGTACTTACACTTCACATATTTATCCCCATTGAAAACTTAACCTATTTGTCATCAATCACCAAAAAGGGGGAGATTGTAAGTGCATCTAGTGCCCCTTAGTGATTTCGGTGTGTTGAAGACTTATATGTTAAGGGACTAATACATTTGTGGGTGTACACATGCTCTATAAGTCATTGAGGAGTTTGAGTGATTAGAAGAATATCGACACCTAAAAATGACTGTCTTCGGCTGAAGACTTTGATAATTCGTCGAAGACATTGAAAGCAAGGAAATTGGTCTGCACTTGAAAGTATTGATGCGAGGACTTTGAAGCGTGAAGAATTTTGTTTACATAGTTTCATTTCCTTTCTTTTGAGTCATAGGAACACCATACTGTTAAAGGGGGTCGAAGTAAAACTAAGGAAAAGTTTACAAGTGATGCTCATCTCAAATCCTACACATGCCCAATCCTTTGAGTGAAGCCTTTGGAAATCTTTTATAGTTTAGTAAAGTTCTTTAGTGACACAGACAAAGATCTTCCGGTCTCTTAGGAAATTGCTCTAACTGAGGAGTTAGGATTTGCGAGTGCGAATTACCTACAAGTGAGGAATATAAGAGACATGAGGACTTTCACAGCTTGAAAGTTACGACCATTGCTGCGCCACGCACGAGCTTTCCCCAAACCTTATCCACATAAGGGTCATATCATTAGGGCATTTATGTAAAATCATCTCGGGATTGCTCCCCGTCTATAAATGGACGCCCCCATAACCACTAGCTGGTTGGCTGCTCTGAGAGATAACTTGGCATTTGTCATTTGAGAGCAACCAATTCCTCAAAGACTTTCTAAGAAAATCATTAGTGAGGAAAAACCCCCAAACACCCAAATGAAAAACCTCACAGCCAAAGTGATTGAGCATTAGTGAAGAGATTGTTCTTGTGTGGAATCGATGCTTGTTACCTTTCAAGACTATGCATCATCCAAACGGTTAGGCGTCACCGGTCTAGAGCATCCAGCAGTAAATTGTGGATTGCCGGGTAACCTAGTTTGTGATGGTTTGGAAGTCTTCCATGAAGTCTTACTACAAGTGTTGGGCAAGGACTGTGTGTCCTTAGCTCAAGGAGAATATGGTAAGTACTTAGTGTCCTCGTATTGTGTGTCCTTTGGTTTAAATACCAAGCCTCTCCAAACCAGACGTACGACCGTCACAGCACTTGGAACTGGGTCATCAAATCACTCTCTTTACCTAATACCTGGTTCTATTTACTCAACCCTTCTATTTCCTCATTTATGTTTTCATGAAGTTGATCATTACTGTTTGAAGAATTTGAATGAAGACTTCCTCAATTTCCTCATCTCAAATTCTTCACTCACTTATTCTTCACCTGCGTATCCTGATCACGCTACTCGCGCTAAGTGATTATTTCATTTCATCATGATGACCATGCTTTTGCCATGTTACGCTTACTCATGAGTACTTATTCCGCTACAAGCTATTTGTGACTTAGCAATTTCTTCACAAG